>NC_133945.1:21379078-21679078 GCF_031877795.1 Strix aluco
GGTGGGGGTCACACTCCTGGTGCGGGGGGAGATGGGGCGCAGCCCTGGAGTGCCCATGCTGGGCGTAGGGTCCCCGTCCCCGTCCCCGTCCCCGTCCCCGTCCCCATCCCCGTCCCCGTCCCCGTCCCGCACTGCTGCTCACCGGCCGCTGCCTGGAAAGCTGCTGGGGGAGCGGGAAGGGTGTCCAGGGTGTGGGCTCCATGGGCCAGCTCGACACAGAGATGTCACTGGCTTTCCCTGAGTCCACCATGGGGTCGTTCACGCTGCTGGAGCTCGTGTCCCAGTCGGAACGGGAACTGGAAAGAAAGTTCATCGGGAATTGAGAGGGAGGAGGGGGTACGAGTCAGGCGGGCGCTGGGCTCACTGCAGGGACCGTGTCTGGCAGCAAACACGCACCCGGATCCCCACGGCAGCCGTGGGAGTCACATCCCGGCCCACAGCGGGGGGGGGAAATGCCCTTTGCTCGAGAAACTGGAAACTGCCCCGGCCCTTTTTCCATTTACACCCCTGGAAGCTGATTGTAGCTCCCTCACACACCCCCCCCCCCTGCTTCCTGCAGATGTGAACCCTCCTCCTGTTAAACCAGTCCCCATCACACAAAGCTCCTCACGTGAGGAGAAAAGAAGAAATAAACCATTTATTTCTCCTTGGACACCAAAGGTGGCTGCAGCATTAAAGCTCCCCGTGCGCTGCTGATGAGGGCAGGGGGGCAGCACTGGGTGCAGAGCCAAGGTGCCAGGGCAGGCTGTGGTACCCCCAAACCTCCTCCGCTTCACCCCGCTCAGCAAATTAAAGGCGAGACCTCGCTCCTCTACCTGGGCCGTCGCGCCGGGCGGGCGGGCAGGGCCAGGCGCTGCTTGGCGCTGCCAGTGACGCCCGAGTCCTCCCGGCAGCTGCAGCAGCCGTTGTCCAGGATCTGCAGGTGCAGCAGCTCCTCGGAGTTGCTGAAGGCCGGGTTGTCCAGCGAGCTGGCCGAGGGCAACCAGGAGCGCGACCAGTACTGGGCCGAGACGTCGTCCAGCCGGCAGAACCGCCGGTAGCTGCGGGGCAAGGCAGGGCGGCTGCGGGCCACGGCCACGGCCACACGCGACCCCAGCGACCGCGCTGCCAGCACAGATCGCAGGTTTCCACCCAAATTCCACGGCACCAGGGCAGGGCCCAGCCCCGCGCCCTGGGTGGAGGCAGAACCCCTGACACCGAACAACATCTGGCGGTGGCCCTGCAGATGTTGCGGTGGTTTCCTCGGGAACAATCCCCCGTGGCACATTACGAAACCCTGTCCGGGAGGGTTCCCAAACGAGCTGCTTTGGCGGGGCTGTGCCGCAGCCCTGCTCCCCCCACAGCCCCCCCTGGGCTGAGCCCAGGGCAGGACAGGGCGGATGGGCCCTGTGTGTCCGCACGGGAGGCACTGGGGGTCCCTGGGACCACGTATTTGGGGGCTCATCAGCACATCTCACGTGTCTCCCCACCGCCACGAGAGCGCAGCCCCCCAACACCCCTCTCCTGCCTGCACGGGGCCGCGAGCATCCCCCGGGGAACCAGGCACACGCAGACCCCCCCCACCCAGCCGTGGCTCTGCGAGGTGCTGGGACCAGCCGCCCCCGGGCCCCACACGTGCTCCCACCCCAGCACCTCCCGCCCGTCGCTATCAGCCGCCGCAGCATGTTTGTCTTGGCAGAACTCAGCCTAAGCCCAACCCGGCCGAGGCACGGCTCAACCTGACCCCGGATGGGCTGCGCTGCCCCTGGGCACCCACGCCCGGGGCCGGAGCTGCTGCCCATCGCGCCCCCAGCACCCCCGGGGAGGGCAGGGGCATCAGCCCCGCAGCAGGAGCACCCCTCGCTCCCCGCGTGCCCCACCGGCCCCGCGCACCCCACCTGCTGCGGGTCTGGTCGGCCCTGGCCTCCAGCAGAAGCGCCTTGAAGCGGCGGATGACGACGGCGGCGACGACGGCGCCCAGGAGGACGATGCTGAGCAGGACCCCCGCGGCCATCCCCAGCAGGCTCTGCTGCGTCACCCGGTAGTCACAGCGCAGCCCCATGAACCAGAAATCGCTGCCAACGGGGCACCTGCGCCAAGGGGGGGGCCATGAGCCGCCGGCGGGGCTGGGCGGGGGGGACAGCACCCACCTGCCCAGGGCTGGTGCCGGGGGCACTCACTGGCAGAGGGGCCCGCGGTCCCGGGGGTGGGTGCAGATGCCGTGGTTCTTGCAGTAGTCGCGGTGGCAGAGGGAGGTGCAGGTGGCGTTCCCGTCCGCCCCCGCCACGCAGGCGAAGCCGGCGCGGCAGGCGAAGAGCAAAGCGCAGGGGTCCAGCGGCCGCTCTGCAGAGACGGGGGGTCCGGCTGTGCCACCCCCTCCCCGCCCAGCGGAGAGCCGGGGCCAGGCACGTGCCCCCCCTGCGACCAGCCCCGGCCGGGCCCCCGAGCCCGCAGGTCCGGTGCCGGCGCAGCCCCCGCACGCCCCCCGCACTCACCCCGAGCCGCGTGTCGCAGGACGGGGGCCGTGCCCACCGCCAGCCCCGGCCGGGCACCGCCGGAGCCCAGCGCGGCCTCGAGGAGCTCGCCCAGCCCCGGCGCCTGCACCCGCTCCGCCGCGAACAGCGCGTCGTACTCCAGCACCACGCTGCCCTCCCTGCGGGGACACCCCCCGCCGCCAGTCCAGGGCTGCCTCGGACCCCCAGGCCCAGCGCTGGACCCCGGCAGCGCCGCGGCCCCGCAGCGTGTGACACCCCCCGCGCCCCCCCCGCCGGGGAGCATCGCACGACGCTGCGGGGCTGCGCCAGCCCCCACCTGATCCCCGTCACCTCCAGCCGCAGGAACCCGGGCACCGACGTGAAGAGGGGCGCGACCTGTGCAGGGAGGAAGCTGAGCGCCAAGCAGGATGGCCCCCGGCCGGCCCCCCCCGCCGCCGCCAGCCCCGGCCCGCGCTCACCGTCCGGTTGAAGCTGTGGAGCAGCCGCCGGTGCTCGCGGGACCCCGGGTCCTGCAGCGCGGGGACGAAGCCCATGTCCAGCACCAGCTCGCAGGGGATGCGTAGGAAGGGGGCTGCGGGAGCAGAGACGGGCATCAGCACCACAGGGACGCGTGCTGCCTGCCCCGGGGGCCACCAGCACTGACCCCCCCCGTGCTGATGGCTCCTGGGGCCTCTCCTCATCCTGCTGCGCCCCGGCGGAGGGTCCCAACGCCCCCAGACCCACCTCTCAGGAGGGGCGGCTGATCCTCCACGATGAACACCCGGGGGGCTCTGCCTGCCGCGGCCGGGGCCGGCGTCGCTTGGGGGGTGTCAGCATCCGGCCACCCTCCGGGGCTGCTCGACGGCTGGACCAGGTCTGTGTTCCCGGCACCTGGGGGGGACCCGGGGCCCCCCCGATGGCCCAGGGTCCCAGGGGGCTGCTGGGGGGGCCCTGGCACCATGGTGGACAGCGTTGGGGGCCCCCACGTCAGCCCTGATGCAGCCCCCTGCAACACCGCAGCACCCGGCTCCGGTGTGACTGTCCCCACATCCCTGAGCAGCGCTGGGCTGGCGGTGACACCCGTAGCAGTGGTCAGCCCCAGGGAAGACGCAGGCTGGGATGGACCCAGCTGCTGGGGGGGCCCAGGAGCTGACGGGGGGACCAGGGGGACTGCCCAGAGCCCAGCATCGCCCACCCCCACCGGGGTCCCCCCCAGGATTTGGGGGCTCTCAGCAGGGTCCCCCCCCAAGCCGGCGTGGGGCAGCTGGTGGCCCGGGGACGGCCCTGCCGAGGGGGTGCCCGCAGTGGGGCTGAGCCCCGGGACACGCCGGCTGGTCCCCGGGGAGGGCTGGGGGGTGGGTGACATTGGTGCCACAGAGCCGCTGGTTGGGGCAGGCTGTGGGGACGGGGGGACGCGGGGGGACCCCGGGCTGGCGTCTGGCACCCCGCTCTGTGCCGCAGTGGGGCTGCCCGGGGCCACCGAGGCGCGGGGCTGCCCTGGCAAGGCTGGTGGGTGCCAGGTCTGGTCCGGGGGGACGTGGCCATGCTCAGGGGGACCCTCTGTGTCAGGTGGTCCAAACACCCCCGTGGTCGGGCCCACGGCTCCCCCCAAGCTGGGGGATGTCACCCCTGGGGTGCTGGCCGTGGCGGTGGGGACAGGCAGACCCAAGCCCGTCCCTGCGGCTGGCTGGGCTGTGCTGGCCAGGAGGCCCCCACGGCCACCAGTCCCCAGGGGTGGCAGAGAGGGGCGAGGGGCAGAGCGGGGACCCTGCCAGGCACCGTCCGTCCCCTGCCGTGTCCCCGCGGGGCTCGGCAGCCGCTGCAGCCCCCCCCCAAAGGGCGACGTCCCCATCGCCCCCGGCGCAGGGCTCTCTGTGGCCGGCGCGATGCTCGGGCGAGTCCCTGGGCCGGTGTCACCCAGTGGAACGGTGGCACCCGGGTCCTCCCCAGCCCACGGGTCTGGGGACGAGGGGCCGCGTGAGCCCCCCTGTCTCTGCGCAAGCCCTGTCCCCGTGGGGGTCCGTCCCGGCAGGGTGCTGGGGGACCCCCACTGCCCCCGGGGGTAGGCTGACGAATGCGATGGGGTCCCCGGCGGGGTCGTGGCACCTTCCGCCGTCGCGTTTCCGACAGGGTCAGTCCCGGGGACAGATCCGGCAGCGGGAGACGTGTCCGGCTCCCCGGGGACTGGGGCAGGAGACGGTCGCTCGCTGCCTGCAGCTGCCTGCCCAGCGCTGCCTGCAGCTGCCTGCAGCAGCCCCGGGCGATCGCTGGCTGCTCCATCCCGCACCACCGCGGGTCCTGTCCCCTCCCCGCCTGCCCGGGGGCCTCCGGGGCTCCCCTGGGGGTTGGGGGGCTCGGCAGTCCCGGCGGGGGTCCAAGGGGAGGGCAGCGGCTCGGTCTCTGTCCGCAGCTGCCCCACGGCCTCCGGCGTCGGCACCCACCCCGTGCCAGCCCCTCGCTCCGGATCTACAGGCAGAAGCAGAAGTGGGGGGGACGCTGAGCGGGGCTGACCCACGGCCGGCACCCCGCAGCCGCCAGCTCGGCACCCCGGGCCTCGGCACGGTGCCGGGACGAGGGGCCGCGAGCGGGAGGGTCCCAGCCCCGGTGGTACCTGTCTGGCCGCGCTGGCCCGTCGCGGTGCCCAGGCGGGCGCAGGGGATGGCAGTGGCCAGCGTGGAGCCCGTCCCACGGCAGAGTCGGGCGCAGCACCCCACGAGCACTGTGGAGAGAGGGGAGAGCTGTGCGCACCCCCGCCGTGCCCCCCCCCTCACCCCCCTCTGTTACCCGCGGGCACCCAAAGGAGACGCTCAGGAACGACCTGAACCCAGCGGGAAACCACCGGCCTTCGTCTGGGCGAGCGGAGCCAAATCCTGCCCCAGCCGGCCACGCTACAGCACGTGCTGGAAACTCCCGTTTTGCCCCAAACCACCGGCCGGCAGAGCTGGCATGTGCCCACGCTGGACCCCCGGGCAGAGCCAGGCCAGTGCCAGACCAGAGCCGGACCAGTGCCAGGCCAGAGCCAGACCAGTGCCAGGCCAGAGCCGGACCACAGCCAGACCAGAGCCAGGCCAGAGCCAGGCCAGTGCCAGACCAGTGCCAGGCCAGAGCCAGACCAGAGCCAGGCCAGCGCCCTGGTAGGACTCTGTGTCTCCTCGACAGCTGCTCCCCGGAGGGAGCAGGTGAGTGACCAGGCGTCGGGGCGGGGGTCACCCCCCTTGGTGGGGCCGGTGCTGGGGTCCCCATGGGCCCCTCGGGTCCCGCTCTCGGCCAGCGCCCACCGCCCCGCCCGTGGGCACCACACCCGCCGCCTTCGCCGCCGGGGAGCAGCCGGGGCTGGTGTCGCGGCTCACGGCCGGGCCCTGCGTGTCCCACCCGCCACGCGCCCCCGGGACCCCGCGGCCGAGCCCACCCCCACCGCCCCCCGGTGGCACCCGAGCAGCCCCTGCCCCGGCGCAACCGGGGAGCCCAGACCCGCCCGAGCCCGGTGCCGGTACCGGCCCCGCTGCCGCCGCCGCAGAGCCCCGAGCCCGCCAGGCTGCACCGGCCCTGCCCTGCCCACACCGGGCACGGCATCTCCCCCGCCGAGGGACCGGGGCCGCGGGGACCCTGCCCGGCCGTGCCCCCCCCCCCCATCTCGGCCCGGCGCTCACCTGCGGCGGCCAGGAGCCGCGGGAGCCCCGAGAACCGGAGTCGCGGGAACCGGAGCCTCGGGAGCCAGAGCGGCTCCATCTCGCCGCGGCGCTGCCGGCTCTGCCGAGGCGGCGGCAGGAAGCCCCCGCCCGTCCCCGCTGCGGCGGGGCGGAGGCGCCGGGGAGCCGCAGCCCCCCGGGCCCGGGCCCGCCCCACCGGCACCGGCCCCGTCGCTCCATCCCGGGGCGGCCCCGCCTCTGCCTCCGGGAGCGTGTGCAGGACCCCCGGGGGTGGGGTGGGGTGGGGGGGCCCGGCCCTGCACCCCCGCTGAGCTCCGGTGCGGTCCCGGGGGCTGCGGGGGCAGGACCCTGGCTCCCCCCGTGGGCTGCACCTCCGAGACCCGCTGCGGGCTCCCGCTGCTGCCGGGAACCGGCCGGTTGCAGAAAAACGGCGTTGTCGGGAGCTGCCGGGGCGCTGCCCCTCCCCGGGCTGCCCGGGGGTCACCTCCAGCCCTGCCCGGGGCCACCTCCAGCCCTGCCCCGTGGCCACCTCCAGCCCTGCCTGGCTGCCCCGGGCCCGGCTCAGGGCCAAGGCTCCTCCCGGGCACCTCTGGCTGCATCCAGTGGTGGCTCCTCGGTCGTGTGGCTCCCGCCCAGCAAAACCCCCGCGTCCGGTCCCGCAGCCACTGTCCCCTCGCCGCCAGCCCCGAGGCCGAAGTGCCCGTTCGACCGCCCGGCCCAGCCAAGGTCTTGGAGCACGTTTGGGGCGACGGAGCAGCTCGGGAGGCTCCCAGGAGCCTCACACCCCGCGGGAGGGGAACCACGGCCTGGCTGGGCCAGGATTCGGCGCAGGGCGATTTTCAAAGCGAAAGGGGGCTCAGAGGAGCCCCCAGCAACCCCCCCCACGCTCCTGGCTCTGTCCTGCATCCTCCCCCCCCCGCCCCAACCGCCCGAGGATCCGTTTTCAAGTGAAGCTTTCTTGGCTCATGGCCCAGCAGCGCCTCCGACATACGAAAGTGTTTCTTGGCTCAGAGGAAAAACTGTATAGTTTCCAGAAATAACTTGTTTCTGTCTCGGGAGAGGTTTAAAGCAAGCCTCCCGCACTGGGATGAGCCGGGCTTACAGAAACACCAATGGCATTTTGCTTTTCGGCAGCAGGAAAGTCATTTTTCCCTCCATTTCGCAGGGGGGAAGCAGAAGCGTTTCAAACACAACCTGGTTTTTTTACCAGCACTGACAAAACGACAAGCGAGGGTGGGAGGAGGGTGATTTGTGGGGCAGAGCAGAGGGGAGCAGTGGGCACGGAGCCTCCTGCACCCTGTGTTGGCGCCTTCGCAGCCCCAGGGAGCAGGAATGGCAAAACGCTCCCGGTGAGAGGCACTGGGAGGCCGCCAGACCCGCGCCCGCCCCCGCAGACGGTGCTTTTACCCCCCGGGATAACGGTGCAGGCGCAGCGGGGCTGGAGCCGGGCAGCTCCTCGGCCACCGAACACGGCCCCAGGGAGCCACCGCCAGCGGGAAAGGGACACGCCAGCTGACCCAGCACTGGGCTTATGGATTTATTCCTTTTTTTTCTTGTTTTTGAAGGACAACACATTCAGACAGCTTTAAATACAACGTCCAAGTACAACTTTCCGACGAAAGCAGCCACGGCACGGCGCGTGCAATTATAGTCAAACCCGCTGCCACCAGCCCAGTCCGAGTGGGAGAGACAGCTCCTGCTAAAACAAAAAAAAAATCCACACGTTTAGTATTTCAGCAACCAAGAATGACCATTTTAAGGGCCGAAAGCAGCGGGTCAGGCTGAGACAAGACACGCTGACTCCCCCCAGCAGGACCCCCAGGTCTTTCGGAAAGTCAGGGGCTCAGAGTGCGGCAGAGGGGCACAGCCCCCCCAGCGTGTAGGGGAGCCCCAAACGCGCACAGGAACAAACAGGAACGTGGACGGTCTGCTGCTGCCGCTGGCCTGAGGCCAGTGAGGCCACCAGCTCATTTCCCCTGCAGCCCCAGAGCCCCTCAGGGCCGTCGCTCCAATAACCCTTTCCTGCCCATTTCCTTTCCTGCTCCAGTCCCTGGCTGCGGCAGGGTCACCTCAGGCAGCTGAGAGCTGGGCTACCACCCCTCTGGGGGTGCTTGCCCCCCACTGTGCACAGCCCAGCAGCCGGGAGGAGACGGACTTTCATGACTAAAATCAATTTGCCATCTACTAAACGAGCCACGGGTAAGGGGAGCGCCGGAAGCGGCACGCAGGGCGAGACGGAAGGTCGCCGAGCCCCACATCCTCCCTCCGGAAAACACACACACACTTCATCCTCGCTGCTCGGCGCGGGCAGCTGCTGCCAGCCCCCTGCCAGACTCCGCCAGCCGCAGGGGCCTCGGCTCCCCTCTGCCCGCAGCACGTGTGGCCCCGGCGCTACCCGAGACGCTCGCGGGAGCACGTTGCTACTTACTCGGCTTTGAAGACCTGGTTTTATTCATAAACATCCTTCTTATCTGCGATGTAATCTACAATCTCTTGTGGGCACATTAACTTTTCTGCATCTCCATCAGGAATTTCAAATCCTGGAAGAAAGGGCACAGATTTAGCCCAAAACAACGGAAACGGGAGCAAGGCTAAAGGAAGCAATTCCTGCTGGCTCAGAGGCAGCTCGGTGGGGGACGAGGCCAAGGGGGCTGTGCCAGGCAGAGCCAGCGCTTCACCGAGTTCCGCCCCGCGCTCCGCTGGGCACCGCGC
Source organism: Strix aluco (assembly GCF_031877795.1). Lineage (NCBI taxonomy): Eukaryota > Metazoa > Chordata > Aves > Strigiformes > Strigidae > Strix > Strix aluco. The sequence goes on from NC_133945.1 coordinate 21,387,894, forward strand.
TGCTCCTGAGCGCAGGATGGGGCAGAGGCAGCGGAGCCACCCAGCCAGCAGCAACTGCCCCTCGATGGGCTAAGGCCACCAACGCCTCCCCAGCACCCCCACAGCCACCCGTGGCGAGGGGAGGGGGTGCTTTTGGTACCTGCAGGCAGGCCAGGGCCCAGAGCCGGCTGCTCGGAGCTGCCAAGCGCTCGTACAAGCAACAGCTCACAGGGAGCTGCAGCCAGGGACAGGGAGCACAAGGGCTCTCGGCAGTGGAACCCATCACAAATACGTTCCAGAAAACTTATGATCTTCTTTCCAGTCCTTGTGGCCACACACTAACGCTCCACGCACGGCACACAGCACGTGGGTTAAACACACCGCATCAGCAAACGCTCTGAAACACCTGCCTGGGTGTTTTGTTTTAGGGAACAACCAAACCCCACGGACGTTTGTGACCCAGTGTGACAGGTGAGGCATGTACTCCAGAATTTATGAGCTTTAAATGAAAGGGTGAAGAAGTCCAAAATGAAGTAAAAAGAAACTTGGAAAATAAATAAGCAAAAAACATCTTTTTTTTTTTTTTTTTTTTCCTAGTAGCATGAAGTATTGAGGATGAAAAAATTCTGGTGAGGAAACACCTGGAATATCTGTGATTTCAGCTCCAGCTGCAGGCTTCACACTAAATGCACCATGGGCTGCCCTCGCTCACACGCTGCTGTCCCCCCTCTCCCCCTCCCCAACAATACGAGGGGGGCGTGGGGGGCGTGGAGAGACAGGCAGGCAGTGTCCCCAGAGGCAGACAGACAGACGCCTTCTCCTGGCTCCCACCAGCAGCCAGCGCACGTCTCACTGACCGAGGATGGCACGAGTTGAATTACATCAGTGAAAATTCAACGTTACCATTTAGAGAAAAGATCTAATACTCGTTGGCTAGTGCTGCGCTTAAGGATTAGCCAAAAAAAAAAAAAAAAAGGTAGCGATGAATCCAAGCATGCACAGCTCTGAATTACCAAACTCGTCTTCCATAGCCATGATGATTTCTACTTGGTCCAAACTGTCCAAACCCAGATCTTTCATGAAGTGGGACTCAGCCGTCAGCTGGGGGAACAAAAAACGAGTATGAGCTGGCCGCGGCCATTTCAGTGCGGCAGGAGCCGGACCTCCGCGTTAAACCGGAGCCTTTGGCCTTCCCGGTGCCCGCGGCCGCCCGCCCCGGCCCCACTCGCCTTCTCCGGGTCGATCTTGTCGTACAGCTTCAGGACGTAGAGGACGCGGTCCTTGATGTCCGCCAAGGTCAGGGGCGGCAGGTCGGAGAAGCGGCGGCACGGCGGCCAGGCCGCCCGCGGCACCTGCAAGAGACCGGGCAGCACCGGGGGCAGCGCCGGGCCGCCCCCGCCCGCCCCGGGCCTCACCTGCGCCAGCGGCGGGGCCGCGCCCGGCGGGGCCCTCGGGCGACGGGGACAGAGAGTGGCGAGAGCGGCGGGGCGCGGGGCGAGCGGGGGCGGCCGCGGCAGGAGGCGGCGGACACAGGCCGAGAGGACACGGGCCGCCATGGTGACCTGTTCCCAGCGGGCACCGCGCCGCGCCCGGCAGCCACCGCGCGCCCGGCGGGGCGGAGCGGCCACGGGGCGGGGCGGCGGCGGCAGCGACCCCTGGCGGCCGGAGGCCAGGCCGCTCCCGCAGAGCCCCCAGGCAGCCCCCCAGTCCCGGGAAGGCCCCGGTAGAGCCCGCGCTAGATCCCCCGGAGCCCCGGGCAGGGCACGGCGCGGCAGCAGGCACAGAGTCGTTCCAAAGCCAAGAGGTTTAATGACACTGCACACCCCCAGTGCCCGGCCCACGCCCCCCGGGACCGGCAGCCCCGAGGCGGTGGCCAGTGCTGCGGGCCCTCGCCCCCCATTCCTCCGTCAAGCCGCTCCTGGCTGGGGCTGCCGGTACCGGTACAGGCAGACAGTGCCGTCCCGCTGCCCGGCCAGCAGGCAGGCCGTGGTGGTGGCCCAGCGGGCCAGCGCCCAGGTGCCCGCCGGGTCTGGGGGCAGCAGGGCCACGCAGCACCCCAGCAGCAGGTCCCACACCGCGATGGCTCCCGACGTCAGCACGGCCGCGGCTGAGGCGTCCTTCACGTCACCCTCCAGGTACCTACGGTCGTACACAGAGGGGTCACGGCGCTGCCGGTTGTTCGTGAAAACAGGATCGCATCATTTTTTAAATGAGTTGTTCATGTACAGAATTAATAATTTAAGGCAGCTGTAGGAAGCCAGGCTACATTATGTTGTATTCTCAGGGCACCTGAGAACAAAGGATGTCAAGACAATCCTTCCGCAGCCTCAGGACATACTTGGAAATTGTTCAGGAGGACAAGATCTCAATCCGCCCATACTTGTGCACATCTGTCACGTTTCTTACGCGAGTGCACTGCGAGACCGAGCCTGAACAGCTTAGTCTTCAAAATGCAAGACAGAGGAAGGAAAAGGTCACCCGCCTGCAACAGCTGCTTGACATAAACAAACCCAGCGAAGAGCTCCGACAGCACAAAGGCTCTGACCGCCCCATCCGCAGACGCTTTCTCCGGGGTTTCGCCTGGGGGGTTGATGAGCCCGGACACAGCATTTCCGCAAGAGCTTTGGGGGGGGAGGCAGACGAGCGCGTCCCCGCGCAGAGGATGAGGGAGGCCCTCGCCGCGCGGCCACGCCGGCAGCTCAGAGGTCAGCGCGCAGACGGGCGCGGGAAGCGGGCAGGAAACGGCCGACAGCCTCGCCCCGCGCACGGGACGAGCAGCAGGGACGGATGCGGCCCCTTATCACCGGCGAGATGGCAAAGGGACCTGTGCCAGCAGCGCTACTCGGCTCGTTGAGTGATTCTCCCCCAAAAGCACCCCAAAATCACGAAGCCGGCTCGCGGTCCCCGAGGTACTTGCCTTCCAGCATGCCCGGGCGGGAGGGAGGAGAACGTCACCGCCGCGCTCCTGGCTGTTTTGGGGTTGAATGCTATCACACGGAACGCGGCGTTTCCGCAGGACTCGCTCTCTTTGGCATGTGGATGACTTAAAACAACAAACAGAAGGCCCTGATACACAGGAGAAAGACATCACTAAAAACAACAGCAAGAGGGGAAATAACCCAAAGAATTTTCCAAAAATTAATTGGTACATTCTCCCTATAATCAAAGCCATGGGCAGTGATGCATTATCTTTACTGAGCAAGATAGAAACAGTTTACTTTCCTTATCAAATTAGATAAAACCCAAAGCAGCTGCTGACTGATAAGGGCTGATGCAATACAGCGGAATAACAGCTCAGTGACACAATGGATTTATGCACTTATCTGTCTGGAAAAGCTAAACTTGTAGGATGAGGTGACATTTAAAGTAAAATTTCTGGGCCTCATTTTAATCCCTAGGAGTTTATAAATTTAACAGGAATTCCATGTAAACCAGGACAGCTGAAAAAAGCAGCTCTCAGAACAGCCACAGGCCAGCATGAAATACGCTGGGATAGACCTTCTGAGGAAGTCTCCAAAAGCCTGACTCAAGCCATCGTTAGCAGACAAGCCATCCTTGTCCCGAAAGGTTAAATGCTCACTGAAAACAACCAAATCCTTGATAAACTACAAAAATCCATTGGGAATCACAGTACAGGTGAAAGCAAGTGGGAAAGAATCATTCGTATGAACCTTGGTTTTAAACAGTTGATATGCTGGGGGTGTATGGAAATAACAACCACGGCACGTCGGTTCTCCGGCAAGGGCAGGGGCTGGCACCACGCTGGCACCCACCCACGTGCGAGACAGGACTCGCCAAGGCCCAGCCCTGGGCAGCAGAACTTCTGCTTCCCACGTGCAAGAGCTGCTGCTCTGGACTACACTTCGATGCAGGGCGCTCTTGTTTTTATTAATACGCCGCAGAAAGTCAAGAATTCGAGGTAGCCAGTGTGGCTTATTTCTCCTGGTTATCCTATCTGCCTTTGAAATACCTTCAGTGTATCTAAACAGAGCTGGTATTTCAATCCACTCTAGAAACTCTAACCCTGTAAGTCCCCACCACAGTCGGTGCAGTCCACACACAAACTGTGGGCCAAGCTTCACGTACGTACAGCGTCAGAATATGCTCGATGGCAGATGGAAGCTGGGTAGGAATAACCAATGTGCATTTTCCTCAGGAGCTGGCCTGTTTTCAGATTCCTGCAGCGGGTGAAAATACAAGTTCTGACTGCATTTCCATCCTCTACCTGTTATTTTTTAATCACAGTTACGCCACTATGCAAGACAGGGGCAGTTTTGGTTCTGCATAAACCAAATTAAGGCAAGAGGCCGCAGGAGGAGGTGTAACAAATACATCGCAAAGCGAGTGGAATCGGAGCACGCGGTTCATTCCCCATCTACCCGCCTGGCCAGAGGGTAACTGCCAGGCTGCAGCCCCTCAGACAATCACCATTTCACAGGCAAACCAGCTGCCAGCCAACACCCCCGGGTAACGCCTGCGGCTGGCTGTTGCCCCACGCACACCTGCAAGCTAAACCATTTCCCTGCAAGGAAACACTGACCAAACCACAACGCTGTTCACTGCAGTGGTGCCAACCAGGGCGTCTCGCATTCCTTCCACTTCAGCAAAAGCTAGAACAGTTTCTTCGGGGGGCATCAAAGTCTGTCCGTCCTTGCTCCTGAGCAGCAGATGAGCGAGTGAGAAAAGGCAGTCAGAATAATGTGTTCTGCACTCCACACATCTCCATAAAGAAGAGGAACACTTCTCCACATCGGAGATGTTTCCTTCCTTTTCTTCCAGCTGCCACACTGAGACCACCCCAAACCCACCGGACTCACCTTCCTGCCTCTGAAAGCGACACTATTTCCACTTGCTGCTCTTGCACGGTCCTGCTGCTGCTGACCAGCCTCCTGCCCTTTAGGCCGAGGACAGCTTTTATATTTCCAGTTTTCAATAGTGACTGCTTGAATGAGTCATTCTCAGAAGAATAAAGCAAGAGCCTAAATTAAGAGAAAAGTATGCCTAATGACAGAAGGAAGCATAACTCATACATGCCACCACATATAAAAATAAGCGTATGTTTAAACAGTCTGCCACCTCCAGGGGCGAATAAGCAAGTCTTTATAGTCGATTTTTAGAAATCCCTTCCATATTTTCCAACTGTTAAAGCAACTGAGAAAGTGCCACATTAGTAAGAGGTAATTTCAACCCCTACACAAGAGGAGCTGTGTAGGGTGCAAAGCACTAGTAAGACATAAATACACCACCTTATTTCTCCAATCTCCAGATCTCCCAATGCTATGCACACGAGATTACAGGTGTCCGGCAGAGGAACAATCTGTATCACAGGAATCTAGGACAGCAAAACAAGAATTCAGTGTCACCCACAATGTCCCTTTGACTTTATTCCTATTTTCTAGAGTGTTTCAAGCAAAATGACATTCAGCAGAACTGATTTTCAGATCCCTCTGAGGAAGCACACTTAGATTAACAGCTGAACTCTCTGTTGACTGTTCACGTAATACATCAATCAATCCCTGTTGATGTAAGAGACCAGACTGTCTCCAGGAAGCGTAAGGGAAAGAGCACAAGCCAGTGGCTGCAGTGCAGCCACCATTCAGCAGATGAAGCATCGAATTCCAGCAGATAACACGCGACCACACGAGCTGCTGGCCTTCTCCATCAGCAGTGCAAGTCCTTCTCCTCTGTGGCCTGGCAGAACGAAGAATTTATGCCACCTAAAGAACTCACCTTGGGCCCCAGACTGCAAGCTCCTTGTATCTTGGGGACTAACACACAGGACAAGGAAGTTGCCCTCAATTCTAGACATAAGGATTGTGTTCATACCTCTCCAAACAGCCACGTATAGACCCTTCCCCAGCGGGCGGCCGGCAGAGGCTTCCACAGGGAGACAGAACTCTCAGAGGCAGTCACCACACACAGCTCCCTGCAGCCAGCTGCTTCCCACCACACCGCGCTCACATCCACGGCGCAGGAACTTGAACAATCCTGTCCAAAACAAAATGGCACTGGTTTTCTTCCAATAGACATGGTTATCTAACCCAGCTGGAGGTTCAGCCTGAGAAAAATGCTTGGCATTCAGCGTGATGAGAATTTGAGGCTAAAACTTCAGGCTTATGAGTAAAGTGCCAGTAAGGCACCAAGGAAAACAAGGCAGGTGGGTTTCACCCTCAGAGCAGCAAAGATATTGGCTCACTTCACAAAAATCACTTGTTGTTTGAAACGATGGGGACCTGGCAGAGCCCAGAGCTGGGACAGGACTGAGGGTGCCATGGCACAGCCACAGCAAAGCCTGAGTGCCACCCAGGCACTTGCTTCCCTCACTGCACAAACGGGAGATGGGACTGGCGGTAGCACAGACCAAGTTTAAAACTGCAAAGCAAGGGCTTCTCTTCCCCCTTGAAAAAAAGTTTTCACCTTCAGCCATGTTATTGTTGGCTGGTTATGCTACCCCCCAGCTTGCTCCTGGAGCAAAACTTTGCACGTGGGTTTGGAGAAGCTAGAGGTGCCCCAGCCCCTGGCAAGTTCAGTGGGCTTGGCCACAGATGTGGCTTCCTCACTTGCCAACCCTTCTCTACCTGCTGCAAGACAGAGGACACCGAGGGGACACGGCCGCGGGAAGAAGAGCCCACGGCTCCGCTGTGCAAACAGCCCCGGGCGAGATTTGCCTTCGCCACGGCACGTGCAACCGAGGCTCTGTTCCAGAAGGATGTGAACATCAACACGTGCATTTGGCAGCGCTGTAGTCCCCCACAAAATCTGTTCGTTACTGGGTTAGTAAGTGCCTGAAATGGTGACAGGAGGCCACGGGAGCCACAGGGCAGGCAACAGGGGTACAAGGGCTGAGATCATTCCACCCAGGCTGAAGAAAAATGCAGCAGTTCTGTTTGTTAAGGCATTTGCATGTGTTTAGACATTCATTATTCAGAAACAAACACTGAAATCCTTTATCAGTCAAAAGGACACATACAGCAATCTAACCTTTCAGCATGCTTTACCACAAGTGAACACAGAACTGATCAAATTAGACAGCCATCTATCTTGTTCAACTAGCCATTCTGCATTTCTGTTAAACTTGGTATTAAAGAGCTGCTATCGACTCAGTAAACAGTGATCTGATGTCATCCCACCTTTAGCTTTGAGACAAGCTGCAAGCTCTCTTCTCGCAGGTCATCAAGCAGTACCGGAGTCAACTGTTCCATTACATCTTTTTTCTGCAAAAACAAGTAAAGAATGAGGATAATTCAACTCTGAAATTACATTCAGCACCTGCAAGAATGAGGCAGAAGCGTGAATTCACTCTGCATGCAGCTGTTGGACAGCTATGGCGGAAGCATCTCTTTTTGTACTTGCAAGTCTTTGAAGAACAATAGATCCCAGACAGGTTATTTCCTGGTTTCACCTGAAAATTGCCTTTTACCATCACTTTGCATCTCAGCCTTCAGAGACAAGTAATTGTCTCAGTACCCATCCCGCACGCCGGCTCTTTAATCTCCTTTACCAAATCCCAGCTGAAAATTTTCCTAAAGGCAGACCAACACTATGTGGGCACCAGAACCATTTTGTTCCTGTAGACGTTTCAGACACGCAGCCTGCAACAAGCACTGAAACCCCCATCTCCAGTTCCATCAAGCAGCATTTTAAAGAATTTGCTCTTGAGGTCAAAAGAGCATAGGCAACAGATGAAAAGCAAACATTTACTATGTTGGCTAAAAGACCGCACGCAGGGCGAGGATGCAAAGGGGTCTTTGGTCTGATGTCAGGTGAGACTCTGGGAAAGGGATTCGCCCAGAAACCCACTGGCACAGTACCCTTGGCAAAGAGGCTGATCATTACCTGCTCGGGAGCAGCTCTGCAGGATCTTTGCTGTTTGCTCTCTGACTGCTGATGCTTCTCCACGTCCACAGCCTCACCAGCTTTATTATCAGGACCTGCTTCAGCTTCTAAAGGAAACGCTGTACCTTGTTCCTCCTCTTTTCCAGCAGATCCGGCGCCACGGCTGTTCAAGCGCAGCGGAGTGGCAGAGCCTTCACACTCCCCAGCAGCCACGGCCTGGGCAGATGCTCCTTCGGGGGAACGCAGGCTCGCCTGCGAGGCAGGGACAGAAGGTGTCTCGGGGAAGACCTGGCTGCATGCTGAGGGTGAGACAGCTGGGGTTGCACCCACGACAGGGAAAGCAGATGAGAAAATCTGAGACTCAGGCTGCATGGGAGCACCAGCTAAGACGGTCCCTGTGGGAGTAAATAGCAATTCATGGGTGGAAAGTTCCTTCTTGGAAGCTGGGCTGTCCATGTGAGGTAACTTGGGCAATCCATTTTTGAAAGGCAAAATCAAATTACTTTTGATACTTTTTTCTTCTGGATTCATTTGTGCATCCTGCATGTCTTCTGCAGCCACACCATCTCCAAACACACTCGGAACAAAAACCTCCAAGTCATTCACAGGGGAAGATTCTAATTTCTCAAGTTTTAGTAGTCCAAATTCCTCATCCGGCAAGTGGAAGTCTCTGATACCCAGTCTGGAGGCCAGCCCCTGGAGACTGCGGAAGGAGAAGAGAGAGCTGCAAGTATCGGGGTCCTCCGCAGGGAGGCCAAGAGAAGCAGGACCCTCTGAACTCTCTGGAGAGCTACATGCTCTTCTGCTGTCATCTAGACAAAGAAAAACACAAGAACACAAGAGAGAACATCACATCATAAAGTAACCAGCAAGACATTACACTCTGCAATCGCTCTGCATCAAACCTTCAACTAAAATGCCGCTGCCAAAGACTGCCAGAACTGACCAAGTGCTCAGTCACTTTGTTTGGTTTGGTTTTATCCCAGTTTTTTGGGATAAAATATTCACAATACTCACAGACCCTCAGGCTGTAATACTACTCTTTGTGTTTCACACTTGTCAGCACTTAAAAAAAAATCATTAATATGCAGACTTAGTTGGAGAAACAGATGTACACCCATTTGCTGGAAAATCAGGTCCAGTGTGCACAACATTGGCTCCGCAGCAAAGGCAGCTCAAGGAGTTCCCAGCCCTGCTCCTGTTCCACGCACTGCTGTTCGCCCCCCGTCACTGTGCTGAAGCAGAAGTCTCTGGAATTGTTCAAGGAATGTGGGCACCACCATGATCTAAATTTTAAAAAAATCTCTCTTATTTAAAAAAAATAATAGTTAACCCACACCAGATTTTCTTGAATAAAAAACCACGGCCGGGCGCGAAGAGCAGCGGGTGCGCTCACCGGGACGCTTCAGGGCTGTGCTCAGTTTTAGGGAGCAAAGTACCTTTTGAGGCACAGCTGGCTCGCTGCCTCGCAGAGGAACGCAGGGAGCGGCGCAGGGGGACGTCAAGCACGAGGAGCTGCTCAGCCCTGTAGGGTCCACGCACGTGCTGGTTCTTCACATGCTCCACTGGCTGTTTATCCACCTGACTCACACTTAAGTTGGCTTCCAGATCTCCTATGTGGCTGGCAAAAGTTTCATTCCCGGGGTTCAGAGATTTGCTGCTCTGAAGTGGATTTTGAACCTGTTCTGACAGAGTCTTACAGCATTTGCCAAGCACTTGGCTTTCTCCAGGAGGAGGATCAGCGCTCACTGGCTGCACAGCACCAGTCACTTCTGTCTCTCCAGACCCAAGAGCTGCAGCAGCAGACAACCTTCTCTCATCTGAAGGTGATTTTTCAAGATTAGCCTCGCAGTTTTGCTTTGCACTCTGACACTCATTTGACAGCAGACGACCACTTCCCCTCGGTGTTATGAGATCCAAGCTCTCTATAAGCTCCTGTGACCCTTGAAGCACAGGGGGTGTGCAAGCAGACTTTCTTCTTCCCTTTTGTTTCCTCTGTGATTGTCTCTGATCTCGCTTTGTGCTAGTGACACTGTTTTGAGAACTCGATCCAAGTGAAGTGCTGCTACCACTGGACACAGGAAGAGATTTCTGAGGACTGCTTGAACTTGCTGGATCATTTTCTGCCCCAAGAAAAGGGAACAGCACGATCTCCGACTCCAAATCATTTTCAACTCTTTCCTGGGACGGCCAATCTGAATTTGCATCTTTCTGCTTGCACTTACTTCGCTGACCTTTCTTGCTTCTGCCCAGCTGGCTGAGAATTACAGCGTCTAGGTCCACTTTCCTCTGGCAGTTAGACATACGGCGAGTTGTCCTGACGTAGTACTCAACTGGAAAGAGAAGCCCTTCAACCACCGTGCAAGAGTTCAGTGCACTGTCAGGAGCTGTCACCTCTTCTGGGTGAGGAAGCCTTGACTGAATTTCAAGCTGTTGATTCTCCAACAGTTCTTCAACATTGCCCGGAGCAAGATCTGTAGGAAAGGGATTTAAGTCATTGGTGTCACTACGGTTTCCTTCATGGCTTTTGCTGTCGTTCGTTATAGTGTTATTTCCATCAGCAGGCAATACTTCATTTTCTGACATTAAATCCAAGAGCCCGTGTAACTCTCCCTGATCTTCACACATGCTTTCACTGTCCGTTTGTTTTATTACACTGGAGGATTCTTTTCCTCCATCACCACTGGTGTCAAGTAAAAGTGAGTCACTGTTCTCTGGGCACGGCCATGCAGGCTCACGGCCATCGGATGTGGCCACAGCACTTGGGGACTCAGGCTGCCAGACGTGGCTGCTGCCCCTCAGCACACACGGGAACAGCCCAGGCGCTCCTGGAGGGACACTGGCTTCAAGCACGTCTTGTACAACTCCTAATGTCGCACCGGGAGGAGGGAAACCCTTTTCTTCTCCCTGCACAAGTGCTGGCCTGGATTCTCTTTGAGCGTTTTCCCCAGTGTCAGAGAGACAGCTTCGCCTGAAGACTGGTGACCGCAGTTCCTCTGTCCTGGCAGTTTGATTTTTCGCCATCTCATCAGCGTTGATTAGACGCACATCGCACACTGATTCCCTTTGCTCCAATGCCAGAGCCTTCGTCCGTCTCCTCAGCTTCATCAAGCTGGAGGTTTGGGGTTTTTTCTCCTCAGGGGGAGGCCTAACGATTCCAGAGCACAGGTCTTCCTGGCTAGCCTGTACGCCTTCCACCTGTGAGCTGTCCTGCAGGCTAACCTCATTATTGGAGAATTCGGGAATGTGTTTAAATAGGACAGATGTTTTCTTCTCTGTGTCAAGATCAGAGCAGGTTTTAGTCTGTAGCTGAGAGGTTTCATGTTTGTCAGCACTAGGAGATATGTTATCTATAGAAGCTGTGGGAAAGAAAGTTACACGTGTAAAATACTCCCAGCAAAGTCCTGTCCAAGAAAAACATCACACAGTAAAACTAGAGGGTTTTGTTAGAAGCGAAAGAGGGGGATTTTACAGTGGGGATGAGAGCGTGCTGCAGACCTGGGGAGGAGGAAAGGAGAGTGTTACTGCAGGCGACTCGGCAGCACTGGAAAGGCCGGGTGGGGGTACGGGGGGCAGCGGCTGTGGCAGCAGCTGCAGAGGGGACAGCGGAGCCGGGTGCTCAGCCGAGAGTTGCTCTGTCCCCCCCGGGCAGGACGGGCCGCGGGGGCACAGGAGGCGATCATGGACCGGGCGTCCGGACCGCCGCCGGGGGAGGACAAGGGGAAGCCCACGGCAGCTGGCGGGGCCCTCCGGGCACTCCGGCCGACCCGCCCCGAAGCGAGAGGCCGCCTTTCCACCTCCTACCTGGGGGGCTCCGCTCCCGCCGGTCTCCTTCCGCCGCCGTGCCCTGGCCGTGGCTCCGGGCTCGCTCCGCTCGCCGCGCCCGCTGCGGACACAACACCGGCGGAGGGCTGGGACCGGCCTCCCGGTACCTCCGCCCGCGTGCGGCCGGACCGAGCCCCCATCCCGCCCCGCCGCCGTCCCCGGCCCGCTCACCCGCAGCCGGCTGACGGTCTCGCTGTACTCCCTCCTCAGCAGCGCCAGCTTCTCCCTCAGCTGCAAGACACAACGCACCGGGCTGGCACCGCCGCGCCACGCCCGCCGCCACAGGCCTCGCCCCGTCCCACCCAGCCCCGCACCTTCTCCTTCTCGGCGCCGCTGAGGGCTCCCGCGGCCGCCGGTTCCTCCACGGTCTCCGGTTCCTCCACGGTCTCCGGTTCCTCCACGGTCTCCGGCCCCAACATGGCCGCCCCCCGCGGGAAGCGGACGGCGCGCGGGCGGCGCGTGGCCATGGCAACCGGGCCGCCATTGGCTGCGCCCGCGGCGGAAGCGCAGGTCCGGCGGACGGAAGTGACGCACCGGAAGCGGGGAGCGGTTGTGCGGAAGCGGCGACGCCGCCATGGAGCTGAGTGAGATGCTCTACAACAAGTCCGAGTACATCGAGACGGTGCGGCGGGGCCGGGGAGGGGGGGTCGGTTGAGGGGGATGAGTAGGGCTCTTTGGGGCGTGGTGGCGGCGGCGGGGCGCGGGAGGCGGCGGGGCCTGGGAGGGGCGGCCGGGGGCTCCGAGCGGCCGCAGTGACCCGGCCCTTCTCCCCTCAGGCGTCCGGCAATAAGGTGAGCCGGCAGTCCGTGCTGTGCGGCAGCCAGAACATCGTTCTCAACGGCAAGGTAGGCAGCGGGGGGGCGGGCTGCGGTGTCCCCCCGCCCCGGTACAGCGCGGCGGAGTGGGAGGGGAGCGCGGCCGAGGCGCAGGGGCCCTGTCGCCACCGCGGCAGCTCCCGCGCTGCTCTGCTGTCCGCTGGCAGCCGCTGTCGGCCCCCTGGTACCGGAGCTCTGCTCCCTGAGAACACAAACGGAGCTTCCCCGGCATGTGGGCAGATCGTGGCGCTTTCACACATGGAAGTACGGCGTATTTCTGTTTGTGCTTAAGCCTCGCTTTGTGTATCGGCTCACTTTGCGCAGCTCGCTGGCACGATGGGAGCACAACTGGTGGTTGCCGGCTCCTGTGCGTTTGCTTTGTTTTCACTTTTGACTAAAAGAATCGTCTGTGAGGTACCGTAATCGTGCTGGAGTGGCCTGACCTCTGCATGAGTCTGTGTAATAACTGGTAACACGGGTGGAAATTGGAGCTCATTCATCTCTCTTTTCTTCTCCAGACAATAGTTATGAACGACTGTATCATTCGTGGTGACCTGGCAAACGTACGGGTTGGACGACACTGTGTGGTGAAAAGCCGCAGTGTCATTAGACCTCCCTTCAAGAAGTTTAGTAAAGGGTAAGAGGTCCCCTTCCTTTAGGGAGATTGAAGTTAAGATCTATATGGCTAAAATAAAATGTATCAGCTCGTCTGAGATCTGTATGCAGAGGGCTGTGTTCCTTTTGCAGTAATTTGCAGAAATATGTCCTCTAAACCTGCCCTTTCCTCAAACTTTCAGCTTTGCCTTGAGGGTTAGCGTTCCCTCAGACCATAATGTGAAAAGGCTGGGATATATTAAAATAGTGAAGTGAAGAACGTGTTTCACTTGTTCTCTGTTTGTTCACAATGTCTTCCTGTTGCTAATTTGTGCCATCCTTTAGAAAGAGATGAGAATGACCAGTTACTGTTCTGTCTTCCTTAGCATCAGATCTACCTCTGGTAGTCAGCTGGAGACGGGACACTCCCCAGGGTGATTTTGGGTCTAACATTCTGTTGTACGCCTCAACAAATAACTCTCCTGTCACAGGGTGGCCTTTTTCCCTCTCCACATTGGTGATCACGTCTTCATAGAAGAGGACTGTGTTGTCAATGCAGCCCAGATTGGCTCCTATGTGCACATAGGCAAGAACTGTGTCATTGTGAGTGCCCTTTCTCAGTCTTTTCTTTAAACCCTTGAGTACTGTTAAGGCTTTGTAGGGTCGACTTAGCGCTGAGGGATATGGTGTAGTTGGGACCTGTTAATGTTGGGTTGATGGTTGGACTGGATGATCTTCAAGGTCTTTTCCAACCTAGACAATTCTGTGAAGAGTGGAGAGGTGTCTGCGCCAGCTGGCTGGAGCAAGCATACTTACTCCATGCTGTTCCTTCCTCCTCCCGTTCCTTCTCCACAGAAAATGGTGCTTTCAGTCTTGTTTTTCTGAGGATAGCGGATTCAGCTGACCGCTGTTTGGAAAACCCATCCCTGTGGCTAATGGGACTGTCAGGGGAAGGCAGCCTTTCCATGAAGTACGAGTGGAATTGTGTTTGTATGCAAATAACACAAAATAGTCAAGATTGCCATCTGCTGAGTTAGAGAAGGCCTTGGTACATTGCTGCATCACTCGGGTTTTAGCCTCCGATTTGCACACTGACATGTGTTAATATGCAGCTGCCTGTACACGTGTTAGTTGAGAGCAAATGGATGTTTTTCCTCAAAAAAGAAAGTTAATTCTGTTGGGAAGAGCGTTCAGTCAGGGTAAGGATTTATTCCTGTGATCCCTTATACAGAATGTGTTTTGAGCAGTTAAACTTAAGCAGGTAACTTATCGGTATAAGCAAAAGCATATCGTGTTTTAAGTATAAACTTTATCTAATCTCTGTTTTAGGGTCGTAGATGCGTTTTGAAAGACTGCTGCAAAATCTTAGACAACACAGTACTACCTCCTGAAACAGTAGTCCCACCTTTCACAGTCTTCTCGGGCTGCCCAGGTATGCTCCCTCTAACTTTACTGGCACAGAGTGTGGATAACGTGGGTATTCCTCTTTTAAAATGAGATTGCTTCGACAAAGTTGCCTGTTAGCATTTAGTGCCTAGAAATAAAGGTGTAGGGCACTTGGTGAAGTGAAAAGTAGCAATTTTAACTTGTGAAACTCACTGCTTCAGTGTACGGTAGGTCGGTGGTACACGATTACTCAGAACAGCATTACTGGGATGCCAGCTGTGCCCATCCTGTACAGCAAGTTCCACAGCTTTTCGGGAGCTGGAAACCAGCGGGCACCAGGCTCTGGCAGAGGCAGTGCTCCTTCCTCCTCCTCCTCCCGTGGCTTCTGGTTTTGCAGGTATTTCAGTGGTTCAGGCTCTGTAGGAGGTCCGCTTGCTCGTTACTGGTATGTTAATAGGGAAGTAGGTACGTTAAACTGTGGTATGTGAAGGTTTAGTTCCTGCTGATGGACCTGGCTGTGCTGGAGATCTTGTCGCACAAATTGCAGACTCTGTGGTTTATCTCCTGATGGTTTTTACGGGAACAGCAGGAGCTGTCGCGGGATGCGGCTGCAGCGGCCTGGCTGACATCCGTCCCAGGGGGTGCATTGCCCTTTGCTGTTCTACTACTATTTACTTACAATTCAAGAGTCACTGCTTTGAATGTTGAATGCGTGCTTATTTCTGCTTTCTCCTGCAAGAATGGTCATATCCTTGTTCTTCTTCCAGGACTCTTCTCTGGGGAGCTCCCGGAATGTACCCAGGAACTCATGATTGATGTCACGAAGAGCTATTACCAGAAGTTCTTGCCGCTCACTCAGGTCTAGTAGCCTATTTACCATGTTTCAGAGCAGTAAAGGCACGCAGGAGTATTCTGGGGGCGGGGAGAGGGATATTGGTCAGAGAGACCAGGGCACGTCCCTCCGCTGCCCTGAGCGCTTCTGCGAGTGTTCCTCCACACTAACGGTCCGGCCAAGCAGTCCCTCGTGAAAGCTGCTGTGTCATGTTGTTTAAACTTTGTATGTTCATTTGAATGTTATTCATTCCATGTTGTCTGAATTGTGCCATTAAATGTTCTGGAGCTAGGAAACCTGATACAATTCCCTTTTGGGCAGCATCTCCCCGTTGCAGCCGGGGAACAAGGCAGAGTTGCCAGCACATACTCTGCAGCCTAAGCCTGTCTTTCACGTCAGTTCTGTTCCTGCCCTAAGGCGAGCGGGTTTATGTTTGCTAGAAGCAATCTCCATCCCCCAGCGGAAGTGCTGTGTGGCTGTTGGGCATGTTACAGGCCGTTACTGGTTCAGTAGACCCAGTGCTTTCCTTTGGAACAATAATTGCAGTTCCCAGGCCTGTGTGTTGGGGTGGATGGCCTCTTCCTTTCCTCCCTGTGACTGAGACACTCCTGTAGGGACAGGGTAGTGTTCATCATCCTGGGACTGGCTTTAGGACTTTTGGCTGACACTGAAACCCGTCTTTCTATGCCTCGCCTGACAGGACACTTCTTAGCTTTGAGCTCTTGAAGCAGACGTCAGTCCTGTGCTCTCGCCCGTCACACAGGGTTAGCATTCGGCGTGTTCCGCTTCCTGAACACCGCAGGCCTTAGAGAGCCAAAGGGCTTTGGAAGGGGATTGCCACGTCGCTCACAGAACTCAGTGCAGCAGAAAGTGGGTAGTTACAAGCAGAAACCGGAGGTGGGTGAGAGAATGCTGCAATCGTCCCCATTTATTACCCAGTTTATATATTTTCAGAAAGCTCTTTGGTGCTTTTCTGCATTATAAAACTTAAGAAGGAGATTCAGACTTCTTGGGAAGAGCGAACATTTCATTTTGGACATGTGATAGAGCAGGAATAGTTTTCACTGGGGGCAGCTCTGTGGAAGTTGGAGACAGCTGACGCTTGTGTGTACCTGACTTGGTACCAGACAACTGGCCAAAAATGAATCTGCCTGCTCTGGTTGTGTTATTAAAGCTTAGCATCGTCCTTCTCTAGCTTTTAAATCTGGGGCTCCTGCATGTTGTAGTGTAGCAGCTGGGGGCCAGGACGCGTATTAGTTACGTAGTAGGTGTGTGGCTGTGGGATCAGTGGCCCTGGAGCCTTCAGCTGTTCTGTGTAATGCAAAGTACTGATACACCTTCAATAGCAAACAGCCCTACAAGTACTAAAGTGTGTAGTAACTACTGTTAATCAAATGTAAAGCCACTGACTGGTTTGTGTGTATTTTTACTGTACATAAATTAAAGCATCTTCAGTTGTTCAAGTGACTCGAGGTTGTGACTCTTCAAATCAAACTTGAGACTAGGGTGAGGTTTCTGCTGTGCCTGGGCACGTGAGCAGCATGCAGTCTCTTGGTCTGTGACTATTACAGGACTTTACTGACTATTACAGTGTCAGCGCATTAAAAAAGCGAAGTACAGTGTGAAACAGCTTCTTCTTTCTGCCTCTGAGCTGATGACTTGCACCCACGAATGATTCCAGCATTGTTGTTTTATAACAGCTCTGACCCAGAGTGTCTTCGCTTCTCTTCTTCACGCTGAAGCAAGAATCCTAAAGCCCCAGGGTGCCTGTGAAATCCTCTTCAGCGCTGAATCGTTAGGCACACCTCTGGTACAGCAGTGGCTCCGGTAGCATTGCTTCAAGCCCTTGGAAATGGCCCACTTTTGGGTGTAGCTGGCATGACTCTGTAAAAGAGCAGGCGCAGGAGCCAGCTTAGGGCAGGAAGCACAGCTGGGGCGAGAAGCTGAGTCTGTGTTGAAGCTGCAGCAGCCAGGCTGGTGCTGCGGAGCTGCCCGCGGCAGCGAGGTGGTGACTGGTTCCAGCAGGGGTGAAGTGTTCTGCTAGAAGCCTGGATTCAGCGGGACCCTTGTACCACCTAGTCCTGTGCTGGCCAGAAATGTTCAGTGTTCAATGGCAGCTGCATTCCTCGAGCCCTCCTGAAGTGGGAGTGGAGACAAGCGCAGAAGGAAGCTGTGTTCTTCCTGCCATCTCGCCTGGGTCCCTGCGAAAGGCTCAGCCTCGCCACTTTTTCTACCTACGTGAAAAAGTATGAAGTGTTCCTTGCGTTTATACTACAGGCAGCTTCCTAATTGACTTCAGCTTCCAAAAACGTTTAGTTCCTGCTGTCCACAATCCGACTAGCCCTTGCAGAAGCCATTTGCGGGGCTATAGGAGGCCTCTCCTGTCAAGGCCTGATGGGTTTGGGGATTCTCATGAGGTTTCCTGCCAGTCGGGTGCTTAGGGCTCTGCGCTGCCTCTCGCGAGCGCTGCTTTGCCCCGTTAGCTTGCCGGCCGCTGTCCCTTGAAGCGCAGAAGCCGCATATTTGGTCAGGAGGGGGCTGTGTGTGCTGTGTTGCCATGGTGTCACTTCAAAGTTTCAACACCACATAGTAGTTTCACCGGGATCGCTTGAATAACGGCCGCGGTTGGGCAGCGCCAAGCTGCTGGGGAGGGAGGGGGGTGGGAAGAGGCGGCTGCCGAGGGAAGGGGGCGAGTTTGGGAGCGGGGATGGGAGGGCGGCCGGAGGAGCCCGGGTGATGCGTTGCCACGATTGCTCGAGCAGCACGGATGTAGCGCACGGAGGGATACGTCACTGCACGGTTACGCCCTTCTTGGCCTACTCTTCCTTCTAGCAGGCTGAGCCAACCCTTCTCCCTTAATTAAAATCTCTTTTATTGTCTCTGTTAAGGTGGCCTCTGCCAGGGTCTAAAACCAAGTCGCCACTGAAGATCTCAAACACCCAGCACTGTTAACATTCCTTAGATTTGGCCACTTTATCCTCCTCTCCTCTGAAGCATCCCTCTGACCTGGGCTCACCTCTTCGCCTCTGCCAGCTCTGGGAAGACGGAGTGTCCGTAGGTTGCAGCGCGCTGCTACAGCCCCGGGGAATTAACGAGTTTCTGATGGCAACGTTCAGTCTAGCGCAGCGCAATAAAACGTGACTTCCGAGGGAGGGCTTTGCTGCGTCGCAGGTGCATGGGGAAGCATGGCCCTCAGGGAGGGAAATCCCCCCTTCCAGGGATCTTGTACAAACACCGACCGCTTCAAACACCGAGTGGCTGTATCGCTTCGTTGATGCTGGGGGCTTTGCTCCAGCCTGCTCTGACCAAGACTGGCCGCCCGCACTGCTTTTACTGCCGGGTGTTCAGAGCCCTCGGGAGCAAACGCCTCCCCACAAGGGTTCAAGGCCAGGCTGGACGGGGCTTTGGGCAACGTGGGCTAGTGGCAGGTGTCCCTGCCTGGGGCAGGGGGATGGAACTAGATGGTCTTTGAGGTCCCTTCCCACCCAAACCATTCCATGATTCTCTCTCGCTCTGTGCTCGCTGTGGGCTGCGAGAGGCGCTGGGCCGGATGCCGATGGCTCTTCCCAGTGCAGCTGCTCGGTGCAAGGGCGGGCGAAGAGCCACTGCGGGGTGGGAAGGGGGCGAAGCCGCCCGCTGAGCAGAGGCCCTGCCTGCTTTGTGCGGGGCAGAATTTCCCCCGTCGCCCTCCACGGGGGGAGCAACAGCCTTGCTGTTGGCTGCGGTGACCTGCAGGCTCGTGGCTCGGTCCCAAGCCACCCTGGAGCAATCGATGCCTTGTGCCAGTAGTTCAAGGCTAGCCGGGTGTCATCTGCAGCACCCACAGACCAGGGCATGAAATATACTGGCCAGGACCATCTATTTGTTAGCCAGGACTAAAAGAAAAAAGCTTTCCCTGATGGGGATGGGGAACCTGCAGGAGGTAAAGTCACCATCCTCATCCTGGTCTCAGCAGGGTGGGACCGTGTGTGCCTGGAGGCTCGAGGGCCGAGGCGCTGTGGCAGGTTTTTGTGCTGGTTTTGGTTATTTTCTGTTGGCGTTTTGTTGCGTGACAGCCAGCAGCAAGATCAGGTGACGGGGTGAGAACGTGGGTGAGGGCAGGAGCAGCTCTGCGGGCCCTGGGGCAGTGTCTCCGTGGGGCAAAAACTCCTTAAGGTCAAGCCCAGCTAGGCTCGACTGCCAAAATGTCACCCTTGGTGACAGTGGGAGGGGTGGAAGATCCCACTGGGAGTGGCACCTGGACTCTACAGAGTAAAAATCAGCAAAAGAGACCAGATTTTGGGGTAAATGCAGTAATCTAAACCAGTGGTGTGTGGATGTGGCCGCATGGCAAAAAGCTGCCGGGCAGCGAACGCTCTGGTGGCACTTTCTTCCCCATAAAAACCCCACATCAGGTCCCAACTCCCACACCAGTTTCCCTTCACAAAACACTCAGCGCTCGGGACCCGCCGCCATCCCGGGGCGGCCTCGCTGCTACCGGGACACCCCCCCCAGCCCCGTTCCGCGGAGAAACGGGCACGACCGGAGCGGCGGCCGGGGCGGGTTGCTGCGGGGCGCGGGGCTCGGCAGCGTGAGCAGCACCCACGTGTGTGCCCCCCCCCCCGCCCTTCCGCGGGCCTGTCCCTTTAAGCGCGGTGGGCGGGGCGCTCCCATGGTGCCCCGCGGCGGGCGGCGTGGATTTTAAATCCTCTGGGCCAATCGGGAGCGGCCGCGGGCGCGTAACGTTCCGGAGGCGCGTTTGAATCGGGCAGCGCCTGCCCGCTCCTGCCTGCCTCTGCCCGCTGCTCTCGCTGCTCCTGCCCGCTCCTGCCCGCTCCTGCCGCGGCCCGGCGCAGCTCCCTCTCCCACAGCACCCCCGGCCCCCCACCATGAGCGCGGCGGGCGGGAAGGCGGCGCGGCCGGCCGCCCCGGTGGAGCCGGCCCGGGCGGGCAGCGCGATGGCGGCGGCGGGCGGGAAGGAGGTACCGAAGGTGCTGGTGGATCCGCGGACCCGGCGCAGCTTCGTGCGCGGGCGGTTCCTGGGGAAAGGCGGCTTTGCGCGGTGCTACGAGCTGGCGGAGGCTGGGAGCCGCGAGGTGTTCGCGGGCAAAGTGGTGCCCAAGTCGCTGCTGGTGAAGCCGCACCAGAAGGAGAAGATGTCCATGGAGATCGCCATCCACCGCAGCCTGGCCCACCGCCACGTCGTCGGCTTCCAGGGCTTCTTCGAGGACGCTGACTTCGTCTATGTCGTGCTGGAGCTCTGCCGCCGCAGGGTGAGGGGTCGGGGGGAGCGGTGGGACCCACCATGGGGTGTGTGTGGGGGGTGTCGGTGTCACGGTACTGACTGTCCCCCCCGCAGTCGCTGCTGGAGCTGCACAAGCGGCGGAAGGCGCTGAGCGAGCCCGAGGTGCGGTACTACCTGCGCCAGACCATCCTGGGCTGCCAGTACCTGCACAGCCACCGCGTCATCCACCGGGACCTCAAGCTGGGCAACCTCTTCCTCAGCGACGACATGGAGGTCAAGATCGGTAGGTGCCTGTGCTGGGATGCCCTGCCAGCCCCCTGTGGCCACCCCACGGTGGGGACCCCAGCCCTGGGGACCAGCTGTGGGGGCGTCTCCAGTCACACCCTGTCTCTCCTAGGTGACTTTGGCCTGGCCACCAAAGTGGAGTACGATGGTGAGCGCAAGAAAACCCTGTGTGGGACCCCCAACTACATTGCCCCAGAGGTGCTGGGCAAGAAGGGACACAGCTTTGAGGTGGACATCTGGTCCATTGGCTGCATCATGTGAGTCAAAATACCTCTTGGGGGGCCAGGTGGCCCCTGTGGCCCAGGTCTCATTGGACCCTCTGGGTGTGCCATTGCCAGAGCACCTGCCCTGGCTGGGCCCTGCCGGCGTGCGGCCTCCCCTGCTCCCCACGTGCTGGTGTCTGCAGTTACACAGCGCGGCGGTCTCGAGGCGTTTCCCCAAAGCCCACGCTTCCGAACTGGAGCTTTCTCCAGAGTTCTGGATCCCAGCTTCCCTCTTCACCGGGGGCAGGAACCAGGCACACGGCACGTGTCCGCGCTAGGACGTGTCTGATGTGTGTTCCTGCTGCCAGGAAGGTCCCAGGGTGTGCTTAGATGGGGTCACTGCTACACACAAGTCTCGGAGTCTCTTTTGCAAAACCAACACCCTTTTCTCTGTAAACGTGTAGGTACACTCTGCTGGTTGGGAAACCGCCTTTTGAAACTTCTTGTCTCAAAGAAACGTACATCCGAATCAAGAAGAACGAGTACACTATTCCCAAGGTATGGCGCTTCCTGCGGGCGGGCCCCTGTACCTCGCAGCAGTTCTCAGTCAGCTTTCCCCTGCACCATCCTGCTTCTGGCATGTAACAGGCTCTCACATAATGGTGAAACAGCTCTTGTTGCAGAGTGCTAGGAAGGGGGTGTCTCGGTGAACCTGTAGGGCCAACATCCTCCCAAGGAGCCAGCAGCTCCCCTGTAATCCAGCCAAAATCCGAGCTGGGCGCTTGGCACGTGGAGTTAAATGGACACGCTCGAGCCCCTGAGCTCTGGGCCAGGTGCCCAGCTCATCCTGCTGCTGCTGATTCAGTCTTGCTAAAGTCAGTCAACTTCAGGCTTTGCGCGCTCTCAGGAGACAGCTCTCCATGCCTGCCCAGCTCTGTTTCCCCAGGTGTGCAGCACTTCTGCTCCCAGCAGGACTTCCCCCGGGTTGAATACCCAGCGCGTTTCCCGGCGGTGCGCCTTGTCCCCTGACCCTTGCCTGTGAACTGTCTCCTCTCAGCACATCAACCCCGTAGCTGCTAACCTCATCCAGAAGATGCTGAGGTCCGACCCTGCCACACGCCCGACAATCGACGAGTTGCTGAATGACGAGTTCTTCACGTCGGGGTACATCCCCAGCCGCCTGCCCACCAGCTGCCTCACCATTGCACCCAGGTTTTCAATCGCTCCCAGCGGACTTGAGCTGAACGGGCGGAAGCCGCTGACTGCGCTCAACAAAGGTGAGAGTGAGCGTCTGGAGGCGAGGCTGGGCCGTGGCACTGGAGGGGAGCCTGCCCCTGCCCAGCAGCGTCCAGAACCATCCGTGGGGAACGTGGCGCTCCCTCACCGCTTCTCCCAATTCTTATGAAAACCCGGAGCGTTTTGTGAGCGAGAGAGAGTGGTCTCCTCGCTCTTGGCCCAGAACCAAAGCAGGGAGGAATGCCAGCCCTCGCTGTAGCTAGAGGGTGTATAACATGTTTCTTATAGCTGGGGTAGAAGGTACATCTGGTGCCTTTAGACACCTACTCCCCAGTCACTCCCTCACGCTCCTCTTTCCTGGCCCAGGACCGGACAGCCCTGCGCTAGAGAACTTGCCCGAAAAGGAGGACGTAGCGGGTCTGCGGGAGCTGGGCGATGCTGTTGACAGTCACTTAGCTGACATGCTGGAGCAGCTGACTGCAGTCAACTTGGCCAAGCCCTCCGAGAGAGTGGCAGTGAGACAAGGTGAGTCCCAGGACAGTCCCTCCAGCACTGCCCTGCCTGGGTGACACTTCTCTGTCACTCCACTGTCATCTGAAGTGAGAGACCAGCTGACCTCCATTTCAAACTGGAAGACTGAGCAGCCTTTTGGCCTTGCTGGGGTGCGCAGGATGCTGTGAAATGTCTTCTAACCAGCTCCTTTCCTCTTTGCAGAAGAAGCTGAAGACCCAGCCTGTATTCCCATCTTCTGGGTTAGCAAATGGGTGGACTACTCAGATAAATATGGTCTAGGTAAATAACATGGGGGCAATACTTCAGCCTTTTCTAGTTTCTGAAGAGGCTGGGGGAAGCTTGGGTTTGGGTATTGCGTAGGTCTGGTTCTTTAATCGCGGTATTCCAGTGTGTGTGTCCAAGACCACCACCAGGAATGTTGCCAGATACCCAGTGAATCCAAAGTAGTGGTCACCAAACATCAGCCCTGGCCACTTTTGGGTGGAAAATGGTGACCTGCTGCATGAGGTGGCTGGCCTCGCTCCGCAGGGAGCACACGTACCCCTGTGGCAGTTCAAGCTGCTTCCACAGCCAGTGATGCAATGAGGGAGGAGGAAAAGTGCCACCCAGACCTCCGCAAAGAGGAGGCTCTTTAGACCTGGCAGGGACTTGGTGGGGTGACTGCCGGGGAACGCCTTGATGATACAGCCTCTGCTTTTGTATTTCACACAACTGGTATTTGAAGGTCTCACGGGCTCCCTTTTGAACTAGGTTACCAGCTGTGTGACAACAGCGTTGGAGTTCTCTTCAATGACTCCACTCGTCTTATTATGTACAGCGATGGGGACAACCTGCAGTACATCGAGCAAAACAGCACCGAGTCCTTCTTCACTGTGAGATCCTACCCCTCTGCCTTGAACAAGAAGGTCAGTCCTGGGGACAGGAGCCCTCGCTGGGGGGTGGCTGCTGCTGGTGAGACTTTTGCCAGCCTCGCTGGGCTGTGGCGGGGGGGTTCCAGGGAGAAGTGTCTGTAATTTGGGGTCACTGGCCTTCTGCAGGCTTCCTCCTGGCTGGCAAAATGTAGCCCCAAGGACAGACAGACACTACCAGCTCTAACTGTTTATTTCTGGCTGCTGTCTGAGGCTCATTTATGGGCAGCTTCACAGAAATAAGTGCTCACGAGACTTACATGTACCCAGGTGTTCAGCAAAGTGAGTCTCAAGTGTGACAGACCGAGTTAACTTTGAGAATTTGCACGAGTTTCTGCCAAAAGCTCTGAAAGATGTAGGGAGGCTCTGGGACTGTGATAGCAGCCCCTGCCCTCCCCACGTAGCGAGGGTCAGTCTCAGCCTGTGTGCTCACAGCCTTTCCCACCTGCAGATAACACTATTGAAATACTTCCGCAACTACATGAGCGAGCACTTGCTGAAGGCGGGGGCGAACATCACGCCGCGGGAAGGAGACGAGCTGGCCCGTTTACCCTACCTCTGCACGTGGTTCCGCACCCGCAGCGCCATCGTCCTGCACCTCAGCAATGGCACCGTGCAGATCAACTTCTTCCAGGTGAAGTGGCCGCTCTGCCCTTCCCCGGGCTGCAGCTCCGGCTGTGCAAAGAGCCCCCCCGCTATGCGCCGTGCAGCCCGCGGGGCAGCGGGAGGGGGTAACCAGAGCCAAAACTGGGAGTGTGGGGAGGCCCCTTGCTGGTGCGGGAGCCACCCAGACCCTCCGCACCTGCGTCCTTTAGCAGGAGGTGCTCTGCTGCGTGCTCTTGGCGCAGTGTCCTGAGCTGGCCCCTCAGTTTGTTTCCCTTTGCGCTCTGACCACACGCAGCAGCGTGGTGCTCGCCCCGAGCAGCCGCTGTCCCCGCACACCCGCACCGAAGTCATTGGGGTGACAGTGCGCGCGCTCTCTCTCCCCACAGGACCACACCAAAGTCATCTTGTGCCCTCTCATGGCCGCTGTCACGTACATAGATGAGAAACGGGACTTCCGCACGTACAAGCTGAGCCTCATCGAGGAGCACGGCTGCTGCAAGGAGCTGGCCAGCCGCCTGCGCTACGCTCGCACCATGGTGGAGAAGCTCCTCGGTTCAAAGTCTGGCTCAGCCCGTATGAAACCCTCTGCTTAGACCTTGTTCTCGATGGACTTGATGTTTGTGCCAAACTGTCCCAGCAGGGGGGGGGTGGTCTCGCAGCACCCCTGCCCGCGCTGTAGCCTCCCGTCACACAGCTGGGCTCCCACCCCTGGCTGCGGGTCTAGTCGCCACAAGGAAGCCCCTGATGCTGCGGGAATGGCGTTGGTCACTCCAACGGGCACCCAAAGGTTTCTTGCTCCCCATTCCTAATAGAATGTCTATTTTTTAATTGCATACCTAGTTGTTGTTTTTTTTTTTTCTAACTTCCCAAAGCCAAAAGCCTGACTCAAAAAAACCACCTTGTTTGAGGCTCCTGGGCCTTCTCTTGAAGAGAGCAGAACTATCATGTAAATTATTTGTATGTGTCTGTGCTGATGCTCTAGGCTCTTGTAGAAATTCAGGTAAGACCTTCAACATGTCCAGGGTGAGACTGAGCAATCAGCCTTTTAATACTGAAACTATTCTACATGAAACCTAAACTTTTGTATATTGCATAACTTGATTAAAGATTGTTTGCTGCAGCGCCCAGCCTGTCCTGGTTCCCTGGGGCTTGCTGGGAGGGAAGGAGGGAGCAGCAAGAGCTGTTTTCCTCAGGAGTTGATTGTGCTTAGCAGCAGCCCCAGCCTTGCTGAGCCCTGGCCTTGCTCCTCATAGCACAGAGCCATGGGGAAACAGCAGCAAGTTGCCAGGGGAAAGGGGCAGCGGGTTAAGTTGGTTTGGGAGATGCTTGTCCTAAGCAAGAAGGGCCTGTGAGTTGTTTGTGCTGATCTCCCCAGCTGTGCTGCAGGAGGAGGCCTGGGGGGCACCCCAGATGTGCTCAGAGCCTTACCTTCCCCTGCCCCTTCGACCAGCTCTATTTACTATGTGGATGATGCTCACAAACGTGACCGTAGGATTAGCAAAAGTCATCTACTGTAGCAGACTCTAGCAGGAGCCCAGCAAGCTCCCTTGGCTTTTCTCCCACCGCTGCTCACTGTCAGCACCTACTGGTGCTCTCAGGCCATTTTTTAAGCAAGACAAGCTTTTTAGTTTTTATTTTTTTTTTATAACAACTTGTATAAAATGCTCTAGGCCATGCAGTCTTCTGAAAACAAGCCAGGTACAAACCCCTTGTTACCTGTGTAACAAAATCCCACACCCCAGCCCATGGAGGAATCAGAGTGTACAAAATCATTGCTGTTCCAGAGGGGAAGCCTGGCCCAGGGGCTCCAGCTGCTGCCTCGGCTGTCCCTAGAGCCAGCGGGGGCTGCATGTGGAGGCTGGCTCCTACAAAACGTCCCCACGGCGACCCCCTAACCCAGAACACGGGGATGCTTGCACTGGGGCAGCAGGAGAGGCGGCAGGAGCTGCGGGCAGAGGTGTGTTCGGAGGGAAAGGATCCCTGGGAGAAGGGATGTAACTACAGGCTGCTGGTGACCAAAAGGGAGAAAACCTTTTTCTCAGCCCAGCTGAGATTAAAAACTTCATTATTGGAATTGTGCTGGAGGCCCCACACCTCCCCCCGGGGCTGGGGGCACATCAGCCCTGATGCAACCGGGTCCAAGCCCGGGGGTGGCTGCTGAAAGCTGACCCGGGGTGCCACAGCCCTCGGCGGGGCTGGAGCCTCTCCAGTGTCAAGACTGGTGTGTCACAGCCGTGTTGGGGACACAGAGTTCCAGGCACGTGGCACGGGAGGACGCAGGGGATGAGGCTCCCTGATCCCCAGCAAACGCCTCATGGGTTCCCGGCCCCAGCCTGGCTGCGTCGCTCTGCCAGCTCCCCTCGGCAAAACGCAACGTGCGTTTTCTTCTTTCTCCACCACAGAGATATTTTTTTTTTTTTTGTTCTCTGACACAAATGCCTTCAGGCCGCTGAGTCTGAGCGTTGCAAAGGTGGGTGCCTAGAGGGTCCATCTTGGGCTCAAGAGCCCCCAGGCAACAGCCCAGTGCCCCCCTGCACTCGCCTCTTCTGGACCTGCTTATAACCCCCGGGTGTGCCAGGCGACCAGCTCGTCCTGGTGCCCCAGCTCACCCCGGCCAGGGGGAGAAGGATGCTGGGGAGGGGGCTGCGGGTACGGGCAGGGCAGGAGGAGCGGCCGCAGGTGCTGTCCCGGCACGTGTCCCCCCTCACTCGCCATCACCTCCCGGCCCGTGGCAGTAGTAGGAGTGGAAGAGCCGCTCGCGGGCGCAGACCCTCATGGCGCCGTGCGTGTGCAGCAGCAGCCGGGGGAAGCGGGAGGTGAAGTACTGCACAAAGCCGTCGGGAACGGAGCCCAGGGCCGCCTGGACGTCGGCCGGCAGCTCGTGGTAGTGATGCTTCTGCAGGAGAGAGGCCGAGGTGAGCGGGCACGGGAGGGCGATGGGGCGCGGGGGAGCCGGGGCGGCTGTACCTTGTTCCTCATGGCCCGCAGGAGGTCACGCACTGAGCCCCCCTTGTAGGTACGGAACTTCCTCAGGTCTGGGGAGAGCAGGAGAGACACTGAGCGAGGGGGGATGTTGCCGGGGCGAGAGGCTGCCCCGAGCCCCTATGCCCCGCAGCGCACAGCCAGCACCAAACCCGGGCTCTGCTCTGCCCTCCCCAGGAAGGGCTGGTGCGTTCCCCCACCCCGGTTTTTGGCTCCTGGGCACGAGCAGGTGCCCCCTGCCCGGTCAAGGGCACCACACCTGGGAGCCCCAGTCGCCGCCCCATTCTTCGTGGAAGGCAGCGGCGGCGATCCCGGCCCCCGGACTCACCTGTCTGCAGCGGGAGGGAGATGTGCATCCTCCAGTTGGTCCTCACCACCCACCGTCCCCCCGCCTCCAGGGCCGAGACAATGGGCCCCTCAGCCGGCTCCTTCTCGATGCGGTCGCTGACGTCCTGTGCGCCCAAGAGCGGGGACCACGGTGGGTACAGTGCTGGCCCTCGCCCCACGCTGCCCCCTCCAGCACCAGGGAATGGAGCCAGCGCCGAGGTGGGGGGATGAAGAGTTTGGCCTGGACCCCAAACCCACACTCCTTCCAAAAGTAGCTCAAAACAAGCACATTGACCTAAACACGGCTGTTTCCAGCACTCGTTTCTCAGAGCTCCCCGGGGGGACAGCACATGCTCACCTGGAAGAACTGCAGCTGCTTCTCCTGGCTCCAGAAAAAGGGATGTGCCAGGACCACGGGGGCCGAGGGTCGGTGCTGGGGCTTGGGGCTGATCATTGCCACGATCAGGTCTCGTGCAACAAGCTTGTCTGGTGGAGAAACACCACAACGGAGATCTGACCCCCCCCCTGAGATGGAGCAGGAGCTGCGCCCTCAGGTCAGAGCTTCCCCGCGGGGACGGGTCTGTGGGGAAGGGTCTCACCGTGAGCTTCGTCCTGCAGGCAGCTCAGCTGGTAAGAGCCCGACAAGATGTTGGCCTGTCGCCGCAAGCTGTCCCCGAACGGGTGCTGCCCTCCTGACACCACGTAGTAGAAGATGCAGCCAGCAGAGAAGATGTCCACGGCACAGGTCTGCAAAACACGGAGGGGGAGGTGGGACCCTCGCAGCGAGGAAAGCTTTTGCCTCCCCACTTTTTCAGTCTTTTATGTGATCGGTGGGTCATTTGCTGCAGAGCTGCTGGAGAACGCATCGCCGCGGGGCTCCTGCCTGCCCTGTGCTCCAGAGTCAGGGAAGGACCCAGCGCATCGGGCCCTTCTCCGGGGTTTCCAGAGGCACAGACAGAATTCAGGACTTTGCGGCCAGACGGACACGCCAGGGCTGCTGGTGTCTCACTCCGCTGCAGCCGGACCCTGGTACGGGGTTATGGGGAACACGCTGCCAGGGACCAGCACAGCGACCGGCTCCCGGCAGGACCAGGATTCCCTGGGCTTGACAGATGGGCAGAAGCGTAACCTTGGCAGCGAGCCAGGGCCCCCTGTGACCTCCCCACCCCGAATTTCCAGGGACTGCAGCCAGATGAGAGCCCCTGTGCTGAATGCAGCCGGGCGCCGTCCCAGCGAAGGCTGGAGCACAGGGGAGGTGCTGGCGAGGAGCCCCGGTGCTCTGCATCTGGGCTGGCTTGGGCTCTCCGAGCTTTTATCTTAATTGTGTGTTTCAGTAGCACGCCACGAGGCCATTGTGCTACTGCTGGGCTTGAGGGGGACCCGGGGCGGGGGCGGCGTCCACGGCTCACTGACAGGGTTCTCCTTCGGGGCCTCCTGCAGCACCTCGGGCGCGATCCAGCCCTCGGTGCCGGGGATGCCGGAGCGGAGGCTGAAGCTCTGTCGTCCCCCCTGAAGCTTCTTGCAGAGGCCGAAGTCGGAGATGACAGCTCGGATCTGCCCGTGGCGATTCGGGACAGAGATGAGGATGTTACAGGGCTTCAGGTCACGGTGGGCTGGAGGAGAGAGGGCGCAACGTCACCTGCCAACACGGCAGCAGGGCTGGAGCAGGATGGGGCTCTGCCTGCTGCCCGCATGCTGCCGACCCCACAGCTTGGTGGGGGACGGGACCAGGAGGGGACATGCTGCCCTCCCGGCCGCTGCCCGCTTACCGATGCTGAGGGAGTGGAGGTGGGCCAGCCCGGACATGGTCTGGCGCAGCACAGACACCGGGGCCAGGCTGCGACGGTCGAAGTCGGGGTTTTCCACATACTGGAACCACACAGAGGTAGAGAGGGATGAACTGGGGCAAAGAAGGCAAGGCTTGACGGCAGAGAGAATCATAGAACACCAGGGACCTCAAGGATCATCTGGCCCAACCTTTCTTGGCAAAATTCTCATTTCTCACTAGGCTGGCAGGGGTGGAAGGAGGCAAGCCCACGCGGAGGCCATTTGTGCCCACGGCTTGCTGCTGCCATGTCTGCCAGCCGGCACCTCCTCCCTCTGCCCCGACCTGTGTCCTCGGACCTGCACGGCCTCAGCAACACTCCTGCTGCAGGGAGTGGTAGAAGGATCCTTCTCCCCCCGTGCTGCATCTCCCCCCAACACATGAACAGTCACCCCGACCGCTGTCGAGGCTCGGAGCTGCCCTGTCCCTCCTGAGAGGGCAAATCAGCAGGAGAACAAGGGCAGGGGCTTGGCTGAGGCAGGAGCAGTGCTGCTGCTGCCTGCTCTGCCTCCCCAAAGCGCCTCGCAGCCCGGCCATGCCCGATCCGGCCCCTGTTCCGTCTGACTGAAGGTTTGGAGCGGGGCTGCATGCTGGGGGCCAGGCAGAACCCCAAAGAGGGCTCCCACCCCCTGCCCTCGGGCACGCACAGCCCCCTGCCCCATGGGAGCACTCAAGGGCCTCCAAACAGCGCAGGCGAAACCCGCTGCATGTCCCTGGGCACCAACCCCAAACGCAGGGACGGGGACACCCAGGATTGACCCAGAGCCCCCCCCAGCAGCAGTCCCGTGCAGGGGGAGGGCTGTGGGCTCACCTCCTGCAGCGTGGCGGAGCAGAGCTCGATGGCGATGTAGTGGAATTGTTTGTCCTTCTCGGTGCAGAAGTAGCGGACGACGTGGGGGTGCTCGTCCGACTCCCGGAGCAGCTGGACCTCACGGTCCACGAGATGGAAACACTCAGGCAAGAGGCGCTTCACGGCCACGTTGCGGCCATCGAACTGTCCCCTGTGCGGAGAGTCGATGGTGGTGTCCACGCACGGCCCCCCCCAGCCAGAGCAGAGCCCAGGCAGGCTCTGGCCAATGCTGGGAACGTGCCCCTTGGGGTCCTCAGGTGACGCCCAGAGACTTGTCACAGCCATGGACAGGCAGAAAACTGCAGCAAGCTGGAAACTGGGGGCTCAGGTTCCCCTTTTTGTAGGAAAACAACATCCCTCGCTTTTTGTGTTTAGTACTGGGGAAAGGGGCTCAGCCAGAGCCGGGGGAGCCTTACGCGGGGTTAGACCTGCCATGGGCTGCCTGGAGCAGGCAGAGCCCTGCTGCCCACCAGCCTGGCGCAGGGGAGTGGGGGGGGTGCAAGGGGGAGACCGAAGGCCACGAGCCCAGCTCCCCACAGGGGTTTGATGAGGACCATGAGGAGGGGAAGGTGGCAACCTGCTCTCCAAAGCCCCTGAACCAGCAGCCTCAGTGCTGTGCTGGCAGCTCCCAGGGCGAAGGAGAGCAGAGGGAGGGCAGGTACCCCGGGGTGCCACCCACCTGAAGACAAAGGTTCCTCCAGCTCCATGGCCCAGCACGTCCTTGGGGTTAAAAGAAATTTTCCCAACCACAATCACGTCTGGCACTGCATCTGCAGAGGAAGAGGAAGACAGCCATCCTCCAGTCTGTAAGCATTAGTCCTATACAAAGGACACCCAGTTCTTTAACCATGCAGCTGTTTCTTGGGCCCCACTGCTCTTGCAATTGCTTCTGTAGCCCACGATTATCCCGCAGCAAGTCCTGCATCTCCCCCGTCTCAGCCCTCTCATCTGTGGGGTGTCTCTGCTCCTGCTTTGGGTCACCACGCCTGTGGACAGAGCCCCCCACACCTCGCCCCTTCCCACCTGCACACACCTTCAGGAGCCGCTGGCACAGCCAGATCTGGGCCGACTGTCCCGTTAGCGGGGTCCTTCGGGGGGGCCAAGGGGACGGAGCTCTGCGAGAGCCGCGACGCGCTTCCCGGGCTCAGCGCCGGCTGCCCGGGCTCGGCGGGAACACGCTGCCCCGAGACCTGGCCTGGCAGCAGCATCTCCTGCTGCTGCTGCTGCAGGAGCTGAATCTGCTTCTCCAGCTGCTGCTGCTGCACCGCCTGCTGCTTCTGCAGTTTCTGCAACACGAACCACGGCAGCGCTTGGCTCCTGTGCCCAGAGCAGCGCCGGGGCGTCGGCCGGGCTCAGCACAAGCCACGTGTGCACCACCTGGGCCCTGCCCAGCTGGCAGCGAGCCACACACCCCCTCGGCTCGTCACCACGAGCGTGTACGAGACAGTGTGGGCACTGCACAGCTCATCACAGCCATGGCACTGTGAGACCTCGAGAAAAGTCTCTCGTGAGAGCCCCCCCCCTGCAGTGCTGTGTCCAGCTCTGGGGGCACCAACATCAGAAGGACATGGACCTGCTTGAGCTGGGCCAGAGGAGGCCACGAAGATGCTCGGGGGGCTGGAGCACCCCCCTGTGAGGACAGGCTGAGAGAGTTGGGGGGTTCAGCTGGAGAAGAGAAGGCTCCGGGGAGACCTTAGAGCGGCCTCCCAGGACTTAAAGGGGCTACAGGAAAGGGGGGAGGGACTCTTGATTGGGGTGGAGGGATAGAATGAGGGGTAATGGTTTTAAACTGAAAGAGGGGAGATTTAGATCAGATCTAAGGCAGAAATTCTTCCCTGTGAGGGTGGTGAGACACTGGCACAGGT
This sequence comes from Strix aluco, assembly GCF_031877795.1. Classification (NCBI taxonomy): domain Eukaryota; kingdom Metazoa; phylum Chordata; class Aves; order Strigiformes; family Strigidae; genus Strix; species Strix aluco. Next base: position 21,419,985 of record NC_133945.1, read on the forward strand.
TGCCCAGAGAAGCTGTGGCTGCCCCCTCCCTGGAAGGGTCCAAGGCCAGGTTGGACGGGGCTTTGGGCAACCTGGGCTAGCGGAAGGTGTCCTGCCCAGGGCAGGGGGGTTGGAATGGGATGGGCTTTAAGGTCCCTTCCAACCCAAACCATTCTAATTCTATTCTATTCTATTCTATTCTATTCTATTCTATTCTATTCTATTCTATTCTATTCTATTCTATTCTATTCTAAAAAAGGGGCTCCCTGGCCCCCCAGAAGGGTGTTTCTGTGGCAGGCAGTGGGCTCCTCCACTGGCCACCACTCACCGTGAGCAGGAGGAGCAGGACTCCCCCACCCAGCAGAGCTGTGCCGACAGCTGCCACCACCAGGTCCCAGGCGCCGGCCTCGGGGTACACCTCCACCTGCTCCCTGGGCGCGGGGTCGGGCTGGAACGGCCCCTCGCCACGGACAGCCGGCTCCTCGGGGCCGCTCGGGGCCAGAAACTGCAACACATGTCCAGGGCTGGGTGACGCCACAGGGACAGACCTCTGGGCACTCGGGTCTGGGACGCCCCTGCCACAACAGCCCCCTCCTCATGCCACGCTGGGGACCCACCACTCAGCCCCAGCCAGCCCAGTGCCTTCAGCCCGGCCCGGCGCCCCCGCCGGTGCAGAGGTGGGACCCAGCAGAGCTCCCCCACTCACATCGTCAAACACGGTCCGGGCAGGAGGAGCCCTGGGGATGATGGTTTCCGTTGTCTTCCTCAGGTTCTCCGGGAAGGCTCGCAACATGGTGGTGTGGACCACAGGAGGCAGCTCGTGGTGCCCTGCAGTGGGAGGAGAGCAGAGACGACTGTCAGCCTGTCCCTGGTCACAGCACCCGTCCCTCATCTCTGCTGCACTGACATGGGCTCGCAGACAGCGCTGGCTCCCCTGGAGAAGGGGTGTTGCGTCCGGTGGGACGCACAAAAAGCGTCACAGCTACAGAGAGGGGGACCTGGAGCAGCAGCCACCAGCGCAGAAGGGCAGAGAGCTCGGTCCCCTGCTCCTGTGCATCCCCTGCCACGACCCCGACACCACCCTGATTCCCAGCGATGCCAACGCAGCCATCGCACCTGCGACAGCGATCACGGAGCGGGCTAATTAACCCACGTCTGTGTGCAGGGCTCCGTGCGCAACGGAGCACCCACCAGCTCCACGTGAACCCCGCTTCAAAGGGTCCCCCTCATCCCCTGGGTAGGGGTGGCCAGCAGCCCCTCCTGGGGAGGGGACAAAGATGGGCTGAAATGAGCCCAAACCAGAGTCACCGCAGTCCCCGAGGGTGAGTCAGCCTTGGCCCCATTCACTCCGCTGAGCAAAGCGGGTGGGGCTGCCCCCCCAAAACACACCAGCAGCTTGGGCTGCCCCTCCCCGGGGCACCCCTGGGAGCTGGGACGCAGGGGAAGCCCGTGCCCGTCTTGGGTCCACACCTATCAGGAGCCACTGGTTGTGCAGCGAGGCGATGCTGCCCTGCGGGTACTTGACGTCGGTGCTGGGCGTGATCTCGCACTCCCCCGACTCCCTCATGGTCACGTCGTCCGTGGTGGGGCCGTCGATCCTGGCCAGCGTGATGCCCTGCGGCTGGGGGACCGACAGCTCATGGGGCGCCGTGCAGCCGGGGCGCACGCCCAGGGTGGGCCGGCGGGGACACTCACCACCAGAGCCACGCTGCCGTGGACCAGCGAGGTCAAGGCGTAGAAGCTGGCCGCGTACTTGCCCACGTAGAGCGCCGGCCTGCGAGGCAGGGACAAGCATCAGCCTGCCACCCCCCCACAGACGAGCACAGGCACCACAATGCCACCGGCTGCCACGGCACCGGCTCCACCTACAGCAGCTGAGTCTTGGTGGCGGCGAAGTCCTTCACGGACTGGTAGCTCCACTTGAGGAGGTGGATGTCCTGAGACTGGAAGGTCAGGTAGCGCAGTGTCTCCATGGCCAGGTTGAGGTGGGGGACACGGCGGAGGCTGTCCTGGTGCCACACGTAGATGCCGACCACGGGCGAGCCGTAGTTCTGCGCCCACAGCACCTCCCCGCTCTCCTTGTCCAGTGTCACCACCAGCCCGTCCCCGCTCGAGGCGAAGTGTGCCATTTCTATGCAGAGCAGACGGAGAGGGCGATGCCACGGTGCCAGCTGAGGGGCTTCATCCCCCTCCGTCCCCCCGCGGGCTGCTGCCTGCTGCTCAGCTCCCACGAGAGTCGTGGCCGGCGCCAGACCCACTGGCCACGGCAGCGTCACCGCGGGGTCCCTGCAGAGCAGGGCATGGGGGGTTGGCTCCCGTGCGTCCTGTGGCCCCTGTGGCTCCCATGGTAGCCACTCACTGTAGGGGTAGGACTCCTCGCAGAGCGGCGCCGAGTAGTCGGAGAAGGTGGCATTCCAGCGCAGCTCCCGCGACTTGGTGTCGTACATGGTGATGACGTACTCTGGGGACAAGGGCAGGGCTGGGGGTCACCGCCCCTTCCTGGGACCAGGGGGACACCGGGGAGCGGCGCTGGCTTACGGGTGCGGCCGATGTAGAGCAGGGGGCTCGACGGGCACAGACCCTCCCAGGCCTCGGTTGAGAGCGTGGTCTGCTTCTCTCCCGACTTGGGGTCCACGATGAACCAGGTGTCCTGCTTCTTCCCTGAGAATGGAAACACCTTTTCTGTGAGTCTCCGCTGTCTGTCCCCGAGCTGCTCGCCACGCTTCCTCCTGTCTCCCCTCCAGGCCACGTTCCGGGGAGGTCCCCGCGCAGCCTCCCCCCCTGCGTACCGGTGTAGAGCACACCGTCCGAGCTGCGGCACGGCGACGACTGCACCAGCTCCGGGATGGTGAACGGGAGCTTCTGCAACACAGACGGCAGCGTGGACATGGGGCCAGAGAAACGCCTCCCCCAGCAGCAGCCTGCCTGCCTTCAGGAGTGGGGTGGGAAGGAGAGGCCCCCCCCGGGACAGCCCTCTCCTCCTCGCCTGCCTCCATCACTCAGCCCCGACGCAGCACGGAGTGGTGGGGAAGGGTCCCAGCTGTATCCACCCCACAGCCACTCGGCTGATGTTTTCCAGGTGCCAAGGACAAGCTGGAGGAACCGAGGGCCCCGGGCTGGCCCCGTGCAGCTGGTGAACCCCGGGGTGCGGGCGGGGGGGACGCACGCAGCCTCGCAGCCCACTGACCATCAGGCCTTCTTTGTTTTTTCCTCCCAGGATGTAGAGGCTGCCGTCATTGGGGTCTGGAAGGAACGCTGGTCTGGAAGGAGGAGAGGAGGATGAAGCATGAGCTGCCCCCCACCCCAGGCACACGCCAAAGGCTGCGCTAAAGAAACCCTGCGGCACTTCACAGAATCATTCAGGTGGAAAAGACCCTTGGGATCATCGAGTCCAACGCTACAAAGTTCTCCCCTACCCCATATCCCCCAACATCTCATCCAAATGACCCTTAAACACACCCAGGGAGGGGGACTCCACCCCCTCCCTGGGCAGCCTATTCCACGCTCTGACCACTCTTTCTGTGAAACATTTTTTCCTCATGTCCAGTCTGAACCTCCCCTGTTGCTCCAGGGTGACTCGCTGCGGGGCTGGACCTCTCCTGGCACCCTCCAGCGCTGGATTTGGTGGGGGATGAACTCCCACTCTGCCCAGCGCGGCAACTCCAGCCACACCGGCTTGGTGCCCTGCCCACCCCTGGGGAGCTCTCTGCTGTCCTGCCTTCCCCCTGCGTTTTCAGCTGTATTTTCCTCCACTTCTCTCCTACGCTTGTGTGCGTGGGGGTGCTGAGAGCTTCTCATCTGCCTGCAGAAGGGCCACACTTTGGTGGCAGGGAGCAGCTGTCCCCCATCATTGTGCACCAAGGGCTGGCACAAAGGGGAGGTCTGAGGCAACGCTACAGCGCGGGCTGGGAGGTTCATTTCCCTGAGGTTCCCCTTTCCTGCTGTGAATCTGTGGGTTCACCAGGGCAGCCGTGCTCCTCGGAAAGGCTCCCGCACAGCTGCAGGCTGCCTGCCCTGCACCGGCCCCTCTGCCCGCGGCGGGGACACTCACTCTGCCACGTAAACCGGCACCTGCAGAATGGGATCTGAAAAAGAGCGAAGCGCAGACGTCAGCAGCCGCTCCCCGTGAGCGGGGACAACGTGGCAGTGTTTACCCAGCGCAGCCGTGCCCGGGTCCGCAGCCTATTTGCATTTCAGACCCAGAATAGGCACTGCCGGAGTGGGTGTCTGGCCCCCCCCCGATGCTCCCCTCTGCGCCCGGGGCTGGGGCTGCAGCTGGGAGAACCGCCAGCCCAGAGCACGGCCAGGATGGGCGGTGCACCCCCAAAGTCCGGCTAGCGACAAGCCCAGGGAGCCAGGCTGCGGGTGAGCACCCCCTGGTCGCTACTCACCATCCTTCAGGGTCCACTTGATGTCCCCTGAGCTCTTACTCACTGCGTGAAGGTTCCCGTCCAGAGTGGATATGAAGAGCAGCGTTTCTGGGAGGGTGACAGCCCCGCCTTTGAGGCACTGCGGACAGACACACCGTCCTTAGAGAGCAGGGCCAGGCCTGGGGACGAGCCCCTGCGGAGCCCAGCAGCCCCCACACCCAGCACGACTGCGGGGGAGAGCCCCAAGGTCCCTTCTCGGCCCCACTGAGGCAAGACCAGGGGTGAAAATAATTTATTTCCTCACACCAGCGTATTAAATCTGCTTGTTCCCCCAGATCAAGGGACACCCGCAGAATCGCATCTGCTAATGGCTGTTTGGAGGTGGTTTTAGATGTATTTTATGAGTAAATCCACAGCATCAAGCCCTGGCACTAAGGCTGCTGCGCGGGCAGCGAGCAGCACCACCGGCAGCCTGCGGCACCGCGGTCCCCGGCTCCTGCAGCACCAGCCCCGTCCCTCCGGTGCGGTCCCGGGATGGTGCAGCCTGGCCCCCCCCGGCCCCAGATCCAGCTTTCCTGCGGCAGCGGGGAGCTGCAGCGCAGCTGTTCCCAGCCTCAACTCCCCGGTGCCTTTCTAAAGGTGACACAAACAGCCCAGCTACCGGCTCCTTCCAGAAACAAACGAGTCGGGTGACTATTCATGCCAGAAATGCAATTAATGCTCTCCCAGGCTTTCAAAGCGACAGATTCCAGCTGCCCTGACGTCGAGGGAGCAGCCGCAAGTTCATGCTGGGAAGAGGAGCTGCTGCTTCCGCGTGCGGTGGCTGCACAGCGAGCGCCAGCTCAGCCGCCGCAGGCTGGCACCGCCGCAGCCTCTCCCCATCAGCAAACAGCCCGCGGAGCCCGTGGCTTCGGGCAGAGCCTGGGTCGGCACGGCCGGCCCCGATGCCGGGGAGCAGAGCAGCGCCCGGGCTCACCGCTGGGCAGAAGCCAACGGAGCAAGCTGCTGTCCTGTCACTCGTGTGGGGCGGCCTGAGGACACCCCTTGGGTCCGGCACCCCCTCACTGCCCCGCGCCCACTCCGTGTCGGCTCCTGGGCCTGAGGCGGGCAGAGCGCCCGGGCTGGGGACCCGGCCAGGAGGAAGAGCGGGGACCGGCCAACAGCCTGTGCCGAGACGGGGCCCCGTGCGGGCACGTGCCCACCCGCGGAGCAGAACCTGCCGGTGGTAACGCCGCCCACGGCACGGCGGGGCCGGGAGCCGCGTTCTCCCCTCGAGTCACCGAGACTCCTCCAGCTGCAACAACAGGCAGCAGCCCCGCTGGGCACCGGGCCGCCTGTCCTCCGGCTGTACCCCCTGCCGGGAGCACACACCAGCCCAACACACCTCACGACAACCCCTCTGCTTTGAGCCCAACTCTGTCACCTGCCCTTCTTCTTGCTTAATTGCTAAGTGAGGTCAGAGCGAGTTTCCCAGCTCCAGCTCTGTCTAGAGGACATGGTGGGCAGAGGAGGCGACCGCTCCCCGCCGCCGCTTCGCCAGCACGTGTGGCCACGCAGGCGGGTTCACTGCCGGTGGCAGGGACCGGCTGCCAGCACCAGCCAGGGCAGCAGGCACGGAGCCCTCGTGGTGTGGCCACCTGCACGAGGGAAGCAGAACCGAGACGGCCGAGCCCTCGCAGCTGCCAGAGCCGCGGCGGGCTCAGCTCTGCACTCGCCAGCTCTGCTTCTCCCTCCCCCCTGACGCTTTTCTTCCCTTTCTTCTGCAGCTATCGGTGACAGGGCCAGGCTGCCCAGCTCGCTCTCCACACACCCCCACGGGCACAACTGGGAAGCCCAGAAGCTCGGTGGCTGTTCCCACGGGATGTCCCGCGGGATGTCGGTGCTTTCCCAAGGCTCCCGCCACGCCGGAGGTCGCAGCGATGCTGCTGGGGCCAGAGCCCGGCCGCGGGCTCGGGGGGACACGGCCGGGCACAGACAGAAACGCGGCTCTGCCAACACCCCCGGCCCACTGCTTGAAAACCCCCCGGGTGTGGAAACTGCCACCCGCTCCCGACGGCATCATCCTGCCTGGCAGCAGCTCTGCGGGCAGGAGCGGGCAGGAAGGGGCCGAGGGCTCTGGGGAAGGGGGCTCCGCTCTCGGCCGGGCCCAGGGGTGCAGACGCTTTTCTGAGCAGAGAAGAACCTCGGCCCTGGGCGCTGCGCGTGGCCGCTCACCCGGGGCGAGCAGCGTGGGCCCCTGTCACCCCCCGGGTCCTCGTTACACCCCAGGTCTCCATCACACCCCGTGTCCCCGTCCCACCCCGTGTCTCTGTCCCACCCCGGGTCCCCGTCCCAGCCCTGCCGACCCCACCACGGGACCCCGCCCGGGGCCGGGCTCTGCGCACCCCCCAGTCCCGAGGCGGGGGCCGACGCCCCGCACCCCCCCACGGCCGCACGCCCGGGCAGGGGCTGCTCCCCCCTTCCCGCGGGCCGGGGCGCTCACAGCCACGCGGGGAGCGCGGTGCCCGCCCTGTCACACGCAGGGGACACGCAGTGGCGGGTGCGGGGCCCCCCCCGCCCCCGGCGCGGCCGTACCTGTGCGGGCGGCGGCAGCAGCAGCAGCGGCGGCAGCAGGAGCCGGAGCAGCCCCCGGAGCAGCCCCGGGCGCAGCGGCGCGGCGGGGCCGCCCATGGCCCGGACATGCCGGGGCCGGGCCGGGCCGCGCTTATCGCCGCGCCGTGAGTCAGCGGGGCCGGGGCGGATCCGGGATGCGGCTTCCTGCCCCCCCCCCGGCCCCTCCCGGCCGAGCTCCGCGGGGATTCGCGGCCGGACCCCCCGATCCCCCCGCCCCGATGCCTCTGCGTGAGCACAAGGGTCCCCAATGTCGTCTTTAACGTGTGTGTCCCCCCCCGGGCCCCCGGTGGTGCGGGGGGGGGGCTCTTCCCGGGCACCTCACACCCCCCAACCCCCTGAAAATAACCTTCAGCTTCACGTAAAGAGCGAGCAGGGCCCTGGCGGTACAGCAGAGCTCTGCCCCAAACCCGGAGGGGAGTAGAAACGGAGTTTCAGTGGGATTCAACCCCCCCACACGCCCCCCGTGATCGATGACAGTGAAAGGAACAAGAACTTGCCCCTTTACACACGTGTCAGAGATTTTGAACTTTATTTCAGTGATAAAACACCATGGAATTAACTCAGACTTTTTTTTTTTTTTTTTTTTTGTGAAATGGGTGGGGGGAGTGTTCTAAGCCAGCAGCGAAGAGGAGCAGCTGGGGTTCAGCGTTAACAAGCCGAGGGGGGGCAGCCCCAGCACGACAGGCGGCTCCTGACAGAAGCAGGACTGGTGACATGGCACCAGGCTGCCTCCACCTGTAACTCAGAGCTGGGCTTGCTCCGCCTGCCCAGGGCTTTATTTAAAACAAGATCAAACCCTGGGAGCTGGAGAATTGCCCTGTAACTCAGAGGGGTTTTGTACGAAGGGGGGGAGGGCGGCCACGTACCCAAATCCCCACCCCGGGAGAAAGGCACCGAGGGCGTCGGGCGCGACAGCGAGCAGGGGGTCCCCCGTGTTTCTGCCCACATCCATCTTTTGACAAATAAACCAACTACAAACCATTTGCTGACCATCGTTCATGCAGTAGGAAGTAGCTTAGTACACACAATGTTGAAAGTCACACACAGAGAAATACTTAATTATCAAACTTTAATTCATAAGACTAATCTTACAGAATAAAACAATAGGATAACCAGTCAAGGTTACACTTAAAAAAATCCAGCAGTGCAAATCTAAGACTAAATATTTGTCATCTCCCCCTCCCCTGTAATAGGCAATAGATTATTTAAAAATACCATAATACATGGTACTTACATATTCCATTTAAAATAAATCTGCAGCGGACACAAATACCTAAGACTTGTTTTTTTTTAATATAAAACTAAAGAACGAATTGCTTCGAATATGGATAAGACATAGTGAACTTCCATGAGCCACAGAAAGCAAGTCCTTGGCTAGAAGGTAGAATGGCCACATGCTTCATACAAGACTTGCTACAGCTCTCCTGGTCCCCCTCCTCCCTCCCCCAGCAACGAGGACGTTAATTAACAAAACGAGATGCCAGCAACAACGCTAACAGGCGGCGAAAGGCTGGAGTACGAAACTCGAAATGGGAACAGTTTCTTGGAAAAAGCAAGTCACGGAGGAAGAAAAAGTAAAGAGGAGGGAAGTCTGAAAAGAGAGCGGGCACCGGGGGGTGGGCACAGCGCGCACCCGAGCGGGGAGCGCCCGCGGCGGCAGGGGAAGGCGGGAGGGCGCGGGGCCGACCCACCGCCACCATACGGCACTGGCAGCGTCACGGCACCGGCACTGGTTCTCTTTGGCCCTTAAAGTACGGAGAAGCGACGGATCCAACTGCCTCAGCAGCGAAGCCAGCGGGTTGTGTGCGTGTTACCAGCTGTGGCGCCCTGCGCGTTCACAGGTTCTTATCGTGTTCTCTGAATTCAGATCACGTTTTCTCCTCCATCACCATAACACCCTTTTTTAAGTTACACATTTCTCAAACAACGGAAATTAATGATTTACTTTAATCTTGATATGAAAAACTTGTAATACAAGATCTTTGTGCAAGATAGAACCTCCGTTCAGACACGAATAAGGTTTAGTGACAGACTCCTAATGCAACACTACCCCAACAACTGTTTCCACTGGGGATGCACAAACAGGAGGAGGAATACTGAGCTCGGGACGAGGCGAGAAGAAACACGCAGCGCAGGGCATGGCGAAGGGAAAGGGCCGGGGCACAGGGGAGCTGGGACACTCGGGGCCGTCCCAGGGCTACGCAGAGCCCCGGGTGCAGCAGGAACCCCCCAGCACAGCGTGAAACACCAGCCGTGTTCTGTGGGAACCTGCGCGGCGTTGTGCAGATCCTTTAATCCCCGAGTTTTAAGCCCAAAGTGCTGCACACGCCTTCCTAAGGAATCGTACCCCAAAATGCTCACAGGGAGTTACAGCAGGGAACCGACCTCCAGCGAACGGGCGTTGTTAAATTGGAATTGAACTGACATGAACTTCTGCACCAGAACAGCCAGGTATTACCGCAGACTTCCTACGGAAGGTTACGCGTTGGATCTCAGAACAATCTTTACCAGCCAACTCAAAATACTGATTGTATTTGCACTTCACTCACCACGCTCGTGGCTCGCTGAGGACTGACTGCCCAATTCCTGCCCAGGAGCAGCCGTTACGCTGCCCCTGCCCCGGAGATGATCACAGGTACCAGAGAGTAAAATCCAAAGTCAAGAGAGAGGCCAGCGAACAGCTGCCCAGCTGTGATGCTATCGAACTAGAGATGGCGTTTTCTTAGATGTTAATAATCAGCAATTGCCTTGGAAAAATCAGTATATACCAGAAGATAAAGCTGCACATCATTCCGAAAGGATCTTAAAAGTGGTGCTGCTAAGTTCAACTGGAATATTCATTTTAAAGAACTCCCAAGAAAACTACTATATTAAGCCGACAAACACCAATTAAAGCATTTTGCATAAGTAGTGCTTTCCTGTATTTTAACTCAAACTTTGCACCTAGAACAAAAAAGTAAAACCATTTCCTTTTCCAAATCGAATCCAACTCGAAAAGAAGCACCTACATAGGATCACATTTTCTTAGTTTCTATTTTCTTCTCCATGTTTAAAACTGCTTTGTGACCAACAGCTTTCATACCCCGTTTCTTCTGAGGTGACTGATCGTACCTGGCACAGGATGCAGAGTACCCGGGCCCCTGCGAGGGGCAGAGAGGAAGGCTACCTCACCCTGTACCCCGTGCCCGAGGTGCCCCCCCGCCTCGGCCGGGGCACCCACACGAGCAGCAGCACCTACTCACCCGGTCACTGCATCAAGCACAGAAGCTGTGGGACTCCGGGGAGGAGCTGGAACTAAGAGACGCATCCTCTCAGGGGGCAAACGGAAGAATAGGAAAGGAAAATGGAGTTGAACAGATGTACAGACAGGTCCGAGCAAGTCAAGCAGCAAGGGGGAGCCGACAGTCACAGCACCAAGGAGACAGCGAGTGCAAAGGTGACCCCAAGCGACAGAAAGAGCCAACGTCACCCACTTCCCTCATCCTGTAGTGCATACTTTCCACCAGGTACTGAATTTGAAATTGAAGCCTTAATGCCAGGATTGGCAATTAGAAGCACGATAGCTGTGTTTAATTTGTAACGCTCCCTCCAGTGAGCTCGGGCCACCTCCAGGACCCGTGCGGGCTCGCTCCGGGCCTCGGGAGGGGCGGCTCTGGGGCGCCGACAGCGCTGCAGCTCTGCCACGACACGCTGCTGGGGGCTTGGGTACGGAAAGGAAAGACCTCAAGCTACAAGAGTAACAAGCACATCACTAGTTTATATGTAGGATATGAAACACCTTTAAAGTTCCTATTGCATGAATGTTCTAACTGAAAATACAAAACAAAAGCTGCTTACGTTGCTATCAAGAGTCTACAGGTAAATACGTAACCTTAACACATCGCATATAAAGTGAACGCTTCTCCCAGTCTCTCAAATAAAATAAAAATAAAATAAATACTCATTTGGGAATTTGCACCTGCTGAGTTTCAACTGGGCTGTTTCAAGGAGAGTGAAAAATGGACATGGAATATACTAAGATCAGCTATTCCTAAAAGGCTGTTTCTCCAGGGTTTTCACAAAACGTTGAGCTGCCTGCACTGCGCGGTATCGAGCCTACAGTGTTAACAAAAGAACAGCGATCTGTTAGATGCAGGTTTAACACAGAGCAAGACTGATTCAGTCTGACTGCACAATACAATCTGTTAAGGGTGTGCACCTTTTCAGGACTGAAAGGTCCGTTCAGAAAACCTGAGATAAATGGCACATGAATTGCTGAGATGACGCGCGGAATTCCCAAGCCAAAGGCGGGGAGCGTTACTTCAGACAGGACGAGACGCAAGAACCTCCTGTAAACTTGAGCAAGAGAAAAGCTGAAAGGTGATTTGAATTTCAAAAAGATCGGTTGCTGGATAGATAATTCTAAATTTGGTATCACTCACCAAATAAGAGAACTACCCACGTTCAAATCCAGGTCACAAAAGACTACTGCAGTTATCTAGGATCCAAACCAGCATCTGAGCTCCTCTCTTGCCCGCTCCCCCCACCCCCAAACAAGGCAGGAAGGTCTCTTTGGTTCGCTCCCGTCGAGATGTGGGTCCCCGCTTCACCCACTCGGCCCAGACAGCATCACGCAGCGCGCTCCAGAGTTTCTGTTGGGTCAGACAGGTGAGCGTCATCGCAACAGCTGCACAATGATTCTGGACTGCAACATGCACAATGAAGAAAATGCTCCTAAAATGTAGCACCCTCGGGGGTGAACAGGCAGAGAGGAACACGGGTGGGAGGGGCACTAACGGCACGGAAGGGGCCAGCGAGCAGCACCGGGTCAGTCGCTAGCGCAAAACATCCGCAGGGGGGTCCATCGGCTCCAGACGTGCCACGCTGAGCACCAGCCCAGAGCAGCCAGCATTGGGGGGGAAAAAAAAAAAAAAAAGAAAAAAGCAGGGCATCTTTGGGTTAAAAAAAAATAAAATCAAGTTTTGCTACCAAAGAGTCAAACCTGAAATCAAAGGGCCAGCAGAATATGGCTTACTAAACATCAATTTTGCATACTGTTTATTTTTAAAAAACTGTTTCTGAAATTCTCAGTCACAACCAAGTAACTAAATTAAGCCTAATGCTTGTAACTGAAAGATTATGAAAATATTTTTGTTCAAACCATGTAAAAAATCCTCAATAATACATCGTAATATTTTCTTTTTAAAACTAAATTGGAAGATCAACTCTCAGCAGATTTAAGTGTATTACACACAATATTTTGTGAATTAAGATTTATTGATTTCCATTGTATTTGCTTTAAATATGGTTGAAGCTGACTGCAGAAAAGGGATGGTGAAATTTTTAAGTTAAAAGTAAACTAATGGTGAAAGAACATCACCTCTGGCTTCCATCAATGCCTCATTTAGCATATTTTATTAATAAGTTCCAGGACTATCACATCCAGGGATGTTGGAGGCCTCTCCCAGCAGTGTCCTTAGCTTTGTGTCATTTTCCTGTGCCAGAGGTGAGCGTGCTTTCAAAAATACTGCCACTTTCCCAGCACCGTGTCTTTGATTGCATCAACATATTGAGTTGGTACCCAATAGACCCAGTAGTAAGATGCTTCTGTTGGGCCCAGCTGAAATGCCTGCAAAGTTAAAAACGACAACATTTACAAACAGGAAACAGAACAGCTTACATCAGTGGAGAGATGCAGCTCAGCCACCACAAAAATCAGACAAGTCTGTTATACCTACGGCCTCCTTCAAACACCTGCTGCACAGGACAGATATTTGGTAAGCAATTCGAAACGCGTTCCTCGGAGAAACAAGAACTGCAAAGTACCAATTTAAAAGACAAGCTCTTTCTTTTACAATACCACAGCGGCAACGAAAACTCTTGGCTAGTTCCGAGAGCATGAGGAAAATATTCTGGAAGACAGAATCTGAAGCATAACTCAAAGTCTCTAGAGAAATGACCAGAATGCACAGAGCTGAGAAGCCAAACAGGAACTAAATAAGACAACGGCCACGTTTTCAGAGTCATAAAATATCTCAGAATTTTATATTTAGACATAACGTCCTATTCTCAACTTATGTCAGTACCCACAGGAGGGGAGCACCATGGTGTGCCAGTGACCTCCACCCTTGCTTTCCGATGAGAGTTTATTGCAGCATATTCTAAAGAGGACATTTTCTTACATGGGTGATCAAAAATCAACTATTTGGACAAAGACTAGGTCTGTCCTGGCGCAGAAAATAGTTCTAAGGTATAACATCTCCCCTTTCTTCCCCTAAAGAAGGGAACAGACTTATATAAGGAACTCTCTTCAACATTAGAAGTTAAGTTACTGTACTTTGGGAAGCAAGACATCAAAAAATCCCACAGATTAAAAAAAATAGCCAAAAATTCAGTAGAATTAGCACATCTCTCTTCTTAAATGCATTACTTTTCCGGACCCAATACCAGTTTTTCAGAGAATTACATAGGGAAAAAAATATTACAGAATCAAATTGCTAATTTTTTAACCTCTAGCAAGGCCTGTTGTTTATATAAATACAACAGAAACCAGAAATCAAACTAGGTATCGGAAAATATCACTAACTTGAAGAAGACATGAGCTATATCATGACTACTTTTACTGTTTTAACACTGTCACGAGACAGAAGATATGAAGTAACACTCAAGCACTTAATGTTGGTGTGAAACCAGCCCAGATTTCCACAAAATAGCAGATACTCAGTATGCCACCCCAAATATTTACAGTGACAGCAGACCTTGTCCAGAGTCCCATCTTCCACAGCACCAGGCTGCTATTACTATCTGTCTCCAACTTGCTCTGTCTTAAAAGCCTTACTTCTGTGTATTTGCATGAAGTAATTAGACTGGATATTATTAAAGCAGAGACATTACTTACCATCATGTGATAATCCTCATGTCCTTCAATAGGTTCACTCACCACATTTTTAATGGACCCCATGGGTAACTTTTCTGTTCTCTCTACATTAAAATTGATCAAAGTATTATTTCTGATATACGAGGAAGCAGTATTTCATATTCATTTCAAATACCACCTCCACGACTTCCAAAAGCTCCAGGCCAGCAGCCTCCTCTTGGGGCGAGCTTTGGGTGCCTGCAGCTGAGAAGCCCGTCTCCACATCACCACACCCCCCACTGCTGCCACACTAATAATTTAAAGGAATCCAGGAGTGGATCAATCACACGGTTCCTTGCATTTTACGTCTCTGCATCACATGCTTCAGTGCACCTGATCCAGGCCTAAACTGAGTGATGGGAAAACCCTGGCTTTTTTTAACATTTCCCATAAGGAACTCCACTCAGAGCAGCAGGATTACTCGGCACAGTGAAAGCTGGTCCCCGTGCAAGAATATTCAGGACTGACCACCAAGGATTATACTAAGCTCTGCAGAAATGACAAGGCTGAAAGCTGAATGAAGATGGGCTAACTAACTCTTTGAAAGCCTAGTCCTGGTTTTACCCTGAGGCAGTGTTCAGCTGTTACTATAAAAGCACAGGGAAGGACACAGTAATGAATAAATAGGGAAAGAAACAAAAAGAGAAATTGAAAAAAAAAAAAAGATTACTACAATTACATGACAGAGGTAACCAACAAGAATGACAAAGCGTATGGCTCATGGCACTTTTTCTGTCTCAGTTCTGTCCTCACTTCTTTCTGAAGAACGAACTCTAAGACCCACCCTTTTCAGTTCCAGCTTTCAGCGTTGGCCTAAAACTACCTTCTTGGATATAAGACAGAGGAAACCATAAACACTCTACAAAGGAGAAACTAAACTATGAATTCCTTAGATATAGCTAATTTGTGTGATCAAAATAAAAAGCACCTACCTAAAAAAGGCACACAGGGAGATAAACTTAGTGATATAAAGACCAATATTCTCTACCTCAATGCCATAACTAAGCTGACTCCGAACTACCCCACTCAGGCCCGTGACATTCACTGAGTAAAACCTGACTTTGCAGGCGTTTAGCACCCCTCCAATCAATTGCTCTTCACAGTATCTCAGCAACAGACAAATCCGTATTATCAACACTTCTATGAAAATGACACAGAGCAACTAAGAAACACCTCCCTACACCAAACCTTAGATTACAAAAACATACAAAGCGATCTGTGAAGCACAGGGAGGCTGCGTGGGGGAAGAATCCGTTTCAACTTTCCAGGACTAGCAAGTGAAAAACTGTGTTAACACCCTGTTGGTTTTACTCTAGCTCTTACGTGCTGGCATCTGCCATGAATTTCTCAGAGCAGGAAGGAGCTCTTCCCAACAACAACTAGCAATTACAACCATTCCCTGGAGGAAGCAAGCTGCTGCTAATTTTGGGAAGTAGGGAAACAGGTTACGTGAAAGACAGATGACTACAAGAAGACTCCAATTTCACAGCTTAAGAAACGCTAATCTAGAACACTTCAGAACTACTAAACTTGAAACTAGTCTAGAAGGTGAGGGAAGAGGGTAGAAGAAATTATCAGCAACAAAAAGATCTGCCTGCCCAGTCTGGAGAGGACAAAACCCTCCAACGTCTTGCTCCATCATTTAGCCCAGGAGAAAAATCACTGCAACTGGTACCAATAGGGGTTTTAAAGCCAGAAAAATCAGTCAAGTCTGTTCTACAAAGGAAAGGTCAAAAACTTCCGAGATTTCTGCTTACTTTGGAAATAATGTAGCAGCTGGAGGTGCCATCCAAAGCTAATATACCATCCAATTAGGTTACTTTGCTGGGACAGTGAGCAAGCACTTCTACCCCTCTTGCTCATCACTATAATATTGCCCCATCCCAGTCAAACTAAAGGAGCACAGCGTCCTTTGGAGGCAGGGGGTTATCTGAGATGTCCTCAGCAACGCACGTTATCACCACAGCACTCTCAGCTCCTCCTGGCACCACTCAAGACGGTAAATTGATTCCTCTGACAGCAACACATGCCACAGTTTCTGCAGTTGTGCATCACTGAAACAAGACACCCAACTAATTTTGGTTGGAAGGGCAGATAATGACAGAGATGCCAGCACTCTCACTTTAATGCCGGTCCTAAGATTCCCTTTCGAGTCTTAGCCAAGCCATTGAGCCTCTATGTGATGCTGGCATCACACCAATGTTTATGAAGCACTTTTGAGATATGCTAGAAATGCCAAATATTATGATTTACATTTAGAGCTATGAATAGCAGACTAGAACATTAGTCTATTGGCACACCTGAACTCAAGTTTTTCAAGAACAGAAGTAAAATATCAGGTAACATTCAATGATCTGGGAGAATGGCATCTGAGACAAGGAAGCAAAATCTACTTTTGAAGTATTACAATGGCAACACTATTCCCTAAACACAATTTAGTCACACCAGAAGCGATTTCTAGGTCACACAATTCACTTATTGCCCAATTACCAATTATTCATCTCAGAGTTTTAGAGCTGCTCACCTTTTGTACCAATCCATAGCTGGTCTTGCTCAAGTTTAAAGGTCAATCTTACTTTCCCCCCTGACTTGTTGTACATGCCAGATAATGGCACTGTTGGCAGGCGCTCCTACGAAGAGGCAACATAATAAGTCACGGTGAAGGACTTTAAGAGGAAAAGCTATATTCTCTTAACTTTCTAAGCATAAGGATGATCCGTCTTCCCAGTTTTCTGCTAAGATAGCAAAGAGCGATTGAACCAGCAGAGAAAGGACTCAAACCACAAAGAAGTCTCTCTTCTGACGGTCTCAAGTACTTATTTACTTACCTGAACGCCTTTAACAGAAGGCATCACATCATCAGGTTTTCCTTTATCCAACACTTTTCTGTGTTGCTACAATATAAAAACAGAAGTTAGAATTTACAGAAGCACAACAGAGCTCTTCAATTTACTTCCAGCTGCACCCTTGACCACATCCCGATAGCACTAAGAGACAGTTAAGGACTATTCAGAGTCATTTATCACACAGGAAACGGTTAATTTTCAAAGTTAACGGAGCGCTTTCTATGACAGTCTAAAGAAATAATATAAATAAAAGAATAAAACCCCAATATAATGCAAAGCGTAACCTCCCTTCTAGAATATACATAAATATGTATCTACAAAAAATTTAAAAATCCTGAGCCCCACTTTAATATCATACATGCTGAATCACAGAGTTGGCATTTGGCAAGACAGTTTTAACAGTCAAGTGTTATATCCAGTGGACGGCAGAAAACCCTCCACATCTGACAGTGCAACATACCACAACACAGCAACAAACCAGAAGAGATTAGAGCAGTAGTAACTAAGAAAACCATGCTCACAGCTTGTAAGTTGCTGAGTACCTTTAAACAATGATGGAACTTACAGTGAACGTGAACTATGATAAATTATAGAAAAACAAAAGCATGTTTCATAAAGGTTGCAGTTCAGTGATGCGCTATTTAGTTTTTAATTAAATTTATTCTGAGGAAGGTACAGGGCCGGTAATACCTTGAGCTGAAAATCCTCTACCAGCCCCACACCACTGCCGCACCGCCACCAAACCAAGCCTCACTGCACTGTACTTCACTCCCTACGCGGAGGAGGCGAGAGGAGGATTCAACATCCTTGTTCCCTGCAGTGCTGCGACAGCTGAAGGAACTGCTAAGGCAGTTTTTGGAGATCAAATTCTTTCATGCCAACAAAAATTAGTTAGTTTTTAGATATCATTAATTTAGACTGTGCTTGAGATAACAACCATGAAATATTTCTGTTATTTACCATTTTTTATCTGAAATGCCAGGCTGTACCTAGCACCAGCACAAGCGGTGTCTAGCAAAGCCCCAGCCTGCGCTAGGCTAAACTGTCGCTAGACCTGCCCTGCACAGAGCCCTTCGCCTACTGCTCAGCTGCCAGACAAGACACCCCAGCCTGTCCCGAGGAGGAACAGGACCCAGAGGTGACTGCAGCGGACTGCAAGAGAACCACGTAAATCCTACAGCTCCCCCATGCCAGGAATTATTGAGACATCAATAACCTTTTGTCTGCAAAGCGGCTCCTTTTTATTTTCCTCAGCTTTGACCTCCTGTTGAGCAGCTTCTTTGGGTGTATTTACCGCTAAAACATCATTGATAGTAGAGCCAACAACCATGATTTTCGCCCCGTTCGTTACTTTGATTTCCCGCAACGTTTTCTCCTCAGGTAGAAGTCCCTTGAACATAACTTTCTGCATAGCAGGTGGAAGGCCTAAGAGGCAAGAACAACGATTATGAGACCGCAGTGAGAGGAGCCGCGGGCGAGGCGGGAGAGGCGGCGGCAGCACCGACAGACCTGTGAGCGAGTGGATCTTCTGCTTCAGCTCGGCCCCCGTGCTGTCCAGGCAAAACTTCACGTCGTACTTGTTCTTGTTCCAGATAACCTTTAGCTCCACCAGCTCCTTCCCGCTCTCCGCCTCGCCGCCGTTGCTGACAGTCGCCTGCGGCGGATCCCGGCGCTCCTCGCCTTCCGGAGACCTCCCCGCCGCCGGCGAGCCGCCCTCTCCGCTGCAGCCCAGCGGCAGCTCCTGTGCCTCCGCCTCCATGCCCGGTTCCTCGGCACCTGGAGGCGAGGGGACAGGAAGAGCCCGGCCGGCGGGAAGCTGCCCCGGCCCCCCCCGGCCCGGCCCGGCCGCGCTCCAGCCCCGGCCCCGCACCGCCCGCAGACCGCCCGGGGCCGGCTCCCCGCGCCGGCGCCTCCCCGGCTCCCCGCCCGCCGCCCCCGCCGCGCCTCACCCCGCCGCCGGGACCGCGGGCTCCTACCATCGGCGGCGGCGGAGGCGGCGGCGGCCATGATGATTGTGTACAATCTGCCGCGGGGCACGCCGGGAAACGCCCGCCGCCGCCTACTGGGCCGCGCCGGCTCCCGTAGCCCGCCCCCGGTGGGAGGAGCGGGACCCGCAGGCCTCGCCCCCGCCCCGCCCCGGGACACCGGCAGGGCCGTCCCGAGCCTCCTCCCGGTACCCCGCGCCGGGCGTCGAGGCCCTGCGCTGCCGAGGGCCGTGGCGGCGGCCCTACCCGCCCCGCACTGCCCACGGCAGCAGGAGGAGGGTGGCGGCGCCTTTAAGGGTCGCCCCGCCCCGCGGCGGCTGCGGGCCCGGGGATTGGCTGCGCGCGCCCGGGCGGAAGTGGCGCTGGCGGCCACGTGGGCGGCGTCGGCGGGATGGCGCGAGCGGTGCGGGGCGCGGTGGGGCCGGTGCGGGGCCCGCGGGTGCGGTTCGGGCCCAGCCCCACAGGTAAACCCCGGCCGCTCGCTAGGCCAGGTCTGGCCCTCGCCCCCCCACACCCCTCAGGGGGCTCCGCTGCGGGCCGGGGCGGCGCCTTGGGTTAGAAAACGTGAATTCAGACACTTCAGGAGTAGGGGGGGCGGGCGGTGCCGGGCCGCGGGGCGCTCCGCTGGCTCCCGGCGCTGGGCTCCCCGGGGTACCTGCTCGCTCCGCGGGGCCCGCCTTCGCCTCGTCTGCGGAGATAAACCGGAGCCTCGGCGGCTGCGGCAGAGGGTGCCCTTTCAGAAAGAAGCGGGAAAGTTGTGGGGTCCCTCCTCGTGAAGGACCACGAAAATGGCGTTTCCTGGCACATACCAGACGACTTCGGCGAATACGTTCTTAGGCCGTTACCGGGGATTTATTTCCATAGCAAAGACCCCCAAAGCCAGCACGCCTCCCCCCTACCCCGCCGTTAGCGCTTGGTACCAGTTTTCATTACAGGCAGCATTGCCCTTCCTGCTCATCTTTAAAACCGGGCCTTAATTATTATCATCTCCTCTGGTTTCCCCATGATAACAGGTTTTCTGCATCTGGGTGGCCTTCGCACAGCTCTTTACAATTATATTTTTGCTAAAAAACACCAAGGGACCTTTATTTTGAGAGTGGAGGATACAGATCAAAACCGAGTGGTTCCTGGAGCTGCAGAAGGAATAGAAGATATGCTGGATTGGGCAGGTATTTACAGACATCTTTCATTTTTAATTTACAGAAAGATTCTCTTTTTAGAGATTAACAGTACCCAGATTGAGAGTATTTTGCATGATAGCGAGCTGTGGAGCGTTTCAGATGGTGAATTAGTTGAAATGTAGTTATTTCCACAGCTAGGCATCAGGAAAATCCTGGAAATACATTTATGTATTTAGGCTTGGTTTCTTTTGGCTGTGTTGTCTGACACACAGAACGATCCCAATCTCTGGAAGTGGCCCAACGTGCAGTTGTAACAAAGGTTGCGCACAAGAGACATGAGGGAAAGGTCTGAAGTTGGAGCTCACAAACTTCACTGTAAATTCAAAATCGTTTGTATGCAGAGTATTTGCTAAAGGGGATCTGGAGGTGTCAGTTTTCATTCTGAATCTTCTGCTGCTTTTTGAGCTTAAGAACTAGAAGCGAGGGTGATTTTAGAATACAGAATTGTGATAAAGTTAGAGCCCAATGCCACAGACGCTGCCATTAATGGGTGGGTGTCGTGGTTTAACCCAGCAGGCAGCTAAACACCGCGCAGCCGCGCGCTCTCTGCCCCCCACCAGTAGGATCGGGGAGAGCATTGGGAGAGAAAAAAAGTAAGAGAGAGAGAGACAGTTTAACAGGGCAGAAAAGGAAAGGAGGATAAGTAACATGCAGTGCGTTTGCTCACCGCTCGCCGACCGATGCCCAGCCAGTTCCCGAGCAGCTGCCCCTGGCCAGCTTTCCCCCAGTTTATGTACTGACCGTGACGTCACGTGGTCTGGGATGTCCCTTTGGCCCATCTGGGTCAGCTGTCCTGGCCCCGTCCCCTCCCAGCTCCTTGTGCCCCCCAGCCCCTTACTGGTGTGGTGGTGTGAGAAGCTGAGAAATCCCTGACTTAGTGTAAACACTGCTCGGCAACAACAAAAACATCAGTGTGTTATCAATATTATTCTCATCCTACATCCAAAACACGGCGCTGTACCAGCTACTAGGAAGAAAATTAACTCTATCCCGGCCAAAACAGGGACAGTAGGTGTGCTTTAAGGGACTAGGACTTTGCTGTTGAGTTAATAACTTTGGAGTAGGTAAAATAACTGGCTAAGGTTGCAACTGTATTTTTGTGGTTTGAGTGTTCTTTACTACAAAAAGGGTGGATGCTGCTTTGCACGCGCACACCGGACTATTTTGCTCTAGGTAGTGTGTCAGAGCTGTTCAGCTATTTACTAGGTTCTGGTGTTTTTTCCTGCTCGTTGCTTCACAAACAATAGTCTAAATTCTGATAGAGTGGCTGCTGTTTATCTTCCAAGTCCAAGGGCATCTGCCTCCTGTGCTAGACAGATGCCGTTAGCTGGCTGCCCTGGAACAGAAAGTGCCTTCAGATGCTCTCTGGACCCTTGCTGTTTTATCTTCATTCAGTGGGCTCCGATGGTGGGTTTCACTCTGCCTTTTTACAGGCTTTTTATGTCCCGTCATACTGCTATTTCAGGTATTCCCCCTGATGAGAGTCCTCGCCGTGGTGGTTCCTTTGGACCCTACCGGCAGTCGCAGAGACTCGACCTTTACAGGAGAGCCAGCGATGCGCTTTTGGAGAGCGGCGCGGCGTACTGCTGCTTTTGCACCCCTCAGCGCCTGGAACTGCTGAAGAAGGAGGCTCTGCGGAGCCAGCAGACCCCGCGGTAGGGATCCCTTGTCCCCTGGGTGGTTCCCTCTGTGCTGCACGCTTGGGAAAACGTGTGGTAATAGGATTGTGATCTCGCTGCCCATAGAGAGCGAAGCCAGCGCGACTCTTAGAGGCTTGGGGGAGCGACCTCCAGGGATGAGGGAGTTTGACTGGACGTGTAGTGCGCAGGTTACAGCTAAAATTCAGGGATTGAATTAGAGTTTTGGGAATGTGAAAATGGCTGGTGGGGTTGGCCTGTGTCGAACTGAGACCTTCGTTCTCCTTTCTCAAAGATACGACAACCGGTGTCGGGACCTGACGCCCGCAGAAGTGTCTGAGAAGGTGGCACGGGGCCTCGGCTGGGTGGTCCGCTTCCGCCTGGAGAGGGGGGTGCAGCCCTTCCGGGACCTGGTCTACGGCTGGAGCAGGCACGAAGTGGCTGATGTGGAAGGCGACCCGGTGATTCTCAAGGGGGATGGCTTCCCCACCTACCACCTGGCAAATGTGGTGGATGACCATTACATGGGCATCAGCCACGTTCTGCGGGGAACTGAGTGGCTGACTTCGACGTCCAAGCACCTCCTTCTCTACAAAGCCTTTGGCTGGGATCCCCCTCAGTTCGGTCACCTCCCGCTGCTCCTGAACAAAGACGGTGGCAAGCTGTCGAAAAGGCAGGGGGACATCTTTGTGGAGAGCTTTGCTCAGGATGGCTTCTTGCCAGAGGCCCTCCTGGACATCGTAACCAACTGCGGCTCTGGGTTCGCAGGTAACGACAACAGGCTTGGCACTTGCTAGGACACTTCTTGATGCTTCCTCTGGGGAATGGGGTAGGTTTGTTTTAGTAGTTGGGAACTCTGACAGTGTTTGAAGGGATCAGGAGATGTCAGGTGTGACTAGTCCGTCACTGAAATGCCACCAGGGCTTCTGCAGAGCTCCTGTGAAAGACGGGGCAGTGTGCCACGACAGGGGGAGTCTTTCTGCCTCTGTGCAGCCATTTAAATTGAGTCTGATGCTTAATGAGTTCCCACTCGGGACAACATTCATCTAGAGGTGAAGAAACTGTCTGTGAACTCTTGGGAAAAGAGTTCTATGGTTAATAATTGCAGTGTCATGTATTACACCTGTCACACTTCTCGTTTAACCTGAATGAGAAGTTGAGTCAATGACTCCTTTTGTTGCTCTTGCTGTGTGGGGATCACAAATTAACTTGTGTTTCGGGAACTCTGCTTGGGAGTCAAACCTTTCTTGGGCAGTGGAGCCTCCTGGATGAGTGTTCCTTCTTTTTGGCTGACTGATAGGAGGGGTGTCCCACTGAGGGAGGTGACAGGGCCAGGCAGAATGTCCCAGTTCCTCGCCAGCAGTTAGCAGCACCTGCTCTTCGGGAGCGGGCAGCTTCCCGTGCGTGCCCGCTGCAAGGTCCCTCCTGTCTGCTGGGGTACGTCCCTGTTAGCGCTGCGAAAAGCGGCTCTCCTGGGTCACCTCTTCCTTGGGTGTGCTGCTGCCCCAGCCCTGCGCCTGAGGCTCACGGTGAGACGCAGTGAGGCTAGCTCTCTGCACGAGAGCGGATGTGTATTATTCCCTATTTGGGTTATTTTGCAGAGAAACAGATGGGGAGAACTCTGGAGGAGCTGATCTTGCAGTTTGAAATAGGCAGAGTTACAACCCATTCTGCCCTCCTGGATCTCGAAAGCCTCCCAGAATTCAACAGGTATAAATATCAGTGGTAACTTTAAAATTAATAATCTGTACATCAGTGAGAATTTATTCCTAGCGCTTGGCTTTGGTGATTTCATTTATCAGGTCAAGCGTGGTCCCAGCGCAGCAGCTTTTCGGCTGCGCTACAGCGAAGTACAAGTTCCTGCTTACACCATTCCTGCCTCCTCTCCCGTCCTGGGCTGGGACGCTGGTGCCGGGCGCGCTGTAGGAACCCGGGCAAATGGTGTGTGGCAGGAGGATGCAAGGTCTTAAGCCGAGATTCAAAATAACATCTAAAAAGAGGCAACGCTTGCAGAAGGTACTTCTGCGAGTGTGCTCATGTGCTGCGGGGATGTTGTGCTGCTGAGAGTTCCCACGTCTTCTGTTCACGGTGTATCAGAGCTAAAGGCTTTGCTGTACAATGTCTGTCTGGGGTTTAGTGTTGGTTTTCTAAGAGTTCTACAGTCTTCATTAGTAAATGCTGCGAGGTTGGGACGATTAGATTCAATCTAACCCAGAGCAGTACGAAAGCAGTTTTCTTTGTTCCAGGATTCACCTCACCCGTCACATTGAGAACGAAGGGCTGCGACAGGAGCTAATTAGAGAGCTGCGGTTGCTGGTGGAGCACGTCTATGGGGATCAACAGGTGGATCAAGAGGTTCTAGAAAAGGAGTACATGGAGCGAGTCCTCCTGCTGAGAAAAGTACGAGCAGTGATGGCGTTGTGTCGCCATTTGGGGAGCTGAGGTTTTGTGGGATTCCGGGCTGAAAACTCAGCTGAGTCCTGGGCGCTGCTTTGATCCGAGCTCGGAAGCTGCGCAGCCTGCAGACGGCAGATGGGTGTCACCAGCCCAAGCAGGTGCCTGCACCACGACTGCCAAAGTCCGATGATAGAGCTAGCAGACCTGTAGGAAGGGGTGTGTGGAATATCCTGGTGGTCTTTGCAGAGTCATAAGCTCACCTGTCCTTTGCTGAGCCAGCAGAGAGCTCCCTCGGCCGGGGCAGGATGTGTCCGTGCCATGGAAGTGAGTCACGGAATTGTGAGGTGTGTCTTGGAGACCTCTCTGGTTCCCTCTCAGAGCAGGACCGTCAGCAGAGCTGCTTAAGGTCAGCTGTGGCTTTGTCTAGATGAGTGGTGACAACCTCCAAGCCACAGTCCTCCTCCCGTAGCCTGGGATGCGGCTGGCTCGTGGTGGGAAGGGCCAGCTCCCACGGCCCCACGTGCCAGGAGATGCCTCACCTCTAGCTTTTGTGGACTCGGCAGCGTAAGGCACTTCTGCTTTGCTGCTGCTCCACGCTTTGGAAGAAAAGTCAAAGCAACCTCTTGGCAGAGGATGAAGCTCTCGGTTAAACTAGTGGGGTTTGTGCACTTGGGAGCCCTGGGAAGCCTCTCGGTTAAGCGGCAGAGCGCTGGCTGGGACGGGCACAGAGATATTGTGGCTCTTCCCAACGCCAGGGAGGAGGATGAGCCCGGCCCTTTCATGGTCTGCCCCTGGGATGTGGCTGTAGTATCGGGGGGGCTCCTCGTGAAGAATAAAGCCTTTGTAGGGGCAGGAAGGGACCCGACTGTCCCAGCGTGAAGGCTTTGCTGTGGCAGGACGGGTGACTCATGTGACTTCCCACTGTCTGCTGAGAGGCGGCAGATGGATGTGGTGAGCTGCTTCCCCGCTGCCTCTGAGTCAGCCCGCGCGCGGCCTTGGGGTGCTGCTGCGGCCCCGCTCGCGCCGGCTGGTTATGGGCGTGAAAAACGGCCGCCTAAATGTCAGCGGTTGACGTTTCCTCTGAGCAGGACGAAGTACAAGGCAGTGGTGTGTTTGGACCCTCTTTAACTGTTTGTGAAATCCAGACTGAATGAGTTTGCTTCCCCCACAGCTTAACCCTCAGCCTTGACAGCTTTGCTTTCTCTCTCCAGGGTCACATAAGCCTCCTGAAGAACCTGGTGTCGTCTGATTATTCTTACCTGTGGGTTAGGCCCTCGGTGTCCCGTGAGCAGCTACAAACTATTTCTGCAGAAGTAGATGAAATAGGAAAACTAGTCTTAGGGTAAGTGTCTCTTCCCAGCTCTGTACACACCCACCTGCCCACCCCAGAGCATTGCTCCTGGCTGCTGCACTGATGTTGGACATGCTCCTAGTTCTTAATTTGCTCTACGTTGGAATGTGCTGCAGTTAATAACTGGTGAGAAATTCAGTGTTTTCAACCGAAAGGCAGTTTGCCAGTGGAAAAGCTCACATCAAGGCTCTCAAGCAAGAATTGTCACATCTGGATTTTGTAAAGCACTGAACAGCAGTTTGTGTGCCAGCGTGGCGCAGGTGAAGCAGCGGCGTTAGCAGGATTTCCCCACAGGAGGTTTCCCCCCCCCATCTCCCACGCTCTGTCTGCTGTAGCACCCAGCTGGAGAAGTGCAGGGTGGGTTTGGTCAACGTGTAGTCGGGTTGATAATGTAGTGAGACTTCTGGGCCTCTGGAATGGACCCTGTTTGTGTCCAGCTGGAATCACCGTCGCTTCTGGAAAGCTCATCCCTGGGGAGCTTTTCCTGCTTCCATTTCTTTGTTTCTAGCTAGCAGTCTGCAGCTCTGTCTGCTCAGAAACGTCACTGGGATGGCAGAGTCCCTTGGTGCCCGTGAGTTCTGTGGGGTTTTGCCGAGGAGTTTCACTGCTGCCCCACGTCCCTCTGCTACTCCACGCCTTGCAGCTAGGCGGGGTGGTAGGTCAGTTGCTTTTCCAGTTCAGATCTTGCATCTGGACTAAAATGAGCCCTGAAAATCAGTTTTGGGAGTAATTGAGGTGGCAGTATCTGCAAATTGAGCTGTTATTTCCAGCTGTCTGTAAAGCTGGCTGCCCTCAGTCATTTGTCACAGCTGAGTGGTACCTGAATCGGAGTGGTGGTAATTTAAATGTCAGAATACTCGCTGTCCTGGAGGGACAGTGCTGCTGCCTACAGCTGAGTAGGGTCAGCGATGCCTCCTGCATCTCTAAAAATCATATTATTAAAAAATAAACCAGAATTACTGCTTTCCCGGCGGTTTTCCAGGTCCTTGGCATAATTTTGTGCTTTAAACTTGATGCTTGCTTTTTCTGCTGCTGGTGCTGCTGCAGGAGGTGAGAGGTGTGGTGTCGGGGGGCAGGGTGTCCCGCAGCAGCCCGGGAGGGTCCCCGTGCCCCCGGCCGGCGCCGCGGCGGGCAGAGGCAGGGCCTGGCCCAGGGCGGGGCTGCAGGGCAGGCAGGTTCACCCTGAACTGCTGCTCCTGCCAGAAGATTTTGCAAAACCAGTCTGAGGTAGCTGGCAGTTGTCGGAGTCGTTAGTCATTTCTGGGTAGGAATCCTGTGTTTTGTATGTCCCTAGTCTGTAAGGACACCTTCTTTCCTAAAGGCTCATGAGGAGGCAGGCAGCTGGTTTGACCGTGGAGGAGTTGAACAGAGACCTGAGAAGCCTCCAGAAGCAAACCAAAGAGACTAAGTATAGCAGCATGATGCAGCTCCTTCGCTTGGCTCTCAGTGGGCAGCAGGTAAAAAATAAAAATTCTGAGTCCCGGTCCACCTTTTTTTTTTTTAACACCTATCTTCTCTCTGATAACACGATGCTGGTATTTGAACATCTCACCAGAACTGACGTCAGTTTCTGTTATGAGCAAACGTGCCAATAGGCAGCAATTCTGGAAGAAAAAAAGCTGTTTTGAAAGTTTCAGAATGGCAGAAGTTGTCAAAGCATGAATAGGCTGGTCACAAATCTGGAGTTAGAAAAACCTCTGGACCAGCTCTAGGGGGTTTTGGCAAGGTTGTACGTTTGGGGCAAAACTGGGGTTTTATGGGCAATCTGCTTTTACAAAGTTCAGAAACAAGTTTTACAAAAGTTCTTCAAAGCCTAATCCTGGCTTACGCTCTGGCCTCAATTCTTCAGCGTCAGTTGGACCATCCTTAGCATTTTACTTCAGGAGGCAAAAAAACCCAAACCCTTGTTTTGAGCTTGCTCATAAAACCCCGAGCCTGGGTCTAACAGCGATCTGATACTGATCCCTCTCTCATTTCCGCCCTGATGAGGCACAAACTCGTGCTGCAGAGTGTCACTTTCCATTTGTACAACGACTTCTTCTGTGTTTTCAGCACGGGCCCAGCGTTGCTGAGATGATGGTGACTCTGGGACCCCACGAAGTGTGTGGACGAATACACAAAGCCCTGTCTAGCTAATACAAGACAGAAATGACGCCGACAGCCAGCCCGTGGGCCTGGATGGTGTAGGCAGCACATGTCGTCGTCCTGGACCTGTATTTTTGATCTCAGCTTGATTATCTTTGGTCAGATGAGCTGGGCTTTAGACCAGGCAAGTGTCACCGAGATGCCTCCAGGTCTCTATGTATCTGCACTAAGCATAAGCCACTTCATCTGCGAGAGGAACCAAACGCAGATTTAGGTCCATCCTTCTGTTTTCATCTCGTGCAAAGAGCCTGGTTTCCAGGCTGGGAGAAAGACGTTTATCAGTGTTTAAGTTCAGACCACGTGGACAGAAAGTAACGCTCCTTCTGAAAGCAGCTCGTCTCAAGCCATTGGCCTCTTTGGAGAGGTCTTCGCAATCAGGGTACCTACAGCTACACAGGTCCCCAGCAAATACCGTGGGGAGGGTATTTTTATGTATATAATTTTGTATATAATTTTGTATATATAGCTGCTGCCCTCTTTGCTGCCCCAGCGTCCTGCTGGGCGGTGTGCACTGCTCTGAGTGTGGGATTCTCCTCCCTGTGTCCTGTGTCACGCGCGTGGATCTGCTAAAAATATCCCTGACCAGGAGATTGGGATGTTTTTTCCTCTTTTGGATGATGACCTTTTAATTATTAAATTAATGTGGTGACTTTTGATTCCCTTCTTGCCAAGGCGTGCTCGCTCTGCACGCCAGCGAGGGGAGGAGCAGCCGGCGGGGTGTTGGGGGTGTTTTACTGAGCCAGCCCACGCCCCCAGCGTACACTTCCACGCCACGAAAACTCGCGTGGGCTCCCCACGGGGGCGAGCGGCGGCAGGCAAGGGGCGAGGGCGGGTGGATCCGCTTCCTGCGAGCGGCGGGGCGGAGCGAGAGTCCATGGCCGGCACCGGGGAGCTGGAGCGGTGGCTCAGTGAGTGGGGCTGGGGGCTGGGGGCCAGAGCTGGCCCCAGCTGGGCGGGCACCGGAGCGGCTTCAGCTCCCTGGGGAAGGGTCTGTTCCTCCACAGAGCCCCTTTAGAGTGACGTTCACGGGTGCTGTCTTAACCTGCTGCACCTCTTCTGCTCCCCATCTCCCGTCCGTCCTCGGCCCTGGTCCTGCCAAGGCTGTTGGAGCTGGGCTGGGCAGCGGGTAAAGCAGAAAAAGACGTTTCCCTCGATTCAGCCGTGCAGGCAGCTTTGGGATGGGCCCTCGTGCAGCCCTCTTGCAAAAGGGGAAACTCTGCCTGGGTTCCAGCACGGCAGGCTTTGCAGTCCCGTCCCGGGAGAGCTGCCTGCAAATGCTCTTTAACAGATTCTCGTGCTCAAAGCAGCATCACGCTGTTGCTGCTTTCAACACCTCCGTTTGTGCCTGACTTTGACTCTTTAAAGTGTGTAGTTGGGACTGTAATTTTAGGCAGATTTTAGAAACAGCTGTTTCCTGCTCGTCCTGCGTCTTCCATTTCTGCCTCTTTTACAAAAAGCCCGAAAGCAGCTGGTGGCAGTGCAAGGTCTGAGCCGCTTCCTGCCTTGTGCCGCTCACTTGCCCGCCTCTCGCGCTGAGGCTGGTTTTTCTTTCTTTTTTTCCTGTGTAAGATAAGGCCACTGACCCGAGTACCTCTGAGGAAAACTGGGAATGCATCCAGCGATTCTGTGACCAGGTGAACGCTGACACAGAAGGGTAAGGCAGACAGACGGCTCTTTGTGCTCGCTCTGGGCTGGGGCTGCTCTGAGCTGCTCTCGTGGCTGCGGGGGCAATGGGACCCGTCAGCCGCGGGGTGGGGAGCCTGGAGAGGCAGCGGGGAGCCCTCGCTGGGCTCTGCCGCTCCTGAGGGCGTAAATAAGTTGTGAAGAGGCGTATGGCAACAGGGCCGAGGTGGGGGTCTGGGGGTGGGCTCTGACACCCACTGCTGCAGCCCACGAGGCAGTGGGTCCTCCCTGCTGTGCCCCCCCAGCCCCCAGGAGCCTGGCTGAGGATTCCTGCTGTGGGCTCTGCGGGGAAGCCCTGAGCGAGCTCAGCTTGGCTTTTCCTTTCAGAGAGCTGGGAGATCTCTGCTGGGACTTCCCCACCTTCCAGCTGACAGTCTCGGCACTGCCGGAAGGAGCAGGAACTAATTAAGCAAAGGGCCTGTCAAAGCGTAGCAACCATCTCTTTCATTAGAGCAGCTTTCAGAGCCCGTGGTCGGGCACCCCTCTCCCCCAGCAGTGTGGGGGCACCAGAGGAGGCTGCAGAGGCTCTCTTGGGCTGGGCCTCAAAGCTCCTGTGGCCACAGAGCCAGCTCGCCTGGGGAGAGCCCCCAGCCTGTCCCGGCTGGCTCCCCCCCAGAGGACAGCCCCTGCCCACAGCTGGAGGGCAGCGCTGGGGCCACCCCCCACCCCCCCGCCCCTGGAATCCACCTCTTGCCCCTCCGGTGTGTGCGTGTGCCCCCGGCCGTGTGCCCCCGGCCGGTGCTCTGCCAGAGGAGGGGGTCCTGTCCTGCAGCAGGTTGTGAATCCGTCAGTTGTTCTCTGCAGGGCAAAAAATAATTTTTCTTGGGAACTTGTGTGTTGTCTGACTTGCTTCTGCTCCTCCCCAGCCCGTCGCTCGCACCGAGGCTGCTGGCACATAAGATACAGTCGCCCCAGGAGATGGAGGCTCTCCATGCTCTCACAGTAAGTGCTGTCACCCGCACACAGAGAGGCGGCGGGGGCTCGGAAGGGGAGTCTGGGGGGTAGAGACGGTGTAGCTGTTTCTTCTTTCTCTCTTCAATGTCTTTCCCTTTTAACTTTCCATTGCATGAGGGATATGGGAACCAGGCTATAATAGGGGGGATACCTGCTGTTGTTCCTTCCCTTGTCACTCTGCCGAGGTGTTTCAGTGGTCGGCAGCTCTTGCTGTTTGACCTGTGGCTGCACCGCAGGGTCAGTGGCCCAAAAATTATTAGTGATGGGTAGAACAGACGGTCTTAAACATGCTGCTTAAGAAAGTTGGATGAAGGGAAAATACATATTTTTGCTGCACAACTTTCTTAGTATCTTGTATTTGTGACTGCAGTGCCAGAAAGTTCTTAGATTTAGTATTATAATGGCAAAGTTTTTAAAAATTCCCCAAGTCTTGCAGTTTGTTTGGTACTGTTTTGTTTTCTGCAGGTGCTAGAGACCTGCGTGAATAACTGCGGTGAAAGATTTCACAATGAAATAGCAAAATTCAGGTTTCTGAATGAGCTGATTAAAGTGCTTTCCCCAAAGGTAGGTGGTTGTGGTCACACTGGATATTGCAGGTGGGACTCACTGTTTATTTCGCACTGGATGTGAAAACACAATTTAATCACACACAGAAGTAGAGCAGAATTCATTCTGTGCCTCCAAGCACAAGGACTGGATGTGAATCCCCCTGTAAAAGATGTAAGTCGGGGTCTCTTTCTGTGGGAAGCTTTTTTTTTCTTGTGGTTTCTCCCAACTCTGTAGGGACAGTCAGGGACTCTAGAGGAGCTTGAAATTGTTCCTGTGACCCCTCAGCCTGTGGCCCTTTTGCCTCTCAGTGATTTACAGAACTTTGGTCAGGGAAGTGGCAGAGGATGGAGATGCCACGAGCTGCCCAGAGCCTCTCCCGTGTTTTCTTATGCTCTGTCCTCAAACTCTTGTGCTTCAGCTGCTCTCCTTCATGCTTTCTCCTGCCAGAGGTTACCCCGGGTTTGGGTCCCGTTCGTGGGGCGGGATGGGTGTAGGCAGCAGCAGGGGGGGGACTGGAGTTCAGCAGCCCCCGTGCAGCCCTCACCCCACCACCGCCTGACTCCTGAGTTGGCGCAGCCGTGCTGGGGTCCTGCTGAGGGCAGAGAGCTCCCAGCCCCCGGCAGTGGCAGCCCCGAGGCCGGGCAGGCTGGAAGGGATCAGCCCTACTAATGTAGAAGCTGCAGAGTCCCCTCCTGCTGCTCTGCTTCCCTGCCTCAAAATAGATTCATTCATCACATTCATTCCTGCTCCCTGCTGTGGAGCACTTTGGTTCTGAGCACAGTCCTGAGCTGCCTCCTGAGGAGAGAAGCAGCCAGCAGAAATGAGAAGTTGAGTCTGAGCAGCTGAGTGAGCTGGGAGTTCAGAGTGGGTGCGCTGGGTGCCCTGGCAGCGCCTCTCAGGATGGAAAATGGCGACGGGTTTTATCAGAGGCTGTGTGATCTGCACGCCTGCTCCTCTCTGCATCAAACAGCAGCCTGGGACTTTCTTAAATACCCTGCTCAGGAACTCAGTAACCGATTCCCCTTTTCAGTGGGTCCTGCACACGTTTGCCGCTTGTACAGGCTTCCTTTACATCACCTCCATGGCAGAGGCGCAAAAAGCTGATTTCGGAGAAACATTTAACCGAACAGCAAAACCTCTTCTCTCAGTCCCAGGTTTGGTAAAGGTATTTCGGTGAAACAACACAGTTTAAAGAACATATCACTGCAGAGAGGTTTTTTTGCTTTTTTGACAGAACAGGTATCATTTAATGAGTTTAAAATGCTTGGTGTTTTGGAGGTTTGTGTGTGGCTTTTATAATTCTTCCTGATGTTTGTATAATACATTAGTGTGCTAGTAGGCAATAATGAGAGAAATTGGAGAAAACGTCCAGGTGCTGAAAAAAGACAGGAGCTTTTGTCACTGCTTTTGTTCAGTTTCCATTTGTCCGGGTCTGGCTGGGGCCAGTGGTGCTGTTTGCATTGTATTTAAAGTCAAGCACAGAACTGTTTTCACTAAAATAAAACACCCTACTTTTGGTTTCAGATTCAGTAACTGATCTGAAAAGTTTTGAAATAGTTTCGTTTTGCTTGTCATGTAACATTTATGTACTTGTTAGTGTTCCTTGTATTTACAGCCGCAGCTGTACACACCATTCCTATAGCACAAGATACACCGAAAAAAGCCTTCAGAGTCCATTTGCTACTTGGTCTCTGCACACAGACAACTTGGGGCTACACCCATGTGCCAGATCTGGCACTAATTCTTTGGTTTTAATCTTTTTTGTCTTTACTGTTTTGTTTTCAGTACTATGGAACCTGGTCTTCAGAAAAAGTCAAGTCAAGAGTCACAGAAGTAATATTCAGTTGGACAGTCTGGTTTCCTCAGGAAGTTAAAATCAGGGATGCTTATCAGATGCTGAAGAAACAAGGTTCTGTTATTTCAGTTTCCTTTCTAGCCTTCCAAGTCACATGGTGTCAGACCACAGATATCTGTCCTCTTTAATTTGTGACTCAGCCTTTTTCATAAAATGTTGTGTGTGAGGAGAGAAGGACAAAGGCCACACTTCCAAGGCTGTTTGGGTACTTAAGGGTGCATGTAACTGCTTAGAGAGATTTACCAAAGAACAGCCTTATTGAGTCAAAGATCAGACGAGCCGTGTGGCCTCTGTTCCCACACCGCTCGCCGCTGCCGGTGCGACAGGACAAACTCGAGTGACCTTTTCCCTGGAATACTCTCCCGGGATTAGGAGGGCTGGGTTCAGGGAGATCCTGAGCTGGATTGTTCACCCATTCCATCCCATTTAATAGTCCCTAATGGTGTTGTAATCCAGAAATTTGTCCAATCCTGACTTGATATTGCAGGTAATGAGTTTCACAGTTTAACTAAGAAAGTACCATGATACTTTCTGTGGGAGTTCAGGGGAATTGGGGAATTTGTTTTGATGCTTCCCACCAGGTTTGCTTTGTGCATCTTTGAGCATCCAGTGGCTTTGCAAGCCTTCCCCCAAGTCCTGCCGTGGAAAGCTTCCTCACCATCGCTGCCTTTCCCTCGTGCAGCGGCTGGGTGCTGAGCAGGGTGCTGGGTGCTGGGCACCCTCCTACCGGGCAGCTCTCGAGGACCGCTGCCACCCAGGTGCTGGCCAGAAGGCAGGAGGGGAGACGTCCAGAATCCGCACTGGCCTTCAGGGTTCCTTTGGCTCATGGCTGTGCTGGCCGTTCTGGCTGCAGCACTCCTGCGTGCTCCCGGGGGGGTACTGGTGTGCTCCCAGTGCTCCCGTCTGCGGCAACGGGAGCAGCTCACCCAGAGGGAGCTCAGCACAGCCGGATTTTATTTTCTACCCTGAAAATCTCATTTGGCCTGTGCTTAATTCAAGGCAGAAAGGGAAGTCTTTTGTCTGGGTGTGTGCTAAGGCAAGTCCTTGCTCCTCCATTTCGTTCTGTAAAGTTCTGGGGAGGGGTGAAGGAAAGGCACAAAATCCAACGTGCTGTTGAGCTTTGGTGTTTTAACAGCTCAGGCATCACTGAACAAATGTTGTTGCCCGTTCCAGGGATTGTAAAAGAAGACCCCAAATTGCCAGAAGACAAAATTTTACCTCCCCCTTCTCCAAGACCTCAGAATTCTATTTTTGACACAGATGAAGAGAAATCCAAGGTAAACCTTAGGGTTTTCATGCCTACCCCCCTACTCTGATCTGTACAGATGAGAAAACAGGCTCAGTCATATTTTGGGAGCTTTTGCTGTTTCAGGTGGAATATCTTCAGAATAATGCTAATACTTCTTGCTGTACAACAGCTGGAGAATTCTTTGATGCTTTGTCAGAAATTTTTGCTTAGTAAAAAGTGAAACTTTTTAAGAGAAAAACATCAATTTCTATTACTTTCCTGAGGGAGGGTTTCTCCAGGTCTTACAGAAGTTCTGCGGAGCCAGAGAGCTCCTATTCCCAAACAGCCAAACAGTGTGTGCAGGCAGCTGTGGGAAGCAGCAGTATAATCTGGATTAGATTATGGGACATGAGCCCACCTATTTCCAGGATTATAGAAGCTGTTACGACAGTGGGTATCTCTCAGTGTCTGCTCGATGTGACGTGTGCCTGCAGCACAGTGCCTAGAGACTGCTGCTCACTGCTCTCCGATGCTCTCCCCTCAACAGCTCTTGTCAAGGCTTCTAAAGAGCAACCACTCGGAAGACCTGCAGGCTGCCAACCGTCTGATCAAGAGCATGATTAAGGAGGTGGGGAGCTCCTTGGCTCAGAAGCTGTGTTTGCAGCTGGGGGTGGGAGCTTGGCAATTCAGTTTTGGACAGGGGTCCTCCATACCTGATCCTAGTGCTGCCCCAGAGGAGGGACGATTTTCAGTGTCTGTTATTCCAAAGTTACAGTGTGGGATTGTTTTGGTTTGTTTCCCTAAAATATGCCATCGCCAGGAAGAGGGAACATGTATCCCCAGCAGCCTGTCTGGCGGGATCCTGGCAGTAGCACTGCACCAGTGATAAAAAGATTCTGAAAATAACCTCAGTTCCCAGGTGGAAAAAAGCCACATCTGTACAGAACTACCTCTTTTCTGCATGCAGTGTGTGTGTGTGTGCATCTGGCGTGTCTGTTTTCATCTTCCAGCTGAAAGGGCACCCCACTTCCCTGCACAAATAGGAGATCTGGTCTGGTTTAACAAAATCCCTGCAGGCGTTTTGAGAGTGTCCTGCTGTACGGCAGGAGCCACCAGCTCCCAACTCTTAATTTCGGTTTTACTTGTGCCTGTGCTGAAATGAAATCCATAGGCACCAGCAGCCTGGTCAGGGTGCCTGGAGAAGGGCGGGAGGTTTCTGCCCACCCTTGGCAGGGAGGGGTGGTGCAGCACTGGTGATGGAGCTGTCGGAGGCGAGTCCCCAACCACTTTGTTTCTCCTCTACTTGCAGTAAGATGTCAGTAGGAAGCAACTCCCCAAGTTTCATCCAGAGTGCCCCAGCCAAGCATGTGCACTGGCTGTATTAGCCAAATCATCATCTACTTTTATTTCATTTTTCATCAAAGGAACAAGAAAAGTCAGCTAAGGTGTCCAGAAGAGTGAATACCATCAGTGAGGTTTCTGAGAACATTAAACGTATGGATGAATTACTGGAAAACTACAAGAGACATGAATTATCCAAACCTGACGAGGAGACCCTACAGGTAAATCCTCTTTTTCCTGCATAAGAGGTTTTTTTGCCTGGTTATGCCTGGGAGGGCGCAGGATTCAAAGGGCAGCACAGTGCACTTAGCTTCTGCCAGGGAAACGGCATTACCAGGGCAGAAGAAGTTTCTGACATATGTGATGAATAATGGTCCCTCCCATCAGTGTGATGGAAGTTGGAATGGAACCGTCTCCTGCCGTGCCGGTTCGAGTTTCTGTCCAGGTTATGCTCCCGTATCTTGCAGGGAAATGGTGTAAAGCAGTGGTGTAACACCCAGGGATCCCCATGAGCCCAGCCTCGTTGGGGGCGTGTGATGAGACCTGGCCAGAGAAGCCCAAAGCTGTGGGTTCTTCAGCTTGTGCTGTGGTGTCTGTGACCCCCCGTTTTCTGCCCAGAGCTCACTGGTCTGCTGCTGCTCCTAAGTACCAGTGAGTTGAGGAAACGTTTGCTCTCACTAGTAGGGCTGTCAGAGCAGCTTTATGGCCTCCAAACACCTGAAACTCCACTAGGATGCCTACCAGACTCTCCAATTAAAAAAAAAAAACTTTAGACAACTGAATTTTTGTAGGTAAGAACTTCTCCCGTGGCTGTGTGTGACGGCAGAGTTTGGCGTTAGCTGCTGCTGTAGATGGAAGAGACCCCACTTTCAGGCTGAAGAAGTGCCTCCTCACTGCCTAAAACACCAAGGAGCCGTAAGCGGCTCTGCGTGGTCTGACGGTCATACCGCTTCCCTCTGAGTACGGTGATTGATCTGTTCACACCTGGATACCTTTTATTTTAAATTGAGTTACTTTACACTGATCTATCTTACACCGAGGGGATGTGATTGCTGAGGAGATGCCAGCACAGCCTCCTTGTTCCAGTGGCTGTACTTCCAGGCCACTGTGGATTTTTAAGAGTGCAGCAGCATGCAGCATTGATACCCTTTGTCTGGAGCTGGGCAGAAGGTGCATCTTCCTCTTCTAGAGGTAGCATCACTTACAGGTGATCGTGGAGACAGAGAAGTGTGAGTGTCTGGGATCTCCCGAGCAATGATGTGAAACATTTCCTTCCATAGACTCTGTTTCAACGCTGTGAGAAGCTCAGGCCGCTGCTCTTCCGCCTCGCCAGTGAGACAGTTGATGACGATGAGGCTCTAGGTAAGAGCCAACAGTGTCCTTGGACTCTTTGCAGTTAAGTTCATCCACCTTTGCTTTGACAAGCAGGGTACGTACGCCCTTCCTCTGAGAGGGGGAATGCTGAGGCACTCACTACGCTGACAAAGCTTTCCACATTCACCTTAAACCATGCCCAGGGGAAGTGGCGTTAAGTCTCCTCCCAGTCCTCTCCAAGGAAGCCAGAGATCTTTACTTGGAGCCCCAAGTTAAACAGCAAATCCAGTTTCTTCCAGCCGAGGTGGTTTTCAGAGTTTTTAGAGTTCTGATGTTCACAGAACTGAAGGCTTTTGAGGTCTTTTCTCTGCAGAGATTGAAGTTCTCCCTGTCTATAAACACAGCAGGGAGAATATTTTTTGAATTTCGTACGTATAATACTGAGGAGGGTCATAGGAGCAGAATCTTTGAATTCCACAGTTGTGAAACTTCCCATAGGATTGCATTTCACAGTCTTGTCCATATGCCTTGAAAACCTGACTGAGGTAGTACCTTGCTGAACAGACATCTTAGACAGCAACCGAAAGAGCTCAGCTGTGCCTCAAACGTTTCATTCACACCCCTGAATGCCAGGGCCCTTCAGCTGCAGAGGGCTGGGTTAGAGACTCAGAAAACTTGAGGAGAACAACAAAGGGAGTAAGAGATGGCAGGAACAAGAAGTACTTTAGAGATAGGATCAGATTTCAAAGTGATCTTGATAAATGAGAGCAAGGCCTGAAAGCAGCAGATACACGTGCAAAATGCTGCACTTCAGAATGGAAAACTAGCCAGGAGCTTGGGGCAGATTGTTCCCCCCCGCCCCGGCCT
The DNA here is from genome assembly GCF_031877795.1 of Strix aluco. Taxonomy (NCBI): domain Eukaryota; kingdom Metazoa; phylum Chordata; class Aves; order Strigiformes; family Strigidae; genus Strix; species Strix aluco. The sequence continues at coordinate 21,457,175 of NC_133945.1, forward strand.
TTGCTCCAGGCAGGTGCTGGGATGCCCTGTCCCTTTCCCGTGGGACTGAGCCTGCTGTGAGAGCACTGATGGGTGGTTTCTCCTCTCGTTTTCCAGCTGAGATCCTGCAGGCCAACGACCAGCTCGCCCGGGCGCTCGGACACTACAGGCAGGTCATAGCCAGCCATGACAGCGGTGGGGGAGGAGGCTCAGCCCCCAGCTCTGCTGAGGCACCAGGTAAGGAGCATCCTGCGGCGTTCCGCGGCGGCTCTGCTCCGGCACGGCACCTACGAGTGTGGTTTGGAAGGGAAAGGGCCTCTCGGAGGATAAATGTGGAGAAAATCCTGTAACACGGAAAACCTATTATGTAACTATTGTTTTCTTTTACATATGGTTGATAGAAAATATTCCTGAAGTTCTTCAGCTGTGAGTCCTTTCGGGCATGCCTGCACCCATAACTACACTGCCCCTTTCAGGTTTCTCTTTAACCCTTTCTGCTGTTTCCACAGCGTGCCGGCCAGCCCCAAGGCGCATGAAGAGCTACACGCTGATTGACTTCTCTGAACTGGAGGCGACATCCCAGTCTCCCACAGACCCATTTGCCAACGTACCCAGCACCTCCCGCCACGGCAGCACAACCTCCACCTGTCTGCTCGATGAGGAGTTAAAGTCATTAGGTTTGTCTGTGCAGTTCAGTACGGTGTTATCCTTGTTACTAGGGTTTGTGGCACTTCATAAAGATGGGAGAACCCTGACTTTAACGTCAGTCCTAAGAGAAAGTCGACCCTTTCAGCCGGTGTCGTAAGGTCTCAAGAATGTCGTTTCTTTAATGGTGTTAGACTGTAGTCAAGCTGCTGTTAGACAACAAAGGAAGAACTTGTGGAAAACCTTTGCTTTCTGTAATTGATCTGTGGCATTTTGGCATTTTTCTTAGGTCTCAGCAACTCTCCTGTTGTACAGAAACCACCACCTGATTTTGGATTAGCAGAGGTGAGTGATCGTTGGGTACTTTAGTCCATAAGGCACACGGGTCAAAAATCAGGTCTGATTTTTGCTGATGTTCTATAGCATGAACCAGAAGTGCCTTATTTTTCAGAGTGCTGTGCACAATGGCAATGGTGAAGTTGTAAGTGCTGTTCGCACACTGGGACTGCAGGAGAGCTGGGACGATGGCTGTTCCCAGAGGAACGAATTTCAGGGCCTGGACGATCAGTTCTCTCCACCGTCCAGGACCAAGACATTGTCTTTGTAAGCAAACTCTGCATAATACAGTCTGGCTTTGGAGATGAGGAACAGTTTTACACCAGGGAGGTTTAGGAAAACCTTTCAACTACAGGTGCTTTGTGATGACAAGCTATCCGGCCGCGCGTTGGCTCTTAAGCAGCAGTTATGTGCCTGTTAATTGCACTTTGTGTAATTGCACACTAGGACCTTCCAAGGGTCAGAAACTTGGGGACACAAATCCCACGGCTTAGTAACAAGGTGACCTTGAGCTAAAGGAACAAAAACCTTACAGTCAGGTCTTTTTATGATAACCTGCAACTCAAAAAATACCTTCCCCAGCTTCCTTCAGGCTGTGACGAAGTAGTTTCCAGGTGCTCAGTGGAAGCTTAACAGTTCGTGAACCAAATTAATCATCCACAGATCTTCAGAGCAGGTGACCATTACGATACATTTATCCAGTCTGACATAATACAAGCCAAGAAATTTTATTGGAGATTCCCAGCTTCTTGCATTGTCTTTGAGCTAGAATGTGCTTTAGTCTCCCTGACTGGAGCTCCAGAGAGTCTGTGCACAGGGAGAGGAGACTTCCAAAGCCCCAAAACAAAGTTTCATGACAGTAACAGAAACCAAAGTCTGCCTTAATGAATACTGAAACAGCGACTTCTTCCATATAAAATAGAGACAGTTTTCAAATTTCTCAAGGACTCAAGAGGGTGTAAGCTTGTACTTTCTTTATACGTATAAAGGGATGAGGGATTGGGAGTACAAAGGGACACAGCAGAAGATGGTATGTACCACGTAGCCTGCCCGGTTAATACAAGCTTTCGACATGCTTTTCTTTCCAGGGATTTATCACCAGTGAAATTGCCCTTTCCAGATCTTCCAAATAGCTCTTCATTCTCCAGTCTAGGCTACGAGCTGAAGCCTGCTGCCTCTTTGCATCCAGCTTCCTATGGTGCTTCTCTAGAAAACCTTTTTGTCCCTTTAATTTCAATTACACTGAGTAAGTGCAATGATTTCTGTGCCCCAGCTCTGCTTACTACAGGCTTACTAGAGCCCTTCTGTGATTTTTGCAGGGGAGTGAGCCGAAGTAGCTTCATGCTGTGTGGGTTGGCTGGAGAAAGTAATGACTGTTCTAGGAAGGACTTAGTGTATCTGAGAATTTGAGCAAGTGCTGGGGATTGTCCCAAGGAAGTATCCTTGTCCTCCCTACTCAGTGGTCAGGAGTTTCCTGCCCTGGCTGACCTCTGTGATCTGCTTCTAACCTGTTTGCCCTTACCAAGCAGCTCTTCTTCAGAGACTCAAAAGGTCTGTCTCTGGGTGGGACCTGTCCCGCCTCCTGCAGCAGAGCTGTTCTTTCCACCTCTGCTTTTTGATTCAATACTGCCCAGCCCTGCAGCCACTCGCTGTTACTGGGGTGTTACCGGGGTGTTACCACGTGGCACCCGTGTCCCGGAGCCAGGCACGGCCTGCTCAAAGGACTGCAGAGCCTTGGCCGTCGCTGCTTTTGGAAGAAGTCAGGTGCAAAGACATTCTGACCGGATTGTCTTCACTTCAGACCCTCAAGGGGAGGACGGACCAGATTTGGGAAGGGCTGGGTGGTGGCAGTCAGGTGTGGATTTACCAGATGATGGTGACAAGGGACTGAGTCTGGTGTGTACTGAAGAGTTACGTTTTGCTTTTCCCGTCCTATCTGTTGGATCCATACCTGACATCTCTAGCTGGCTGTTGAAATCTGAGCTGCTAAATCTCCAGTTTAGACATCCAGGTTCCTTTCTCTGCCTTAGAGGCGAAATGTAAATCACAGGCAGGTGCTGTATGCTGCTTTCTCTGTGAGTTTGCTGGAGGAAATAAAAGTTTGTATGTGTGTCTCCTGTTTGCTGTTCCTTATCCTGCCTTTGCTGTTCTGCCCTCAGAAGGGAGGGGAATCCATGCTCTGTTTCTGATTCTCCTTTTGTCTCCAGCAGGCAGTATCTGTCCACTTACTGTGTACGACAGGAATGGTTTCAAGGCTATGCTCCACTTCTCCGGAGACCCGGCTCCTGGCCGGCCAGATGTGCTGGTGATGGTTCTTTCCATGCTGAGCACATCAGCTCAACCGATTAAGGACATAGAGTTCCAGGCTGCAGTCCCAAAGGTGAGAAGCCTGTGATGAGTAGTGACTACTCAGAAATGTCCTGAGGAGAAGGTTCACCATTTCTTGCTCATTGGAAATTGCACATCTCGTTGTCCCTGAACAGTGAGCCTGTTGTATGGGGGTGCCTGTGGCCCCAGTGCCTGTTTCACAGAGATATCCCAGGCCTTGCGACAACTAGACAGGGCTCCAGACATGCTGCTTTAGCCTCCTGGGTAAGGCACTCGTTCTGCCTGTGTATGTGCAGTGTAGAATTCTCTAGTCAGGAACATCCACCTTCGGATGCAGGCTGGGGAGAGGCACGCTTTTCACTGAATGACAAAACCTGGCTGACGTGTCTTTAACCAGCTCCTTGCCTTGCTAATACTCCCAGCCCTTTTTCAGCGTGGACCAAAAAGCATTCCTTTTTTTTTTTTTTCTCTTTCAGACCATGAAAATAAAGTTACAGCCAGCATCAGGTTCTGAGCTGCCTGCCTTCAGCCCTCTCCTCCCGCCTGCAGTGGTGTCCCAGGTCCTGCTCCTTGCCAACCCGCACAAGGTATGCGCGGTGACTGGCTCTGCTGGGGACTGTCACTGTAGCACATGGGGTGTTTGTATGAAAGATGGGGAGAGTAGTATTAGCGGGGAGATGCAGGGGAGAGAGAGAGCAGTCTGGGCTGTGTTGGGAAGACATTTTTCCCACTGGAACAGCTTTCCAGCGCTATAATCTGAAGGATCGAGTGGGCAGTTGCTGCAGGGGCCTGCACAGTTCTGCTGCAGCCTCCCTGCAGCGGTGGCTCCTGGTAGACACTGCACAGACATTTGCAGCTGATGGAACACGAGGGCACCCAAGAGACAAGCAATGGGCGGCAGTTCTGCTGCACCGGTGAATAATCCTGAGAGTGAAGATTGGTGTAAGGAATCCCCTGTCACTGAGGGGGTTGGCCAGGCCTGGATGGCCAAGCACACCCTTGGGGGGCTTGCAGAGTCTCCTAGACACTCCTTATGTATCTTCGGAAGATCCAGGTCTTGTTTTGTGCAGAGCTTCTGCATGGCTGAAGTGTTACTCTCCCCTTTCAGAGGGTGATTCACTGCAGCAAGGCTGCGAGGGCTGAGGCTGAAGGCACCTGCAGCTGTGACGTGCCCCTCTCTGTTCCTTTCTCTCTAGGATCCCATCCGGCTGAGATACAAACTAGCGTTCACGCAAGGCGCGCAGCCCTTCAGGGAGGTGGGAGAGCTGACCCGCTTCCCAGAAGCAGAGCTCTGGGGCAGGAGCTGAGCTGAGCAGGCCTGGACATTGCCGTGTTGCCTTAGCGGTGGATGGGGAGGGGCTGTGTGCCAGCAGCACTGGCCTGGACTCCGTAACAGCTCCATTCCTCGGGATCCACCGTCTCCTCCTTCCTTCTGGTGTCTGCCAGGAGGAATGTAAATGGCTGCCTCTGCCACGGCCTTTCCCTGTAGCTGACCCTGCTTTACAGGAGACTGCTGTAGAGCCCTGCAGCCTGGGAGCCTCAATGCTTATTCCATACAAGTCTTTCCTGCTGTTTTCTGGCCCAATTTTCCCTCTTCCCTGTTACTTTTTCAATTAAAAAAAAAAAAAGCAAACTTCTGTCAACAATCAGCCCTCGTAGCAGACTGCTTGGAGACCGGGCAGGATCTGTTCCAGGGCCCTCCCCACCCTGTTTTCACGGGCACCTGCGTGCTGATGTGCAGGCGAGAACTGAGGAAGGGTGAGAGCTGGGCTTCCCGGGCTCTGGCGGGGAGGGGAAGGTACAGAACCGCGGGAGGAGGTAAATAGGGGGAGGGTTTTGGGGTCAGTCTGGGGGAAAAAATGGCCCATCATCACCAGCTGGTCCCTCCCCAGGCCCCGCAGCTCCTTCCTCTGGGCTGTCCCCAGGTCTCGCTCCCCCGGCGCTTCATTAACCCCCGCGCACCCAGCTGCGGGGGAGCAGAAGGGATTTGTGTTGTGGCTCAGTGTCACCGGGCCGGGTGGGCCGAGCCGGGGGGGGGGGGGTGGCCCCCCCGGTGCACCGGCGGCCTCCGCGGATCTTCCACGAGTCCGGCGCTGGCAGCTCCGGTGCGAGTCTGCCCCGCGCCGGCACCGCCCGCGCGTTCCGCTCCACCGGCCCCGCCGAGGGCCACGTCTCCGCCTTCGAGCCGGTGCCTCAGCCGGGCGGCCGCTCTGGGAACGCCCCGCGGACGGTGGCCGGGAGGGGCCCCGCGCGCAGCCGCTACGGTGGCCGGGAGGGGCCTGGCGGCGCGTTTCCTGGTGCTCCGCGGCTGTGGGCGGCCTGTCCCCGGCCTGTCCCCGCGGGTGCCCGCCCGGCGGCGATGGATTTCTCCCGGTTCCTGTCGGATGACTTCGAGGTGAAGGGCTGGGTGAACGCGGCCTTCCGCGCCGTGCAGCAGGAGGCCCCCGGCAAGGTGGACGCTCACGCCGCCACCCTGGTGATGAAGCTGCAGCTCTTCATCCAGGAGGTCAACAACGCCGTGGAGGGTGAGGGCGCTGCCCGAGGGGCCTTTCCCTTGAGAGGTGCCGGCCGGACCCGCTGTGGGCTCGGTTTCTTGAGCCGAGCCTCCCCCCCGCGGGAGCGCGCCCTGGGGGGCTCCTCTGATCGCCGCCGCCTGACAGGCCTGTGCCAAGCGCTGAGGAAGAGCTGCCCCTGCCAGGGCGGCTTTGGGGTGGATGGTAGGAAAAATTTCATCGCTGAAAGGGTGGTGAGGCGCTGGGACAGGCTGCCCAGGGAAAGGGGTTGAGTCACTGTCGTGTGGATGTGGCACCTGGGGACGTGGTTTAGTGGCGGACGGGGCAGCGTGAGGTTAACGGTTGGACCCGATGATCTTAGAGGTCTTTCCTGACCTAAATGATTCTGTGATAAAGTACATATTTAATTTTTAAAGATATAACTAAAGTTTTGTGGTCTGGTGTTTTGCTTTGTTGTTTGTTTTCTTGTATGTATTTTTTTTAAAGTATTGACGATTATATAAAATTACTGAAAAACCCCCTCTTTCCTGCAAGAGTCCTCAGGCCCTCCCCACTGTACTGCTTGGTGTTTCTCTAGAAACGAGCCACCAGGCTCTCCAGAACATGCCCAGAGTCCTCCGGGAAGTGGAAGTCTTGAAACAGGAGGCAACGTTCCTGAAGGAGCAAATGATCCTTGTTAAAGAAGATATCAAGAAATTTGAAGAAGACACAGCTCAGTCAATGCAGGTAGGCTGTTTTGCTTTGTATTTATCTGCAACTTGTGAAATTCTGAAGTTTCCAGAGTTGTTCGTATTAAACAACCCTGTGAACTCAAGACAGACAAACCCACTTCTGCCATTGATAGTAGAAAGGTGGGTGTGACACAGACCGGTGCAATCTGCATTTCCTGAGGAACAGCTGATCATGTCTCGGTTCAGAGGTGCTGTTACTTGACCGGGGACACTGATTTCTGCCCAGATTTCTGCCTGTTGTTAGCTGGGGTGTGTAGCATTTTTCAGGCAAAGGGGATACTAAAAGTACAAATCCAGAATTCAAAGTGACCTTTTGTTGTTTGACTTTGGAAGTTGATTTAACATCTCTAGCTCCTTTCAGCCAACTCCTTCCTCCTTGTAACAGCATGATCTTTTCACACTTTTTTTTAAAAATCCAAGCCAAAAATAACTCCCATAATATAAGTATCTGTGACAGTTATCTTTTCAATAGGCAAAATTTTTATTTTTTTTTTCCCGTCAGGTCCTGGTAGAGATTGACCGAGTGAAATCTAGAATGCAGTTGGCTGCCGAGTCACTTCAGGAAGCAGACAAATGGAGCACGTTAAGTGCAGACATTGAAGAGACTCTTAAAACGCAGGTACTTACCGCATTATTCTTTTTAGTCTTTGCGCCTTCAGCTTTCCAGGGGAACTGCACTTAACAGTAGGTTTTTGAAGGGGTTCTAAAACATGTACCTGTTTGTAAAACGTCGTTTTGAAACAGGTATTAATGCTTTCTGAGGTTGTGTTTGGTAACTGGGTTGCCTTTCCCCGGTGGCAGGATGTGTCTGTGATTTCGGCCAAACTAACCAGCATGCAGAGCAGCCTGGCTATGCTCGTGGACACGCCGGACTACTCTGAGAAGTGTGTGCACCTTGAGGCGCTGAAGAACCGACTGGAGGCCATGGCCAGCCCTCAGATTGTTGCTGCTTTTAACTCCCAGTCCGTAGGTCAGTAACTCTTGGTGTCATTTACTATCAGTGCAGGGTTTATTGTCTTCAAAACGTAAAATGTTGTTTGGGTGGGCACTTTGTCCTGAAGGCTCCTGGCGCTGGGCTGTGTGCTTTTCTGTTGGAGCCAGACGCCGTGAGGTGTTATGTGCTCTGCAGTCCAGTGGATCTTTGATTTTCCTACGGTTTGGTGTATCTGTGGGCACCGTGGGGAATAAGGAAAACGCGAGCTGCTTTTACAGGCCATGTAGATGTGTGAAATGGAGGTGCTGAGGCAGGGCTGCCCTGCGGTCGTAGTTTAGTTACGCCATGGACGCTCTCCGGGTGGGAAGCGCTGCTCAAGTAAGCAGAAGGCCTCTGGTTTTGTGTTATCATAGTGCTACTGGGCATTCCTCTTACAGCTTGGGGTTGTAATCAAGAAGGAAATTTGTTTGGAAACATCCTGACTCCTTACTACCTTGTAAAAGCTGTTTTTATAAACTCTCCTTTAGAAAATTTGACTTCTTGGGCTGTTCTTTGTGCTCCTCCTTCTCTCTCCTGTTGTCCCAGCGCTTGTCCTGGTTGTTGCCTCTCCTCTGCCTGCACCCCGAGGTCCCGGGCAGGACCTGGGGCGGTGGCACTTCCACTGCGCAGCGCTCTGGAGCCCTTGGCTGCGTACGGGCGAGGGGCAGCGGTGCGTGGCTGCAGACCGCAGGAGAGAGCACAGGGAAGGAGCTCTGTCTGCTGTGCTTCTAACAGATGTGTTTAATCCTTTGCCTAGATCTCTCTCTTCTCCCTCCCATTCCTTTTCCAGCTTTTCTTCTTTACACAACCTCCTTTTTTCTTGGACTGTGCTTGTTACCGTCACGGTGGGTCCCACGCCTTTTTTCTGTTGCAGTGCGTTACCCTTTACAGACAAATTCAAGGCAAAGGATGACGTTTTGGAATATTTTCTCTGCGTAGGATGAAAGTAAATTGAATATTCATATGCTCTGTGAGTTCTCTACCAAAGAAAACGTATGGGTGCAAGAAAGCTGCTGGCAGCAGGTCTGCTGGTGCGAGGTCCTTTGGGCGTACTGTTCAGAATAATTCACTTTAAGCACTGTTTGCGTTCTCTTTCAAAATCTATTCTGGCCATGTGGAGACATTGGCTCTTTTGCTGTTGAAGAGAGTTTCTGTGTTTACTCTGAAGTAATGTTTTTTCCTGAAGTCCAGCTCCTGTAAATGTAATACAAGTCCATAAACATATCCCCAGAGCGTGCGTATTCGGTGACTTCCACAGCTGAAGAACACTTTGAGTTCCTTCATATTCTGGTTTCTCTGCCTTCTGGGTCCTGTTTGAAAAACAAGGTCTCGTTACTGATTTCTCTAAGCCCAGCTGTATTTTGTGGACAGAACTGTAGTCATCCCCCTTACAGTACAAAACAGACTTTGGAGGAGCTGGGATTTCAGAGCTTTGTGTGAGAGCTGACTGTGCCCTTAGCTTGGGTGTCAGCTTGAGGGGTGGTGAAAGCGAAGCTGAGGACTGTGAGGTATCTTCTAGTTTTGGAGATAGCGGCTTGTCTCTGGAAAATAACCATTTCCTCCTAGGAAATGCTCTGGTTTTACCTGTCTTTAATACTACATTTGCTGCTTAAGAAGTTAAGTGTAAGAAGTTAAATTCCTTCCTCATGTCTGCTACCTGTTCTTGTTTGAGTGTGGGTTTTAGGTGGTTCTGCTCCTATTTGAGAAGATCAGCAAGCTAAAGGTGGAAGTGTGGCTTTCTGTATAGGCCATTGTGCATTCTCCCTTAGAAGAATTCTCTTGCTCCGTTAGACTAATGTCTCACCCTCTGACTGAGACTGACTGTTAACTGACTATTTTGTTTTGTTTAGATCAGGCAAAAACGTTTGTTAAAGTCTTCACCGAAATTGATCGGATGCCCCAGCTTCTTGCTTATTATTATAAATGTCACAAGGTAAGTATTTTGATAATATTTTAATATGGAGGAATAAAAATTTGAATTCTTGCTTGGCTTGGACTGTAGGGGGAGCTGCTACATCATGTATTTTACCTTTCCTGGTGGAAGGAGGATGGAACCTGTTCTTTTCCATGTTTCATCCTCTGACTTCTCGTCCTGGCTCTTAAGAGCCTTGGTTACTCCCCATGTTTCAAGAGTAATTCTCTATGCAGGGCTTTGTGTTCCTTCCCACAGCAGACATAGGATATGTGCGTTCTGCTTGATTTCTCTGTGCCTTGTAGTTATGCTTTGCTTTTCTTGGATTTGGCTATGTCAGCAATAACTTTATTGCTGCAACTTGCCAGCTGCTGACTTCTGTAAACTCTTTTCAGGTAAGATTAAAAGTTGGAATTCCAGACAGTTCGGTAGCCATAACCTGATCCTCAAATTTCTCTCATGACTGTGACTTTTGAGGATTAAGTTCAAGGCTGGGGCTTGCCAAGTATTTCAACTATTATGTGGGGGTATCGGTTACAGTCTCATTTTATGAGTAAATACCAATGTTAATTAAATCTTTGAATCAACTAAGAAGCCTCTAGCTTCATGCTGAAAGTCTTTTCCTTCTGTGGTGCAGAATTATAGCAAAACGTTATGCTGAAATCTGGAGCGAGGAGCAAGGGTGGGCATTGTGTTTTAGCAAAAGTGCTTTGCGTGGAAGTTCTTGGTTTGAACTAACAAAAGATCCGTGGGCTGGCAGCTCTCCTCTCAGAACGGTTCCTGTTACCCCTGCAGGTGCAGCTGGTGGCAGTGTGGCAGGATCTTTGCCAGAGCGACTTGAGCTTAAATCGCCAGCTGACTGAACTGTATGACACGCTGCTCGGGACCTGGCACTCGCAGCTGCAGTGGGCAACACAGGTGCAGTGAGCGTTTGATGTTGGGGCAGCGTATGGGGGGGGACGAGACCCAGCACACTCTTAATTCTCGTGAGGATTTCAACAGTTCATCGGTGCTTGCGCTGGGCCTTGTCAGAGCAAGACAGGGCTTGCGACCTACTCGCTGTTTCTCGTCCAGCTCTTGCAGACGAGGTTTGATTGCTGGTGTTCCACCAACAGCAAGGTTGGTGTGTTATTGACATTAAAGCTGCTCTATCACTTTCATCTGTATCTTAAGTTAAATCTAATTTGTTGGTGTTGCAAATGTGCTCTGTTGCAAAACATCTGAAACGCCTGAATTGCTTTATCACTTGGCCTGGAGGAAGCCCTCAAGGTCATACTGGGCTGATTCATGTCGCTCTCTAAGATATCTGAGGGCTTCTGCTATCACCCCTTGGAGTCTGTGTACTTGTTTTTCCTGCCAAGAATAATGTAGGATCCAAAAAAGTTATCCTCCTTTAGTGAAATGGAGAAATAAGTTCATATTGTTGAGCCTGTAAGAGTTTTTCATCCATGAAGGGTAAGAGATTCTTATCTTCATGTTATGAAGCCTGGTTCAAGCGCTAGGCCTGTGCTGCAGAGGAGCTCAGTGTTTCCTTGAAATGTATTTTTTCTGCCTAATGATTCGATGTGGATTACAGGTCAGATGTCAGCTTACATTTTAGCAGGTATTCTTTGAACTGGGGATTGTGAGAGAGAAATGGCACACGGGGCAGAGCTCGTGTCACTCCATTTCCTGTGTTGCTTCTGCTTTCTGAAGAATTCTTGGACGTTTTTCATGGTGATCCCAGCTTTCAAAGCAAATGAGCGAGAATAGCTGACAAAAAAGTCACAATAAAAGGCTGTAATGCATTTTATGCTAGTGGAGTTAAGGATAGTGCATGTAAATACAAGTTCTCAGCTGATTACAGTCTTTCCAGCCTTTCCAGTAGTGACTTCTGCCTGACCAGTAATTTGGATCGTTATGTAGTACTATTTCTACATATTTTACCAATACATGTGTGTTTTTCCCAACACACCTGAGTAAACTGAGTGCTCTGTTTTCAAATGCACTTTTCTGCCAGGTGGTTTTTCAAATTACTATAGTGCCTGTGTTCTGCTGAATTCAGTTTTTGACCTACACCTATCTTCCAGTTTCTTGGTTGCTGTATTCAACGCACAGTTTCAGTGGTAAATATGTATTGACCTAGACTTTCGTACTCAGGCTGTCCTGCGTGCTAGGTCAGTGAGGTTCCTGCAGTCTTAGCAGACCTCTTTTGTTGTCTTTTTCACCTCTTGAGAGGTTTTCCAAATTTGTTTTTGTTCCTTTTTGGTTGGGAGCTCATGTTATCTGAGGACTCCGTGATCTGTTAGTGCACAAAATGTCATCTTCGTGATCTGTATATCACTGTCTCTCACCAATAGGTAATTTTATATTAATTCTTTAATAGAAAGAAGCAGTTTTCCATGCTGGGCGTGAAAAAGTCCAGGTTGGGCTGCTGCTGCTTTTTCTCCCAAGTCTTTCCGCCCTGGTTATGGCAGCCTGCCTCCCTACTGACAGCATTTGCAACCCCCTCAGTTCTGCCTCTTCTGTCCCTCTGTTCCAGGAGCCCGGGGCTCCGTGGCAGGGGCCTAAGGGCATCTGCTTGCCCCAGTGCTGCTTGCGTGCAGGCTGCTCTGCCGGCGGGCAGCAGCACGTGTGCAGGAGGGCTGAAGGAGGCCGCAGCCCCTGGACAGGCAGGACCTGCTCGGTCTGTCGCTGGCTCTGCTGGGACCGTGCCGGGGGGTCTGTACGTTGGGGGGCTCTCGGGAAGCTCTCTGCTGATCTCTGCCGCCTGTCGTGTTCCTCTGAGATAACCTGCTTTTCTGCTACCCCAGGTTTTCAAGAACCCCTATGAAATTGTGACTGTATTGTTGATCCAAACCCTGGGAGCGCTGGTGCCTTCCATCCCTGTCTGCCTCAGCACTGCCCTGGAGAGAACAGGCCAAGACACCAAACTGACCAAGCTGCTGGAGCTCTACGATGCCACCGTCCACTTCGCCAAAGGGCTGGAAGTAGCAATGCTGCCAAACCTGAGTAAGGCTCTTGCACTGAATTGTATCATTCTCTTCAGTCTACTCCTTTGTAAAGTTCTATTGTGGGGTTTTGTTTGGTTTTACACAGAGGGAGAGATTCTCTCTTCTCCCGTATTGACCAGTTACACGGCGTTTGCACCTTTGTGTGCGTGTGTGTGTATGTATCTTACACTAAAGATATTGACACAATCCTGAATGAGTTTACTGAAGCAGACCTGTTCTGAGCATGCTTGCCATCCAGGGTAAATAATGTTTAGCACTTTTCCTTTTACAAGCATTACTATTTCTTCTGTCTAACAGATGAGGAAATGTCTCTAGGGAAGCTCTTTGTGCAACCCATTGTGAAAGATCACAAAGCATAAAAATTGAGGAGTTTCCTGGAATTAAGTCACACCTTACTAAACAAGAGAAAACCTGCTTGAAAGCTGCATCCATTGGATGCTTAAATTCTGTTTTGTAGTTTTTCTGTTGCTACTGGCTTACGTTTCAATCAAGTGAAAATGCAGGGCCAAATATTATTTCTGAACCATTGGTAGTTTATTCCCTAGCAGAATCCTCAGTGTTTGATTCAAAATCTAACCTGTGCTTTCCTTACTCTAAGATGTTTGTCATCTCATCGTGGTCATGACTTGATGAATAATTCCCACAAACCACAAAGGAGTGAGGTGCTGTGTTTACACAGGTTTATGCCAGACTTGAACTGTTGGCTGTTTATAGTCCTTTATTAATCTGGTGGAACCCCTTCAAAGACCGGTTAGGGGAAAATCCTAAATTAAAGCTAATAGAGCATTCCTAATGCTGTGTTTCCTGTGTTTGGTTCCTCATAACCAAACCCAGATTCCTTCTTGATCATGTAAATCATGATTACTGGGCAGTTTTAGGGAGTATGACTGTCACTGTGTCTGTTTTTATTGCCTTTGTGATTGTGTCCTCTTGTCAGTCATTTTCTGTCCTTGGCTTAGCTTCATTTGTGGTTCGTAATAGAAATTATTAAAAAAGACTTGGAAAAATGATGTCGAGTTCTAGAAGATGATGGAATAGGAAGACAGCTGAACTGTTACCCGAGTGTGTTAAAACCCCAAAAAACTTTATTTCCATCTCTTTTGCTGTGGGGTGAGATGTTTGGGAAGAGAAATACCTCAAGAGTGGAAGGGCCAGGTGACTCATCAGAACAGAGACAAACCAGTTCTGTGTGTGTGTGTGTGAGGGGAGGGTTCGGTGATGATTCACAGGATCATTCAGGTTGGAAGGGACCTTGGGAGATGATCTAGTCCAACCTCCTGCTCCAAGCAAGGTCCGCTATGGGGTCAGACCGTGTTACTCAGGGTGTTGTTCAGTCTGACCTTGAAAACGTCTGGACACGGCAGTAGCACAGGCTTTGGACAACCCACTCCCTCGCCTGCCTGTCCTTGGGGCGCAAACGTTTTCTCTTATATCGAGGATTTGAAGTAGTTATGGTTTCCTGCCACTTTGAGTTTGGCAAATCTTCACGATAACAGCTGGTGTCCAGTTCTGATTTGAGAAATAATCATTCAGACCCGGTTTTAGTTTGGGTTTGCAGCTCCCTGCTCAACAGAACGGCACTGAAGTGTGAAGTTCATGGTCCACGTTGAGTTCTGGTCAATGAACACCGTACAGTAGTAGTGCTAAGTGAATTGAGTTCAGTGTCAATTATTTTAAGTATGAACCAGGTTTTCTGATAAATGAGGATTGCCCCTGTTTTAGTTGTGGGAGTAATGTGTTTCACTTCACAAATGGTTTCAATACTTTCCTTCTACTGTAGGTTGGAATGTTTAATAGATTTTTGTCACCCAGGCTGTTTTGGAGCAGTGAGTGATAATTTTCTTGAGGCACTTGTTGAGGTAGAACATCTTGGTTTTAGGAAGCAGGTAGAGATAATAACCTTGTTTTCAAAAAAATGGAAGAAAAAAAATCTGTGTAGTTGAGACTTAAAGCTGTTGGGCAGCATTCCAAGCCTGCGTAGGCAGCATGCTCTAATTGAAGAACTACTGCATGTTGCTTGAAACAAGGTTTTTAGTAGCATGTTAATCTATTTGTAGACTAAACACCTGATTCTTTGTAGAGGAGCAGAACCTGGTAAAAGTGATGGAACTGGTGGAAGCAGTGTATGGTCCGTACAAGCCCTATCAGCTGGAGTATGGAGACCTGGAAGAAGAAAATCTCCTCATTCAGATCAGTGCAGTGCCCTTGGTAAGGCAGCAGTCTGCTCAGCTACAGAGAGGCTTGAAGCTTCTACTAAAGACAAGGGTCTTTGTCATAGTTATTGCTCTCTTTCCTCCTCTAATTTTTTGGTAATATTTTCTGTTGCAGTATATTTTCTACTGTTAAGTAAATTTTGTTTAGGAAATAAAGTTAACTTCAGCAGCCCTGTCAGGTCGGAGGTACCTTTCTTCCTCTCCTTCACCCAGTAACTGGCCCTGTGTGGATCTGCTGGACAAAGACTTTACCAAAATATCACTATCAACCAGGAGCCTATTAAGAACAGGATCTGGGGGAGGAAAGTCTTTTTTGTAGAAGATTCTGTTGTTGGCAGAACTGTTTTTCCTTGAGGTCCTGGTAAATGTAGGATTTGGCAGCCTGACTTTTATTAACAGTGACGGTGCAGGAGGGTGGAAGCAGCCAGCATTGTTCTCCCGTAAGCGTTTCGCGAGGTTGGAGGATACGGAGAGAACCATCTGTTACAGAAAGTGTCTTTTCTTTAACGCCTGGACGCTCACTGAAGGATGAGTCGGGCTCAACTCTGTTGTTGTGATTTAGGAGCACTGGGAAGTAATTGACTGTGTCCAGGAACTGAACCATTCCGTCAACAAACTCTTCATTCTGGCCTCTGGAGCCATCGACAGCTGCGTTAAACTCACCGATGGGCTGGGCGTGTGTGGGCTCCTCAAGGCCCTGAAGGCTCTGTTCACAAAGTAAGGTGCTTCCAGTTACCCTGCTGCTTTTATCTGGAGGGAGTAGCATGTATTCGGTGTGTGGCCAAGGACGTTGTAGTCTGTGAAAACCAGCTGAGAGTAGAACCTATCTGTAAACGTAACATGAATCATCTGATATCCCCTCCTACCGCTTCATTCAGGCAGTGGCTGTTTCTTAGGGGAAAAATGGAAGCTTTTTAGGGCTGAATTGAAGACTTTCCTTAGCTGTCTTGTTGGGCTGAATTTTCATTTTTAATAAATGTTTTTGAAGGGGAAAATGTTTCCTGAATAAGACAAAGGCAGATTAGGCCGATGGAAGTAGATCTCAGTGGGGAAATACTGGGACAAGTGACCTCACATGCAGAATCCACCTGCAGGTGTGAGATAGCCCAGTAAGGGGAGGTTCACCAGAAATTCTTATCTTAAAGTGTCGTTTGCTGACAGCCTGCTTAGGCAGCATGCCAGCCCTGATTCACTCCTTAGTTCCTGATAGCGACAGAGCTGCTTACAAGGTACAAACCAAACTGTTATTGTGGTGCCCTGTGGGGAGGAGGGAGGAGGAGAGCACACAGCTCTGATCTCACCTTCTTTATGGGCAATTCAGACGGTGTGCATGCCTCCTGCTTATGGGCATTATTTAAAAAAAAACAACAGGGGGGTGTGGAAAACAAAATGTTCTTCTTTTTATCCGTGTTCTCATCTGGGGAGTAGCTGAGAAAACAAATTCATAAGATTGTTGTCACTGTGTTCCTGGAGTAAGGGCCAAGTGATGTTGGAGTAGCAGTAGCCTTATAAACTTTTTCTGGCGTTTCCTAGGAGATGTGATTAGTGTCGTCGTAACAAAAATGTCTTACTCGTACCTTATCACGGGAGTGGAGGGTTTCTAGTAACCCACGTGCAGCAAATTGAAGCCACACAGTATCTGTTACTCTGCATTTCTCCCTGTCTCCTAGTGTGGGCTTGAGTGGGCTGTGGCTGAGCAGTTCTTCACATCCATGTGTTTGGACTGGACTGGAACAACAGTGTCTCTTCAGAACTTCTTTTAATATTTCTGGTTCTTATTTGGCCCTTGTAGAGGACTGAACGAGGATGTGCAGTTATGCTGCTCTCCAACCCATTCTCTTACGCTGCTGCTTATCTCCTCTCCATTTCTCGTCACAGGTATACATCTGACTTTACAAATACTTTGCAGTCTATACGAAAGAAATGTAAACTGGATGATGTCCTATCAGATTCCCTTTTCCAGGAGGACTGGACTGCATTCCAAAACTCTGTCCGGTAAAGGGGATTATTTTTTGTTTTTGCACAGCTCATAACTGATTTTTGTATCAAAGTTGAAAGGGATTTACTTGGGGTCAGTTTACACAAGTTCTTAGTGCAGAAGGCAGGGCTATGCCCGTGTAACTGCGGGGAGCGTTAGTGTCAGTGCCGGGGTTTCAGGTTGCTGCTGGCACAGTAAGTGCTGTGAGGCTCCCCACCCTGTCTGGAGCAGGGCTCTATGTCATATCACTGGAAATATCAGCAGCACTTAGAATTTTTCCCAGTGACACTGAGCTGGCCTTAGCCATGATGACAAGAAGTAGCATGTGGATGAGGCTGTTGGGCAAAAAAATTCAGTATGTTATCAGATGGATGCTGAGTTAAAAGCCAAATTAACTCTTGACAGGCCAGTCCCCTGCACACTGTGGTTTGTTTATGGCATTTTATAATTACTTGACACGTGTCTGAGATGGGTTGTCGGTGGGGGGGAAGGTTCTGGCATTATCTGCCTCAAATCTCACAACGTGTGTGTTTGTCTTGTTCTTTCCAGGATAATCACTACTTGTGGTGAGCTCCTTCGTCAGTGTGGAGACTTTGAGCAGCAGCTGGCCAACAGGTGAGCACTGCTGAACTTAATTCGTGACCTGACAGCATAGGTACCAAGTTGAAAGAAAACAAACCCCAAGGTACTTTTGTTGTGTAGACCATGGAGGGAAAGCAGAGCCACCAGGATCTGCCCCCACTGCCCCGCCCCATCTTTTGAAATGTCAGAGACAGGTCGCAGACTGTCCCGCGCAGTCGCGTGCCCCGAGACGCTCACGGGAATCCTTCCCCTCGGATACCTGGCTGGCCAGCCAGCGGGCTGGGCCCGAGGAGGAAATTTCCACCAGGTCAAATTGGCAAGATCCTCACCCCGCTTGTGACCTGGGGCGTGAATTTGCAGAAGTGAATCGAGGTGTGCCTGAACTGATCGATTCCCTGTAACTTGAGGAGCGTCAGGCACGGGCAGCACGAAGATCCTCCATTGTTTGTAAGCCCTGTTCAGCCTCTTGTACGCTGAAATGCTTTAGTCTGACTTGAGTGCCTCTGCTTTGTGTAGGACACAGGCCTGCAGCGCACAGGAGCCTCAGCTTGTTCTGTATTTGCTAGACATTCTGAGAGCACAATCCTCTCTTTTTCATCCCAATATTTTTGCAGGTTTTGAGTTGCACAGTAGACATGAGGGTTGGCTGTAGTTGGTGTCTGCCAGCCATGAGCACTCATCCTTGCAGTAACATAAAGGTAGTGCTGGTCCTCAGACAAACATGAGAGCAACAGTGCTGATCTCGGAGGATTTTGCTGGTGACTTTTTGTACTTGTTTTCAGGATTTTATCAACTGCTGGGAAGTATCTCTCAGACTCCTACAGCCCTTGTAGTTTTTCCGGCTTTCAGGATAGCAGTTCTGCAGAAAAGAAGAGCTCCGTAAAGAATCCCTGGCAGGAATACAATTATCTTCTGAAGGAGAATCCATCTGAGTACGCCAGCCTTATGGAAACGCTTTACACTCTGAAGGTAGCTTGGTGCCTGGGAGAGCTTGCCTCTGTCGCGGGGTGCTGTTGGGCCCATGTTTGTGGATGAGCACAGGATTCCCCTGCAGCCTGATTACATTTCATCCTGAGCTTTGATGGGCTGTGTTCCAGGTCTTCCACAGAGACACCGCCTGACCTGCAGAGAGGTGAAATGTCCAAACCCAGGAAGTCTGGGCTCATTCCGCCTCTCCCCAGATCCTGGCTGGGTTTTGTGAACATACCTCACTGGTTCAGGTGGGGGAGATTTTGTCACGGAACGCACTGGGAAGATTGTGTTGGAGCCATCTCAAATTCTGGAGCCCACATACTGGCTTCTCAAGACTTTCTTTGCCACTTACGCTCTGCTGCCATATCCATTCTGAAATATAATTCTGCAGATCATTCATGCATGCATCTGTGAACAGGGTAGAATGATTCCGGTTATCTTCCTGGGGATCTAAGTTATGTTTGCCATCGTCAGTCACATGTAGTAGTGAAGCCAAGGTTATGAGTTCTGTCTCTTATTTCCTCAGAATGTTTTGATTTCTTCTGCACTTAATTTACCTGAACTTGTGCAGCTCTGCCTTCAGTGTTAGATGTTTGACATTAAACCTTTGCTAAATACTGAAGTTCCGGAGGTCCCCTTCATGTAAAAGGTTTGTGTAATTCCCTGCAGGGCATCAGTTAGTTGTGCCCTTTGAGCAGAAGGCGGTTCTGCCATCGTCTCTGCAGGTTTCTCAGTATCTGGCCTGGGCTGGTGCCTGGCGCGGCCGGAATGGGATCCTGATTCTTTGTTTCACATTTCAGGGAGCGGTGCACAGTGTCTGTCTTGAAAAACTTGTTGGAATGGGGCATCCCAAAGGAAATGGGCTGTGCTATTGCAGAGGAAAGCTCCTTTGTGTTAGGGTGGCCTAATAAAGACCTCTTTAAGAATGTTAGCATAGCTTCTCTGGGGTCAGTTTAATGACTTGTGTATGAAAACATTTCTCTGTGTCTCTGTGTGTGTGTTAGGAAAAAGGTACAAGTAACCACAACCTGCTGTCTTCCTCACGGTCTGCCCTAAGCCGCCTCAACCAGCTGGCACACCACTTGGCTTTTGATTCTGTTTTTCTTCGGATCAAACAACAACTCTTACTCGTTTCAAAGATGGAGGTGAGCAGTGGGTACATCGATCTGATCCACGCTGGCAGGGTTTACCCGTGGGATACCTCGGGGTGGAGTACAGCTCAGTGTTGCTTACCTTTCTCCTTTTAAGAATGTTTCCCTCTGGTATCACATTTCTTCTGTGAGCCGCAGTCAGTGGAAAAGTTTACCTCCCTTCATCCACAGCATTCACAACAGTCAGCTATGTTTGCAGGCGCTGATGTTTGTTTGAGATGTTGCTCTTCTAACCTGTGTGAGCCTGTATTTCCCACGGGGAGCTGTGTGGAAAGGGTGTGTGTGCTTTGGGCCTGAGGGAGGACGAGGGAAGCAGTTTTCTCACCATCTGTGTTCTGCTTTCTAGAAGTCCTGGGGTAGCCACAGTTTGTGTCGCTGGGTGACCCCTTCCTAGAGCACCGATAGACTTCACGCACTGGAAACTCAGATTCTTTCTGCACTTTTTGCCTTACAGGGCTGGAATTCTGGTGGCATTGGTGAGACCCTGACAGATGACCTGCCAAACTTCAGCCTGACTCCTCTGGAATATATCAGCAATGTAAGAGCACACAAGGGTACTTACTGGGGCCCAGTGCTGGGGGAATCTCGTCTGTGTTTCCCCAATTCTTTGTAAAATAGTGGTATTTGCTAAAATTGTTACATGATGGTGATAGATGCTCTCAGTGGTCCAGCCCCCATCAGTTGGGTTGTGCCGTTCATTGCAGGTTTTATGAAATCCCTGTCAAGTTCTGGAATAGCAAAAGAACATCGGGAGCACAAGGAGTGGCTCTTCTCTGTTAAACTGCACTGTTTGCAGTGTTTACTCTGGGATGGGAAATGCCAACTTTTGGTAGGAAATGCCAACTTTTGGAGGTAGGGGTGAATACTGAGTGTATCTTCACAATGCAGCTCCTGTAGCAGAGAAGTTCCTGCAGTGTGTATTGGCGTGATTTCACCACACTACGAAGTTAAAGTCTTGAGCTCTTACCCTTCTAATCCCCACGTGACTCCCTGGTTTCTCTTTCTGATGGAATAACAATGAAACCTTTCTGGCCATGGGGTGTCTGAGTGGAAGAGGAGAGCGAGCTGTTCGTTCCTTCTGGCGAGGCACTGCTCAGCTCGGCGCTGCTGAACGGCGGGCACAGTGCTCTCCCCTTCTCCTGCTTGGCATTTCAAGTCGCTGCCAGATTTGCCCTTCAGATATTAATATTAGCCGCTATTATTATCTCCATACAAAGTATAATTTGCTAAGCAAGTTTTTTATGTTACTGTCATTCTGTGTGTCACACGGGGAATGGATTTTTCAAGGACAGGCTGCAATCATAAGCTTTTAATATTTTGATTTCCTCTGGCTTATGGCCTGCAAACTGTTATACTCTGCTTTTAAAGCTTTAAAAAAAAATGTGTAGAAATGGGTAGTCAGTCAATTTGTGGGACAATTTTATCATGGGTAGTTTGAATTTAGCTATCTGAGAGACTTTTACGAGGTTTAGAAAGCTCATGGGCAGTGTATGAGGTAAAACTTCAAGGGCAGGTTGCTACTGAATTCTAAGTAGCTTTCTAATTAACACAGCTCACCAAGAGAGGGGGGCGGCAGGAAGAGGCTGAATCTGCTCACCTGCCACTTCAACTGAAAGTTAAAACTGAGATGTGTATGATCGTTACTTGGTTCTGTGAGGAATCAAAGGACGTTTCTGCCTGTCCAAGGCAAAGAGGAACTTCAGAAAATTTCAGATACAAAGCATTTGCTTTCTGACATCTTTTCAGATCTACCCTTGATCCTGCTGCTGAGTTGATAGGCGGGCCAAGACTGAGTCGAGGCTTTCTCTTGGGTAGTCTTAAAATAACACTGCTGCATTGTACAATAAAATTGAAAACTAAAAAGAATAAAGTAGAGTTGACAAACAAATTGATGTGTCGTACGTGCTGTGTAGACGGAAAGGCAGGTGATGGGAGCTCTGGAAAAAGCTGTTAATGAGCGTGCTCCGTAATGGGGAGGCAGAGTACTCTGAGCTGTACCTGCACCTAGGAAGATTCTCTGTAGCAGCAGATAATCATTTGTAAACAGCACAGTATTTGTTGTATGCCTGAAATTACGTAGCTTGTGTGCAAATTTGTGAGCCTAGTCCCTTTTTGGGAGCGATACCTTTCTGTAATTCGTTATTCTATTGTCATTTGAATATGTATTTCTTCTTCAGTAGTTTCATTTGATTCAGTGTCTTAAATTCTGCTCTAGAAGACAAATTGCCAGGAACACTCCAGAGATCAAAGATTTGCTTGGAGTAACAGTTCTCTGCACAGTTTTTTCTTAACATGATTGTTTCAATGACTGGTTCTCTGACCTCATGAAAAATTATTTCTTGTACAAAGTGTAATGATGAGCAAGAGCCAATTTGTTTCTGAGCAAATGTAGGTTAGGGAGTTGCTGTCAAGCTGAGCTTTCTGCTTTCAGGTGTGGATTACTGCAGTTGACTTCTTTTCTCTAGAAAAATACTTGCTTCACATTTCTTCAGTGACAGCTCTTTTGTGTTTTTATTCTAGATTGGGCAATATATTATGTCGCTTCCTCTCCACCTTGAGCCGTTTGTCACTCAAGAGGATTCTGCTTTGGAACTGGCCTTGCATGCTGGAAAGCTGCCTTACCCCCCAGAACAAGGTAGGGTGAAACCAAAGACTTGAAGCATCTGGGGGAAAGCTTTCCCACTTCGACGTTACGTGGGTGCGATGTGTTACGGTAACAAAGCTATTTGAGATCCATTTCCTATCGTCTAGTTGTGCTGTTTCTTCCAAGAGTCTCTTGGTAATACCCAGAAGGAGCCTCTAAATGAGTAAAACTTTCAGCTTTGTTCCAACCAGAAGCTTTAGCTTGGTCTGTTTAAGTTTAGTGTTTACTAAAACTGTGGTTTGGGTGCAGGGTCCCCATCTGCTGAAGAAAACAACTCTGCATCGGTGAGGTGTATTCTTACCCCAGACAGCATCTAAGCTGTGATTCTTGCAACAGCTGCTGCCCAGAACTAAGCTGGTATGAAGCTTTCCAGCTTCAGGCCCTAGAGAAATATGGAGAGAATGTCCCGTAAGCTTAATTTTACACTAGTCACTTGTAGTATAAAAGACGCCGTCCTCCATGGCCTTGCTGAGAACCACCAGCCCCTTCATTTGTGCTAGAAAAAGAGGGGCCCTGAGCTCCTTTCTTCAGGACTGGATTATTCGTTCTCAAGCAGGATAGTAATGATGTTCACTTGTAAACAGCTTTTTCCTCTGCCTCTTTTCTCTGTAAATCCAGGAAAAACTGTTACAGCCTGCGTGACATGCTAACCTACGCCCTTCTGTTAAGAGGTTAGGAGCCACGTCAGGAGCTGGTCTGCTGTCTGTCTTGTTTTGGACAGGTTTTGCATCTTTGGGAATTTCTTTTCTTAACGGCCCGACCTGTGTTCTAGTCTCTGTAGTCCCATTCTTGGTCCGTAAGGGCACAATTCTGGAGTGCTGACCACTTCATTTCAATTCCTTTTTCATCCTATATAAAGTCCAGCTGAAAAATTGTTAGAACCCCACTGCTGCTTCCAGTGCTGCTCGAGTCTTTAGTGATTAGACACCAGCCACGGGGTTAAACCCCCGTGCCGAAGGCAGCGCAGCGGGTGCTGCGGGTGGCTGCTCTCCCGGACAGCTACGGCCCAGGTGCCTCTGCAAAACTTTCTCCCCAGAACTCACGAGGAGTTCTTCCTGTGTGTCTTTCCTCAGTTTCTTGCAGCAAGCTGAGTTTTGGCTTGTGTTCATTCTTCAGTTGGCTATCCTTACCTGTTGTGTCGTTAATCCTGCTGCAGTTAACGACAGTAGCTACATAATGCTCCCCGGCAGTTGGCAGCGCACCAGGGTTTGCTGTGGTTAATCTCTTCTCGGTGTTTATTTCCACTGACAATCAGGGAAGCGTAGAGCTTGGTATTTATAGTCTTCCTGCAGCCTTCTGAGAATGTGCTCCTCAGTGTAGGTTTTTGCATTACTTGTTTTGTCATCTTAAAGCATGCACATGTTTAATAGCTTGTTCATTTCCAAAACACTGATGAACACAGAAGGCCTTTAGGGCTTGAAAAAAACCCCTGTGAATCCTTGTCATTGCAGTAGTTTGTAAACTACTTCTGGGAGATGATCCTGTAGAAGGTGCCAGGCAGTGCCCCTGATCCTGGCACCGGTCAGCCCTTCGGAAATTACTTCCCCGGAGACGTAATAGAGGGAAGTCAAGTGTTTTGGATCTTGGGCTAACTTTCACTGTTGTATAGCGGCAGGGCAGGTATGTAACTGCTTTGACTGCTCTAAAAACAGCTGATAAACTGAATACTTTAATGTCCTGTTGAAGAAGCAGTTAACCATTTATAAATTGTATTTTGTTACAAAACCAGCAAACGCAGCTGAGTGGGACTGCTGATGGCTAACAAGAATTTTCTGTGCAGGAGATGAGTTACCTGAGCTGGACAACATGGCTGACTACTGGCTGGGCTCCATCGCCAGAGCCACGATGCAAACCTACTGCGAGGTCATCCTGCAGATCCCAGAGCTCACGGCCCACTCGGCAAAGCAGCTTGCGACCGACATCGGTAAGCTCGGTGCACGCGCTGTCCTCGGGACTGTTGCTGTAACACGTGGGCTGCCCTGTCACTACCTGAGGTTTGAAGAAAACTGCAGTGAGGGTTTCTCCTTTGATCGTGAGCACGCTGGTCTGCCCCCCGGCGCGGTGGGGTGGTTCACAGCTGCTCTTTCACAAAGCGTCCTGTTGCGTCCCTCTTCGAGGAAAGGGTGGTGTTTGGTACGTACTTGCTTCTTCACTGCCTTGTGGTTTTGAGTGTGAAAGTCCTTCTGAACTGAGAGGATTCCCCTACACACCAGTCTTAGCAAGAAAGACCTGTATATTATCTTTTCAGGTGTGGCACAGCTCTGTCCCCTCTCATCTGCATTCTGCCAGGACATGCCAGGGGACACGGCACATGCCAGGCCTGCTGGGACGTGCTCCAGTGGGTCACAGCTCATTGATTTCTTCCATCTGCTTGATAGCTGAAGTAGGGGAGATCAGCTAAAGGCCGTCTAAGAGTAATTGTGGAGTACTGGACCAGCATCCTTTCTTACAAAACCCATAGGATCAGCTCCCCTGCCATGGCTTAACTCACCGTCCTGCTGCTCTGATGGTGCCGGGTGGCTAAAGCTACTTTCAACATGGAGAAATCTTCAGTCCCAAAATGGGAGCCAGTTGGCCTGTGGTGTTCTCCCACGCCACGTGGCGTGTGAGGGAAGATTGATGGAAGGTGTAGGGGAAGGTGTTTCTGCAGGATACGGAGGAGATGGGTTTTTCTTATCCGAAGGTGATGGAAGCGTCACCTCAAGACCACTACAGCCATTGTAAACGCCAGTTAGTCCATCCTTTGCTGTAAATCGTGGGTGCTGACTTCCACATGGCCAAGCTCAAAAATAAGGATACAGACAGTATCTCCTCCTCAGCTCACCTGAAGGTGTGCTTGAATGCCAGTGAACTCAGCCTGAATCTTTTTTTTTTCTTGGCGTTGCTTAAAACCAAGCCAGTGGATTAGAGGCTGGTTGCTCGGCATTCTCCCTGCCATCCTGAATTCCCCAACTGACTTTGAGCCAGTGAGCTGGAACTCCCTCCTGCCTCAGCAGCCATTCACCTCCGCAGAGCTCCCCGGCTTTGTTGCAGGCTCTTTGCCTCTGGAAGTGTGATTATGATCCTTTATCAGGGACCTGGTGACTGACCACCCCGAGGGTGTTTGTGTGCAGATACTGAAACGTGGCAGAATGTGTCTCAGTCCTCAGAACAAAACGGACGGTTGTCTAAACTAGTGTGCAGGAAGCCAAAAATACGCGCCAGTCAGTACAGTTAGACTCCACGCACGCTGCCATTTTCTGTGGCTTTGAGCTGGCAGTGACAGGATTCCAGCTGCTGTGATGAGCGAAGGGTAACTTTCATTTGCACAGTGTCTGTTACCTGTTCAAATACATGTTTATCCTTAATCTTACAGATTATCTAATAAACGTGATGGATGCCCTCGGCCTTCAGCCATCAAGAACACTGCAAAATATTGTAACTTTGTTGAAGGCAAAGCCAGAGGACTACCGTCAAGCTGCCAAAAGCGTGCCACGCAGAATGGCCAGCAGCATCGCTGCGATGAGAGGCCTGGAGTGTTAGCTGTGACGTCCCTGCTGCGGCACGCGCCTCGAGGCTGAGCTGTTCACGTTGGGTTTATTTCCCTATAAACTTGGTGAGGACACTGAAAGTGTCTCTGGGGATTAGGGAAAGTTACTTCTGAATAACTTTTAATAAATGCCTTTGTCTAGGAAAAGCTTGTTCCATTTTTCCATCCTTAGAAGAAAGATGTCCTACAGCCAGATTTACCAGAAACCATCTGGATGACCTTGAGTAGGCTGGGCAGTGCTGGCTTCTGACTATGTTCTGCCGGTTGCGGGAGAGTTCATGCTTCGTGGCGGTAAGATGACTGGCTTTTTCAGAAAATTTAATCAATTCTGAATCTAAAATTATGGGGTAGGTGCAACAAAGATCGGCTGATTGGAAGCTCTTCTACCTGGAGGCAGTTGTCATTGCTCAAGTCTGTCATTATCCACAAAGTCAGGAAGACAGTCTCATCAGTAGGTGAGGCATGATCAAGCTCAAGCCTGAGAATAAAACCAGTTTTGTAGGCTGTTCCTTGTGCAATTAATGTATTCTACTGAAAGCAATGGAGTTTATAAGAAATTTAATGAAAGTGTTGCTTTCTTGTAGAATTTATTAAAGCCTGGCGTACAGATCTTTGAAAAACAACTTGTCTAGCCTGAGTATGCTTTCTCAGGAGAAAACCGGATGGAATACAAAGAGGTCCCAAAACTGGAATGCCAGCTGTGTGAGACCGCTGCGTAAAACCTCACGTGTGAACTCCTCTGTTTTGGAGGGGAAAAAAAAATATCTTTCTTCCCCTTATCTGTACCTGCTTCTGCAGTTTTCTTCTTTTTACCATCAGGTGCCATGGGGGAATAATTCCTTACCTGATGTCCATGTCTTTGTCTCTTCTTTCCTTGACTTAGTTCAGGCTGCTTGACTCGGTGTTTAGCCTGATCCACAAATCTTTCTGCTGTCTTTACTTTTTGGCTGTTTTTTTTTTCTCCCTGGCAGACTCTGTCTTGTGGCCAGCTCTCATTTCTCATCCCATGTTGCTGCATTTGTGCTCCTCCTCCTGGGCCTCGTTAGCCTGATGTCTTCTCCCCTGGGTGCTTGTGCTCTTCTGCGCGGTCCCACATCTGCTTTCGTCACACCAACATCTTTTCTGTGGTTTGTAGCACACACGTAACGTGCTGATACAGGCCTGTATTTTACCAGCGGTGTAGTTTTGAGTGGAATTGGATTCCTTTGCTGTTCTCAGCTGGACTTTGGTGATGTTTTACTGCCAAACCGCAGTTTGGGGAGGTGAGGAGAGCAGAGGTGCTTTATAAACAGTTTTGGGGTTTTGCAAATTTTAGCACCTAAAAAAATTTCAGAGCAGGGAAGTAAAATGTTATTTTCTGGAATGTTTGGCTTTTTATCTTGGCAAGGTTTTCCGTTAGATGTTTGCTCTTGTTTCAGAGTATGAAGTCTATTAGAAAATCCCCAAATGAATTGGAAGTTAGCTACTGTATTGAGTTGGGGTTTCTCAGGTGTGTCATTTGGCTGTGATTTGTGAAGCCCTTCCCCTGGGGAGCTCTGTGGCCCAGCTCCGTGGCCCAGCTCTGTTGCCCAGCTCTGTTGCCCAGCTCCGTGGCCCAGCTCCCATGCAGTGTCCAGCCGAGTCTTCCAGCGCCTGCACTGCTGCTGCAGCAAGGAGAAACCCCTTCGCCCACGTACGCTTGTCTGCAGCCAGGCGGTCTGGGGGAGAGAGCCAAGCTGGTAAAGAGCTGAGTCAAGTACCTGAGACACTTTCCACTTTTATGAGTTGTCAGACACCCTCTATAAACCAGCAGTAACTGCAATAGTAAACGGGCCATGTCCTGCCAGAGAACATGCTGTTCCAATCACCCTTGGTGTGAGACAGGCGAATCTCGCTCTTTGTGCCTCTCCCATCCTCCAGCCTTGTCACCAGGAGGATTTTCGGGGCTGTTCTTGATGGCCAGGTTTTGTTCTCAGCTCTCCTGGTGCTTTGGGCAAATCGCTCCGTTGTGTCTGTTGGAGGGAGCAGTGTCTTTTCGCTGTTGCAAAATTGGAGGATTTTGTTGAGTGTTGGCTTGTGGGCGTGCACTGAGCACTGAATCGGGAGGGGAGGGTGTCAGGTGCTCATTTCCAGCTCGGCTGTGAGGTGGGATGAAGTGCTGTCATGTCACACCCCTCCTTTTCGGTGAGGGAGGCTGTGCTCTGGGTCTGGGGTGCCCAGGGAGCGCAGCGTCCCTTTAGGGAGATGGGGAGCGAGGAGTCGGGCAGGGAAGGTCTAGGACAGCTTGTACGAGCTGGAGTCCTCTGTCTTCACAAGCATCCGAGCGGCCTTTCTCCTGCTGAGCTCAGGCTGGACCCGGGTTGGATGGTTTCCTCCCAGGGCAGCGTGTTCATGGGCTGTGGGTCGTTTGCTCTTGCAGACGAGAACCGGGCGATGGATGCTGGGCTGGGAGCAGCATGTGGACTTGTTAAGAAGGTGCTTCCTGAATCTGCATTTTTATTCCTTATATCTAATAGTTTAGGTATTCTCTGGCTGCAGATGACTGAAAATTACCCCTGTTTTTCCACTCCTCATCCCAGCCAAGGTCAGAGGCGAGGATGGCTGCTCAGCAGCCTGGGAAGGCGGGTGGTGGGGGATGAGTTCTGTGTGCTGGGTCCTCGCTTAACTGTTCCAGTTCAGAGGGAATCTGGTGCTGAAGGATGGAGGTGTCATCTCCCTCTTCTCCTCGTGTAGCGTAGCAAGTCTGTCATTTGCTTAATGTATAAAAGATGATGTTTGAGGCAAAACTTCTTCTGGAGGAATCGTTCCAGATGCTAAAAAGCCCGTAAAGCACTAGTTGGTGGAATGAGTAGGAAGTTCTGCAAATGAAACTGCTCTGGCATGTGGCATAGCATCAGCTTCTGAACAGCCTCCTTATCTCCTGATTTTAAGCAGTGGCGACTAAAACAAACACAGCCTCCAGCTCAGGAGGCCCAGGAACCGTGGGCTGCCGGGAGGGCGAACCCAAGGAGGGGCTGTTCTGCACATGCCCCGGGGGCAGGTTTTTCCCTTTGCATCCGTTTCTGGGCACCGTCTCGGCCGGGCGCGTTGCTGAGCACTGGTCCAGGAGCAGCAGTGAGGCCTTTGCATGGTTTCTGAACCAGCTCGGGCCCCTGGCTCTGCAGGATTTGTTAACTGCCCTGTTTTTGAGCGTCCCCCACATGTTGAGCGAGAGGTGGTGGGACTCCAGTCCCTGAGCTGAAACCCAGGAGGGTGTGAAGGAGCCCGCCGTGGGTACGCACCAGACTCCTCACCCTTCTTCCTCGACAGCAGAAACCCCAAACAGGCTGAGAATGGAATTTCCAAAGCAGTTTCATTATTTAAGAAGCTGAATTTAATTTTTTTAAAAAGTGGTTAAGCTTCTTGTTCTTATGATCAGCAAGTGAAATTGGAAAACGTCTGTAAAAATTCAGATATCAGAAGTAATAGAAAATGAAAACTTTTTGAAGTTGCCATTACTTTTGGAGCTAATCATAAAATTTTAAAAATTCATTAAGTCTTGTAAAATTAAGGCTGCAACTACTCCACCCATTATTATCTTGTAACTACTGCAGTGCTGTTGGAGCAGCTATACACTGGCACTTGGGGCTTTGTCTTTTCCAGTGAATTTTGAACGTGGAAGTTGCCCCGTGTGGGGCAGACTCAGCCGTGCCTGCAGCATCTCCCCTGGCAGATGGTCCCTGGTTCCTCGGTCCTGCTCGTGGTGGCCCTCAGCACCTGCCCCCACCCCTTCCACTGCCAAGGGGGGACGGAGGGGCCCTCGGCCCGCTCTGCCCCAGCGCACCCTGTGCTCGGGGAGCTTCATGCGGAGAAGGAGCGTGGACCCCCCTCGCCGCCCGCGCTGGGCGCCCTGCCCAGAACATCCCGTTCCCAGTCCCGTGACTGAACCACGCGATTGTGTTTCCTCTTGAAGTTTTGCAAAAGTACTTCAGCAAGGCAGGTCCCGGTGGGTTGTGAGGAGCTCCTGGGAAAGCCAGGGGCTGGATGAGCTTGCTGCCCCTCTCAGCCCAGACCCCTGGGGAGCACCAACCTCCCCCCGGCCACCCTCATGTTGGGGCGAGCACAGCACCTCCCCTTGCGAGCCACCGCCGTCAGCCTCTTGCTGGCGCTGAGCTGCACCTGCCACCAACTGCAACCTTAGAGGCAACTTTAAAATTAATTTATTTATTGCTGAGAGTGGTACTGTTAAACGACCAGGCACTTCCTCCCCCCTTCTGAGTCCTGATGGAGGCTGGAGTATTTCTCTCTGACGCCCGTTAACGGCCGTGCCCACCCGTGCTGCCAAGCCCTGAGCCACCAACACAAGCAGCGCCCGTGGGCTCCAGCAGCCACGGGACCCTTTCCTTTCACTCTGGTTCTGTTGTAGCTGTTTAGGGGGCAGAAATACGGTGACCTCAGAAGTCGAAAGTAGCCTGGGTCCCACCCCGAGGCTCCAACCCACGGCACGCTGCATCCCCCTGGGCCACGGCCATGGATCCCCCGGCCTCCACCTGCTCTTCTCGCTGGGAAGCGCTTCCCCCCGACCTGCAAAAAAAGAACTTATGGTTCCGCAGCCACGCTGCTGGATACGAGCTCGACCTGCTAAAGCCAGACGCCAACTCTGTGGGGTTTATTACAGGGTTTCTTAGAGCTTCTTCACAGCGACAGGTGGGGTGGGGAGAACAGCCAGGGCTTTTCAGTTCCTAGTTTGGACGGAGGGGAGAGGATTGCTCAGCCGGTGACACGCGGACGTGGCGCTGGCAGCCTGCCGTCGCGCGCCGCTCACTCGGTTTCTGCGTCGCTGTCGGGCCCGAGGACGTCGAGGGGCTGCACCCGCAGCGAGTCGTAGTTGGGTGGGGGGGTGCCAGGCTCGGGGGGCAGCGCCTCATCCCTGGGGAGGGCACCCACGTCCTCGTGCTGGAAGCCCAGGTTGGTGTGAGCCTCCACCAGCTCCGACACCGTCGGGGGCGCGTCCGGGTACCGCGCCTGCGCCCGCTTCTGCTTCAGGCCTTTGCACCAGCCGATGACGTTAATGACAGTGATCCAGAGTGAGTCGATGATGATTTCCCCAAACTCGATGAGGCACAGCACCGAGCCCCCCATCCAGAACCCGAACTGGCCTCCCAGGCTCGACAGCAGCCAAACGATCTGCGGGGAGGAGAGCAGAGTGAGCCGGGGCGGTGGACCCCGGCCCCCCGTCAGCCCCCGCCGACCTGCGTGCGGTTGCCGAGCCAGGTGATGCCCCCGGGCCCTGCCGGCCCAGCCCCTTGCGCTGCGGGTGCTGCCATGCCGGGACTCCGCTCCCCGACGCTGCTTCTCAGTGACCTGCCCCGTGTGGGCGATGGCAACGAGAGGTGGAGGGGAAGAACGAGCTGGGGGCTGCAAACGGGGCGGTGGAGGCGGCTTCCCCAAAGCAGCAGCACCGAGGGACTGGGCAGACTGTCCCGGTGAGGGGCACCTCCAGGCAGGGCTGCTCAGCCCCGAGGAGCTGAGCCCTGCCTCTGCGCCCGGGGGGGTTGTTTCTGTGTCCGCTCGCCCGGCACTTGCAGTGAGGACGGGGGTGAAGCACTCACCGTCGTGGCAGCAGACTCGGAGATGGTGCGGTAGTTGTACTCCTGGAAGTAGATGTTCAGCTTGATGATCCCGTTTCTGTAAGGGACAAACGGCAGCTCAGTGCAGAGCCGGGCTGTGGGCATCCCCCACGCAAGGGCTGCACACAGCCCGGCCCGAGCTGCTCACGGGCATCCCCGGGAACTTCTGTCTGGCACGTGGAAGGAGTTAGAAAGTGCCACTGACTGCGAAGGCAAGAGAGTCGGTTCTGAAGTTCCTCCTGAAGAAGCGCTTGGGCACCTGGAAGCTTCTTTGGGGCTGTTTGCTTTGTTTTTCCCAACTACCCTGGTTGGTGAGGAGGGGCCATCACCCCTCCTGGGAGCCCGGCACCTCGTGTTCCTGCGTGCAGGGACAGTGGCTGCATCACCTCCGACTGCGTTACAGGGGTTTAACCATTCCGTGCTTCTCTATTTTTTTTCTTCCTTGGAGGGAAAAACCTCCTCTTTCCCTCCTAATTCAGGGTTTAGTCTACCAGTGGGTAAGTCAGCAATTACTCTAATTTTGGTGCTTCCCCCCCGCTGCTGCCGCTGCTGTTGGCAGATTCAGAGATTCAAGTACAAAGGGGTGAATGTTACGATCCAGGAGCTGTGAACTGCCAGGGCAGCTGATCAGAGGTGCTGCCCTTCATGCTGATTTTAACTCAACTGCACCTTTGAGTTGATCTGACCCCGTTTGTCACTGTGGAGAGTAGAGGATATGCATGAAGAGAGTTTCAGATTTGCTTTATGTATCTTCCAGGCAAACACCCACCCAATCTTGTCCTCCCTTTGCACTAGCACACACATGTGCTGGCTCATCGCCAAGGTTCATGTTAATCTAATGTTGACAGGCTCCATAGAAAAGATAAAGTGGTTGTTCCTTTCACTTACCTGTCCAGAGTCACATTTGTTGACATATCCCTTTCATAAGACAGAATATGGAAAATCCAGTCCTAGGAAAACAAAATGTATTCAGAACCAAGCAGAAGCATCTTCTCTGGGCCCCCACTGGAGCAGGAACCCAAAGGAGTAACATAGTCCTGAGTTCTAATCCAGCTCTATCAGATTGAAAACATGGGAAAATATTGAGTAACATGTTCATCCAGCATCATCCACCCCGCTCCCAGTGTGTGGCTATTTGGGGGCTACAGCATCTCCCCACGCTGCCTCAGCCTGGTCTGACCCTGCATTCATGGGTGATGGCAAGTGCCCGGGGGGGCTGCAGCTGCATTTTGCTGTAGTGGTGCGAGCCCGTGAGTCACTGCTCTGATGTGCTTCAAGCAAGGCCAAGGCCGTTCCCAGGAGCCTGGGGCAGGGGCCAGTTTACCCACGCAGAGCTCCTGCTTTTGTTCAAGTGCGCTTGTGCTGTGGCTGCACTCAAGCTGTGATGGCAGAGTCATGCTGGCTGCAGCTCTACCAGTTCACGACTAAAGATTACTATTATAAAAATTAAGTTTTTCTGTAGGGCATAGATGCAAAGTCCTTGGCAGCCACATGCTGGGATAAATCGGATGCACGTTGGAAATCTTTGAACTCGATCTAACCAACGCAGTCACAAGACATCCCGTCCTGGGCAGGGTACGGCCCGGGGACGCTGCCTGCGCGGAGGGGGATGCGTGTGCTCCTCTGCGGGAACACGACGTGACGAAGGGTCATCTGGAGAGAAGAGTTGTGCGAGCAACGGCCTGCGGTGTACGTGGGTACCAAGAGGGCTGCACGGTCCGTTCGACGCTGGCTGGTCTTTAGCCTGTAATGCCTGAACCCAGCGGAACGTTCCTCTTCTCCACAGAGAGCCCGCGAGACCTTATCACGTCCTGCCCCAGCCTACCTGCTTGTTTGCACGCCGAAAATGTGTCATTTAGAAAGAGGCGCTGGCTACCTGGACATCAGCTCTGAAAATACTGAGTGGTTCACACGGCTAAGAACAGGTCATTATTGATGTGTGTTTCAAAACAAGGAATCAGCGTTACCTCCGAAGCTTCAGACGGCCAGTCTGCCATGGAGATGGTCATCTTGTACTGCGTGTCACTGCAGAGAGGACAAGAGCATTAGGACAGAAGTTGCCCATCTCTGAAGTCACTGGAACTTCAGTTCTCACGCAGAAAAGCAGCCCCGCATGATTTGCTGCCATTTTAGAAAGGTCAGAATTGATGGGAGGCGAAATGCAGAACCCCCTCCACCCCTACAGCCGCCAGGGATGGCTTCGGTACTCACTTGCACGTTTCCTTACAAGAGTCAATACAAATCTGTCTGTGCCTTATGCTTGATCTCAGTGAGGAATAGCAATATGCTGATGGTGGAAACAAAAAATCAAAGCAGCTGTTTAGATAAGGACCCCGCTTACTGGATTATATCAATTTCATTTAATAAAATAAATATTTAGGTAGGAACCTGCTGCACATATTTGCTGTCTCCCCCTCTAACCTTCCTCTCCTTGAAAAACCCAGGCAAAGGGGTCAGACAATTTAATAATAAATTAAAAATAACTTTTAATTCTCTGCAGACAGTTTCTGTAGAGCCAGCTTGCCCGACGGCAGTGGCTTTGGCACAGCCCTGGCCAGCTGCAGGGGCAGGAGGGCGGCTGCCTGCCAGAGCTGTGCCACTGGCCCCCACCTGCCCGCCCGCATCCTCACAGCGGCCCGTTGTCCCTGCCCAGCCTTGTTTGGGGACCCCAACTCTGCAGGCGCGGAGGCCTGGGGTGTGTGTCACCCCTTTTTTCTCCCTTTAGTACCCAGAGGCTCCCGTCGGCTGGAGCCAGCTCCCCGGGAGAGCCCTGCCCGGGGGCAGCATGGAAGCTGAAGCCCCTCAGCCCGCGGCCAGGACCAAGATTTTGCCCCCTCTCCCTGGCACTGACCCCAGCGGCCATGGGGAGATCTTACGCCGGCAAAAGCCACTGATGTGCTGCCTTCACAACAGCAATAAAGCCCGTGTGGGCTCCG
Organism: Strix aluco; assembly: GCF_031877795.1. Taxonomy (NCBI): domain Eukaryota; kingdom Metazoa; phylum Chordata; class Aves; order Strigiformes; family Strigidae; genus Strix; species Strix aluco. Next base: position 21,491,178 of record NC_133945.1, read on the forward strand.
GCCCTTCCTGCGTGCCAGCACCCTGGGAAGGCTGCGCCATCAGTTCTGTCCGTGCTCTTACCCCAACCTGGGTTATCTTCGTTATTGCAATAATTTACCCCTTCAGGTAAAGGAAACATATAGTGACCACATCCACAGATCTCGATCATGTGATTTTGGAAACAAGAGCGCAAGCAAGCCTGGAAAAGGGAAGAGGGAGCTGGTTAGACCTGGGCTGAACCCCCCTGCCCGCCTCGGTGCCGCTGGAGCCTGCGCTGGCTATGAGAGTTACTCGGCCCCGAGGTATTTTCCTCTTTGGCGTTGAGCAGATGATTCCGTGGCTGCGGACAGAGAAGGCTGAAGCCGCAGAGGGAGCTGCCAGAGCCCACCCCTGCGCGAGTGCCTCTCCAGCGCGGGCCCGGCACAAGTCACGCTGCCTCTGCCACGGCCAGACGAGGCTGGTGGAGAAGCTACCACGTGTAGAGTTACGCTGCCGGTACCGTGGTCTTGGTGATGCATTTTTACTGCTGCTCCTGGAGCTTTTAAGGCATGTTCTAGTTGTGAGCGGCCCATGGGTAAGTCACCTCGCAGGAGCAAAGGGAACTCAGTGCCTGCTCCCAGTTGCAGAAGAAACTGCTCATTCCTTAACTGTTTTAGGGCTTCATGGAAGTCATAGGGAGTTAAGGAATAAAAATGTTCTGTTACACCCATGGGCACTGCTGCTGTCTCCAGGCTTTGTACGGCATACTGACAGAGGACTGGTCTCCACTTTAAAGCCAGGACTCTAAAAATACTTCGACATAAAGAGCAGGTTTTAGAAATCTGAATTATCTGTGCATCTGCTTCTCTCCTTGAAAGGATTGCAGCCGCAGCTTGGGCTGCAGCACTGCCGTTAGCTCAGCGAGGCATGAAGTTAATCACCTGAGATTGGAGTGGGATTCTGGATGAAACAGTGCACAAAGCAATAACAAAGTCTATGAAAAGATAATTAAATTTAACAGCTCCAGCTAGGTAGAACAACCAGAGAATTTCTGTGCGATACGAAATGCTTGCAGAGTTCACTACAACCAAAGCCTGATTTTGCTGAGAGGCCTCTGAAGTGACGTGGATTACGTGGACATGGAACCCCAGTCAGCGTTTAGCAACTTCTAAGCAATAACGCAATCGTCTCAAGTATTTGCTTAAATGTTATACAGGCATCTTAAAAAGTAGGGTAGAGCGGTCCAATTGTTCTAATTATATAAAGGCAGAAATATAAAACCCCTGCTAGACCGAAGCCCTGCTCGTCTGGGGTGCATTCTTCAGGCTTTTGTAAATATCCCCAAGATGGTTTTGATGTTTTCCTTATTGCCAGATCTCACCCTCCAGAAATGCTTCTCCCTTATGCTATACCCTGTTACAAATTAACCAGTGCTTAATGTTTACACTATATTTTTCTACAGATTCAAGGTTTACAGACACTCAACTTTCTCATCCCAATTTTAAAGTGAAGAAAAGGCAAAGGTCTGTCTTCATTTCCTATGCAAAACAAGCAGGCATTTTCAGGGTGAGAAATGACTTAATTCCCTTAAGGGGAAAAGGATTACAAAGAGTAGGAGTGCTCAGGGGAGGAATATTCCTGTACATTCCCCTCCTGCCAGGGATAAGTGTCGCTCATGCACAGAGAACAGGAGCTGCAGCTCTCCGGACAGGCAGCTGCCACCCTCCCGGCGTGCCCCGAGCCACCGGAGCCGGCCCTGCTCATGAAAATCATCACATTAAGGTCTCGGCGAGAGCCTCCCCCGCCGCGGTGACCGCTGACGCCGCAGGACTCTGCGGTGGCGGACGGAGCAGCTCTGCCATCGCGTTGCACGGGTGATCGCTCAGCACCCCGAGTCGGGAGCAGCTGCCCCGTGGGACACGGGGGATGGCTGGAGGCGACTCCTTGCTGGTTGATCTATCTATAATTAAAAGATTTCAGCCAAGCATGGAAAGCGTAGGGGAAAAAAGATACTCTCGCAGCTGAAAAAATAAATTAATTGCCGTAATGACATGGCAGGAGCAGTTGCTCTTTTAAAGGAAACCTGAAAGGAGCAAAACTGCTCTGCAGCCCCCCGGGGCTGGGGTGGGCAGCAGCGGAGCAGTTCGGCTTTTTGAGAAAATTACAGAAATGACCATTTTCATCCTCTCAAAATGAAATAAAATTCATACCTGGCTAAGGGAACAAAAACTGCTGATGCCCTTTCCTGGCTGTACAAGATGTTTTGGTGTGAGAGTGAAAACTGAAGATTATGCTGAATTGTGCTGCCTGCCAGAGCAATGTTCCTTATCTTTTGGTGCAAGTTTTCTCGGTCTTGCTCCTGCAACACGCAGTTATTTCCACTGGATCCACTGGGATCGTTCCCAAACCTGGGGCTTTGGACTCAAGTGCAGATTTATTACCAGAAAAGAAGGTTCCCATGGTTAGGTTATGCTTTCTACTTTATCATTGCTGATCCTCCAGTAATCCTGCATGCTAGTCAACGATTTTAACTGCTTTGACAATTTTTCCTGAACAGTCTTGTTTGATTTAAAAACATGTTTTACCTGTATGGAATAGGAAGTATTATATTGGCTATAGAGGTTTTTTACAGGTACATCAGACCCGTTCATGGTGCAGTCACTGTAGGGATAACCCATCCGTTCCAGCTCGTCCTGGAAGAAAACCGAAACAGCAAACTTCAGTTCCTCGCCAGGTCCCTGGTGCCCGTTTTCTAGAGACTCTGTAATTCCTGTATTCCCTGATGGCTTTGAAAAAAAATCAAAGAATGGTAGGCGGCAGAGCTGAAGGAGATGCAGCCCGTTCCCCAGGGCGGATCGAGGCAGATGAGGGTGTTCAAGAGCAGCATGTTTTAGCAAGGCAACTTCTGACATGCTAAAGGAAGAAGGAACAATGACCCGAGCTCAATATTTTGCCTTCAATAAAGCCCTTTGCCAGGATAATTACATAAAAGTCTCCATAAACTGTTCCAGCCCACGGCTAGCGTACACCTTGACTCTTTTGGTTTGAGCCAGTTCAGCCAAGACTTAAAACAAACTTGGTTGCAGTCCCATCAGATAACATTATTCTCAGACAATCTGCTCGAGAGGAATGCCACACATACCACTAACACGCCGATGGAGGTTTCTGTCCCGGCCATTGCATAGATGCCCTGATCCTTAAGGAAGGGGAAGCTCTTCTGTTGATGCAGCATCAGCCTGGCCCCGGCAGCGGATGACAGGTAGGGGATATAGTCCTGCTGGCTGATGTCCAGGATTAACTTCAGCCCTGCGACACCGAACGAAACACTCAGAACAGGAATTGTATCGAAATGCGAGTCTTTGGAAGAAAAAGGAGTCTAATCTCTTTTCACTGTGCACAAAAGTCTCCATCCTTGGGGGAAGAGCCGGGGTCTGGCTGTCCCATTGGCCTTGCACGGGCATAAATACACATGATGGCAAATGCACAGGACGGAAATATCTGAGTGAATATTCAGGCATTGCCTCAGATATTTTGGTTATCCAGATGTTACACTTCTGCGAAGTAACACCTGTAGTCACATTACTTGTTTCTATGTGACACATTTCCCTCTTGGGGCTTATCCCCTCCTGGAAAACCGTCACTCCCTGCTGCAGTGCTCCAGGGACGCAGAAATGGTAAATCTGTTACACCCGACAGAAACAGCTGCTGAGACACAGAGTAACTCCCAGCACTCCCGCTCCTTTAGCTCCTTCCTCCCTAGCAGAGCTCTCTCTTACCAAACTCGGCTCCGGGGTTGGAAGAATTCAAAGCCTCTTCATCCATGCCCCAGTTAAAGATGTAGCAGTTACCGTGGTCTGGGTGATAGATTTGGGTGAAATTCCTGGAAGAATCATGCACATAAAACCATGACTCTTGGGAAGGACTAAAGGGTTATAAAATAATGCATCTGGTGGGACCAGTGCTTGGCAGCTATGCCTGGGATGCACTTCAGATTGCTTCCTTTGCTGAATGCCTGTATAGAAATTTCAGCTGATACAATTTCAATCAATCTGCTGTTGAGAAAAAAAAGCAAAGCAAGGTACTGGAGTGTACTGAGACAGAGCTGCTGGGGATAACCCTTTGTCGGAATGGGAAGGAATCATCTGTCACACAGATGAGAGAAATAATTGCTTGATCTGAGCTATGGTAACAGGTTTTGGCTGGTGTTATCTCTCGTTCTTTGATAATAATTCTCTGTTGCCCTCTTTGTGGAAGGGGCAGGACTCAGTGCAGCCTGGGCTGCTGCTGTGCGCTCACATTTCTCAGAACTGGATTTATAAATTTGGTGTTCACAAGGAACAACGATGGCTAAAATACATTTCTCGGAGCCTTCTGTAAAAAGAGGGGGGGCCGTAACTGGGGGCTGCACTGCTGTGTGGGTACGCTGGTTATCACTAAACACCCTGGGAAGGTCCCAGTGATGCTGTTTGTCTCCATGTCATGAGCAAAACGGCCCGTCCAAAGCCAAAACTCATGCCAGCACTAGGCCAGAATAACCCATTGCAGCCAGGATCACGCCCAGAAACCCTCTGGGAAATGTTGTTACAGTTAAGAACCAGCAGAAGTCTCTTTGCTAACTGATCTATACCTTGAAAAGAGAAAAGAGAACGACTGTCGTGCCTTCAGCGTCCTGCACCATCCCTGACGTGACAAAAAAGTCAGGGAGCTCGGGATGCACCTACTTGTAGTTGCAGGGTTCGGCCCCGTAGAGACACGCCAGGATCATGTCCTCTGCCTGGTAGCCCATGCGGATCCTCTCCTGCAGCGGCACTCTGGAGAGGATGCTGGTGGACTGCAGGATGTACCACTCGGTCACCGCCTGCGCCGCGCTGGTGAAGTTGCGGTACGTGCAGTTGCCGGAGCCCTGATGGCTGCACTGGGGGGGCACAGAGGCAGGGCTGAGCCCCTGCGGCGGCAGGAGGGGTGGGAGACATGCAGCCCCTCTGCCCGCGTGCCCGGCTGGGGGCCAGCGCTGCGCCTGGGCCATGAGGGGTACGGGAGCCGTACCCGCGTGTCCGGGCGGGTCCTTCCCCAGAGATGCTGCCCAGCTGGGCAGATTCTCCATCGCTCCCAGCATTACCTCCACAAGCTTACAGAAAACATCACTTTTTGGCCAATTCTTTAAGGCTGGAGTTGCCCCAGCTTCCAAGGTCTGGTCGGGCAGGGTCCCGGTGGGAGCAGAGGGGGGGGTGGGTCACGAGGCCACCGTGTCCCCTGCGCTGGGGACTGCAGCAGGAGAGGGGCAGGAGCAGCAGCCGCAGCGTCTCACCAGAATTTTAGGTGCTGAACCCGGGAAAAAGGTGAAGGGGGCCGGGAGCCTGCACAGAGCCCCTCTGCCCTGGCTCTGCGCGGGGCTCAGCCCACAGCAGCGCTGCGCTGGGCGGCCCCAGGGACACACAGCACATCCCCTGCGCCGCGGGCAGCTCCACCGACCAAGGCTGGGCACAGCGTGGTTACTGCCCGGTGCTGCCCGGCGTTTCCAGCATCCCCCTCGCCAGAGGCTGAGGGACCCGCTGGCAGTGCCCGCTCTGTGCCTCTGACCAGTGCTGGCAGCCCCTCTTCCCCTGAGGAACCTGCTGATCTGACTGATGTTACGCAGCTACTTAAATTCCATCACAGACTAACTTACACGGCTCCTTGCTGGGTTTCCTTTCATTTAGGGAAGTATATTTAGGGTACGATCCTGCTGCAGGACCCCGTGTGGAAATCCAGCAGCTTCAGCTGGGCGTCTGGCTGCGTAACCCCCCGGGTGATCAGACTCCCCTCGGAAATTTTAAAAAAATCTTAAAATACCTCTGTGCTGCCTTCCTCAAAACCACAAGCAGACAGCTCTGTAGCACTGAAATAACACACCGGAACGTGCCCTGTGCGCTGCTGGCACAGGCAGCTCCTGGCCCCGGCGCAGCTGGCTGAGCCCCGAGGCAGCATGGCCACGGGCAGCTGGTGGGGAAGAGCCACTGACCTCCACGCCGCACCCCTGCCGAGGCGCCCAGCGCTGCCCAGCCCTTGCCCTCCCCGCTGCCTCCCCTGGGACCCCCCTCACCAGCTTCACCGCCAGCTTGTACTTCTTCTCCTCCGATGTCGTGTTGGCTGGGGCAGGTGGAGCAGCGGTTTCGTTGCCCTCAGAGGTTTGGTTGCCCCCAGCAGCGGTTTGGTTGCCCTCAGAGGTTTGGTTGCCCTCAGAGGTTTGGTTGCCTGCAGTGGTTTGGTTGCCCTCAGCGGTTTGGTTGCCCCCAGCAGCGGTTTGGTTGCCCGCAGCGGTTTCGTTGCCCCCAGCAGCCAGGTTGCTCTCAAAGATGTCCAGGATGATGGGGTTGTCTTTGTCGTGCTCATCGATGAGGACCAGGGGGATCTGGTGCCAGAGCTCCAGGTCGAGCGGCGGGGAGCTGGTGTTGCTGCCGTTCCCCGGCGTGGGCTGCAGGATCCTCTCCAGCGCCGCTTCGATGAGCCTGTCCAGTTCCTTCAGCAGATGCTTCACCTCTGAGTATCTGCAGGACGAGAGGCAGTTACCAGGCGGTGTAGAGGTGGTGGGAACGTGCAGCAGCTCGTCTGCCGCTCCGCGGGCTTGGACCTTCCTGGGGAGCTCAGATGGCTGCCTAGAGATTTCCTGGAGAACACCGGCAGCCCCCGTGCTCGGGCACGGGCAGCCCAGCAGCCTGCAACTGGGCGGAAAACCAGCGGGAGGACAGAGAGTGCTGCGGTGGTGAACAGTGTTCTGACAGCCCAGAACCGCATCGCTTTATTTCAGTGATTCACTAAACATTTCTAGCAAGCAGAGAGGAAAAAACCCAAATTCCTGTGTGTCGGTCAAGAGCATCTTGCCTCGGGCTATGCTATTGCATGGATATAAATTTGAAACAACTCTAACAAAAACCAGTTACTCCTCTGAAATGACGATTGAGTTCTACCGCCGCAGCTCACAGCTGATACTGTTTAACCAGCTCTTAATGGGCAGTGTGTGAGCGATAAGAGGCGCGTTCACAGCGAGGAAGGAGAAAGAAAGGAATTGTGGGGAAAGATCGAGAGACTGATTTTGGCTGTAACAAGTGTGTTGAACTTCGAGTTCTCCCTGAGCCAGGGAAAGTTCACAGGGAGGCAACAACCATCATCAGATTAACTGATACAATATGGAAAACCAGGCAAACTCGCAGCACACAGACCCTCCTCTGGACCTGAGCCATTCGCCTTCCTATTGTTCTCCTTTATTTGGTTTTTGGTGCCACTTGGTGAGTCCATCGATGCTCCTAACGTGGTATCTGAGACAGGACCAGCTCCGCGGTACCTGACACTAGCAGTATAACTGAGGGTGTTAAACCATGACCGGGTAAATTAGCCAAAGAAAAACTTACTTGAAAGGGTTGGCATTGCAGACCGTGACTGCTGGGAACTTCATGGTCTTGAAGCCAATAGAGAGAGACGAAGTGACGTTGTAGGAGAGGTAGGTGTTGATGAGGATACCCCACTGCCAGAAGACCAGAGACGCAAAGAGCAGCGTTAGGAAGAACCAGATTAATTTCTTCTTCGGCCCCTCTTTGATGATGCGCTTCGGGCCGTGGGTGTTGGTGTTGTCGCAGTACCAGACCAGCAGCTCCTTGTAGGTGTAGCCGGGGCCCTTCTGCAGGCGGTGCAGCGCCCGAATGAAGTATTTCTTCAGGTTCATGCTGCTGCCTGCAAGGGGGAGAAAAGACACCGAAACAGCTGAGACGCAGGGTTTGTGTTAGGCCAAGTACACTGGTATTGTCAGCAAAGCAGAAGTGGAGGAGTTGAGTGATGGCACGACCGTGGTTTTATAACCCAGGAGAAGGTCAGAGCAGATGTTCTGCAGGGTCACACCGTGGCAGTGAAACGGTCCCTCACCTCCTGAGAGCGCACGAGGCGCGGGGTTGTGCTTTGCAGTGCCAAAAGCAGCGAATGTTTTTGTCACATCCCTTCTGGGGTCCCTCCTGGCCCCACAAGAGTTCAGTGACGTGGACCTGCTGGCCAGGGCTGTGCCAGTGACTGCCCCAGTACCAGCCCCAGGCCCTGCAGATGTTGCAATAACTAACCAGGTAACTCTTTAGGAAGTCGGTCTTTTGTGTGCAAACGTCTCTAACGTCGTGTGAAACCTCTGCCAGCACTAGATGGACCACGCAGTACACACGTGAGCTGGTTTTGGGTCGAATTCAGGCCAATGGCATTTAGTATTCAAGACAATACAGGGCTCAAGACAATTTTTCTTAAAAGTAAGAAGTATTTCAGTGCACCGGGCTATTGGAGGGGGATGGAGAAGAGGACCTGGACCCAGCAGCACCTTTCCCAGGACCAGTGCTGCTGCCCGCCAGAGGAAGGACAACGGATTGTTTTTTTCCACCAAATTCCTTTGTCTTTCAGATACTATCGGTATGCTCCCACTGCTCATGTGAGGGATGCTGCATATTTTACATTCATGTTGTGAGTAAACAGAACATTTTGTGCTGCTATTTTAAGGTGAGAATTGGTGTTACTAAATCTTAATATCCTGAGGCAGGATTTCAAAACAAACCTGAGTCAGGTGCTTAGAACATTTTTCATATTTAAACTGTGGGAGAACATAGTTAAAGATTAATGTGTGTATACCTCAGCATCCTAGAAGAAAGAGTGCTGAAATAATAGAGCAATATCTCAATAATGAGCAGTACTCGGCAAAGCAGAAGCTAGATTAACATGAAGTTGTGTGTAGACAGACTAACAGAGGTACAAGAGGAAGCTGAAGGGTGCGCACAGGCCTCTTGGAGAGCGGGAGCAACTGTGTCCTTCTTACTTTTCAGGAAAAAAAAAAAGGTAATACTGAGTCATTGATTTATTGGCAGATCTGCAAAATCTCCTGAGTAGTATATACAGAGTTTGATAGATTTTATGACATCTCCCTCCATGATGCAAAGAGACGTGATGATTTCCTATTACATGAGGCGTTAGACGTAGCCTAACATGTGTTAGAACACATGTCCTGGGACTTGGACCTCCCGGCCCTCCTGGACCCCCCGGCCCCCCGACCCCCCAGCGCATCATTGGCTCATCCCTCGTGCACTCGGGCCGCAGAGGCTCCCACCCCTGGCTGCCCGCAGAGGCTTTATTCACAGCAGGAGCTTGCGTTGCATCAGAGGCTTGCTGGCTTTGGGCAGGACTATGAGGAAAACAGGAGCAGCGACTTCAGCCTCTGCTTAATTACCCGTGGCTGAAGGGAAGACGTGAAACACGTGCGGCCGTTCTGCCCGAGCCTTCTGCTGCCGGGTGTGAACACAAACCCATCGCAGGGCTCAGCCTCAGGATCGCTCCCTGCTTTATAAAACGCTATCGTCGAAATACATTTAAATCCACAGAGGCTAGCAAGGCAAACTAGTAAATATTTTCCGCCTTTTAAGAAATCCAATAAAAGATTTAGATTAGATTAAAATTTCAAACACACCTACACCGCACTGGGCAAAATCCAGCCTGGCTGGACCTGACTGGCCGCGTGCGCTGCAGCCTCTGGTCGCTCTGCTGCTTCCAGACCGCGGGGCCCAGACACGGGCGTGGGCTCCGGGGGGATCCCGCTTGGTCGTACAGACCTTTGTGGGCTGCTCATCAACCTGACATCGCTGGAGGAAGTTACTATTTCTTTTCATATTGTTTCCTGAGGCTGAATTTTAGCTTCTTTATTTTCCCAATGGCAATGCTGAGAAGCTTACTCACGGGTTGAGGAGCACACACGGAGTAAAAGCTCCACTTTCATAGCTGAGTAACATCAAAGGTACTGAACAGCTAATTTTTTGATGTTGCTTTATCTTTGCTCAGTTTTGCAGAAGTCATCGATACACTCGTTCTCCACCTTGAATTTATTTCCATTTAACCACCTAACGTGAGAGTGCTCTTTGCGAAGGCACGGTGTGCTCGCTCGCGGTGGCGAGGGGAAGATGCTGCGCGGGGAGGGGGAGACCAGCTCCAAAGGGGTTTTAAGCAAAGACTGAAGTGCCTTCCACCTCACTCACCAACCGTAAAAACACTGTGCTGAAGGGCAGCATTTTCACATTTTCAAGCTAGATTCAGGCCATACTGTAGAAAATAAGTTTAAACTAGTGTTTAGATATGTTTTAAACTGATTCAGAATGTTTCTTCCCCAATGTCAAAGCTATGGGACCGTCCCGCGGCCTCAGGGGGCATCTGCCAGCGGGAGCACAGGAACAGGGACAGGGACAGGGACAGGGACAGGGACAGGAACAGGAAAAGGGAAGGGGACAAGGACAGGGTTGGCTGGAAGAGCATCCTCAGGCAGGACGCTTGCAGCATCCCCACTTCGCCACAAAAACACACGGATCCCAAAATTAAAAAACCAAGTTAACAAAGGTGTGCTGGTAGCACAGCCGAGCAGGCAGGCACAGGTTCTGCAGGGGACATCGTAACATGGCAGCAGGGTGAAGGACTTGGGTTTACTCTTCCTTTAGGCATAAGCTGTGCTTTTACACAGGTCAGTCGATAAAAGAAATGGCATTAAGCAAAAGCTGCGCTTGACCATACTTGGATGACTTTTTTTCAATCTTTTTTCTCACTTTAATAGTTTTCTTCTTACCTTTATTTCCAGAATGTTTCCAAATAGACTTCTTGTTTCTTTCTCACTGCTGAAAGCCACCCTGCGAGGTGCCTTGCCCGACGGGAAGCCAAAGGCCCTGTTATGGGGGTCTCCTGGCCCCGGGCACAGAGGCTTAGTGCTCGGATGCCGTAGCAGTTCGGAGGGGGGTTGGTACCGGTTTGGGTGCCAGCCTGGGGCCTGTCCTGCTCTCCCACATCAGCAGGCTGTTCCTGGAGCAGAGAAGTGACAAATGAGGGACAACTAGTACACAGATAACCATCACCCCGTCCCAAAACCCCTCAGGAGAAAGGGAGCAGAGGCTGCGGTGGGACAGGAGCCGAGGAGGACACCAGGGCTGGGGACTTGGAAGGTGCTTCCCCTTGGTGGACGCACAGCCCGGCTCCTGCTGGCGAGCGGCATGCGGGGCAGCCTCACAGTTACAAAATTCCATCCCTGCTGCCGCCCTCAACTCCCCCGTTTATTCGCACAGCGTGGGCAGCTCGAGGGCCCGGACATTTGACAACTCCCAGCTGCTGCTCACTCGTTTCATTTCTTGTTTGGCTGCTCCACTTCCAAGGCCCCGGCCAGGGAAGGGGCACACGCACCCGTTAGGCTCCCCGGCTTCTCCTGCTCCTTTGCATTTTTTATTGTCACGTCTCTAACGTGCCGATAAGAGCTGACTTTGTCTCCTTTGCAGGTGGTTCTGGGGAACCACCGCTGCTTCCCTCGCCACCTCCCCAATGCCGTGCTCTGGGCTGCCCCTCGCCCGCACGCTGGTGTCACCTAAAACAACTCTCAGGAGCTGACCCAGGGACACGAGACCCCCGTGGTGCACAGGGTGCCATGTGCCCCTCTCCTGGCAGTGCCCATGTCCCTGTGATGACTGACGCCGTCCTAAAAGCAACCTGCTCCTGGTTGTAACGTGGTTTGCTTCGTGCTGCGGAGGAGGTGTCCTCACCTTCCCCCAGCAGCCGCCAGGCCAGCCCTGCATCATCCCAGCATCACCCCAGTGAAACTCCTCCACCTTAGGGGTGAGATCAGACTCCCACGTTACGAAATGACTGTGTTGACTGTGTTGAATCTCCTCTGGGGTTTTCCTAGGGCAATTGCCACTTAAAGGAAATAAAGACATAAGCAAAACTCAGCACACTCGTGGAAGCTCAAGGGTGGTACCTCGGCTGCAAAACCACTCCAACACTACCGGGCCTGATACTGCAATTACTCGGTACTTTCTCTACTGGGACACGCACAGTCATTCCTCTTTGATCACCAGCCGCTCATCTGCCATCTCCTCCAGAGCCCGAGGAAAAGACCTTGTTTTGCTAGAGAAGACATTTATCTATGTAGTGGTATTTTTGCAAATTAGAGGAAACTTTTTTATTACATCACCAGTTTACAGGTCGGCAGTTGAAAAAGAAAAGTGGAGCAGTGTCAGTGGGCAGTGAAAGCCCCTCCTGAGCCAGGGGGCGGGGGGGGCCCAGCGGGTGCTTCGTGTGTGAAGAGCAGCGGCCGCCGCTCAGACGCCCTCAGCTGCCCTGACCCGCGCAGGTGCCTCCGGGTCTCCGACCGTGACGGGCACGTGTGAGCACTCGAGGGGTATTTACAGTCTGGGCGTTCAGGCAGCGTTTGCCTGACTCTGGTAGATGCTCCATCCCTCCTCGCCCGGCCTGCCTAACCCTGCGCTTCCCGCCATGTCCCTGTCCCTGGGACGGTGACAAACCTGACTCCTCCTCACGTGCCAGGAAGGTCACGTTGCTGAGAGTCAACTGCGCTGCTTGTGCAACGAACAACGTGAATCCTGGGATGTAAGAGGAGCAAAACGCCCCCGGAGCTCCCTCCTGGATGGCAGATCTACCCTGAATGAGGCGAGGGAGCATCCTCTGCCCTCACCCGGGGGGCAGCAGCCTGGGGGGGGGGCACCTTGCCCACAACAATGGAGAGCAAAATACTCAGAAAGCTGCGGTTCTCCTCCATACCTTTTATCAGGGAGATTAAAGAAAACTCTGTGTAAACAGAGCTGAAACAGGAACGGCTCCTCCGGCTGCCCAGCGCCCCCGGGACACCCGCCCGGCCCCGAGCCCGCCCGGCCGCTGCGGAAACACCCCGAGCCCGGGCGCCTTCCCGGCGGGGTCGGCGCGGAAAGACACCGCGACCCAGCTGAAGTTTTCCATCGCCCCTCCAAAGGGGAGCAAAGGGCTCCCTTTATTTTTCTCCCTCTATAAACAAGATTATGCCTTAACCCCGCACCCTCCGCCGCAAGAGCGGGGGAACAGCCGGATCGCTGATGTTTTAGCTGACCCACCCAGGTCCAGCACCCCCGCGCCGGTCCCGCCGGTCCCCGCGGGCATCCCCCCGGCCTCGGGCCCCCCCCGCCGGTCCCGCCGGTCCCTCCGGTCCCCGCGGGCATCCCCCCGGTCCCGGCCCCCCCCCTCCGCCGCCGCCGGCCCCCCCGTACCTGCCGCCCGCGCTCCGGCGGCGCTGCCCGCTGCGAGCGGGACCGGGACCGGTACCGGGAGGGGCCCCGCCGCCGCCCCCGCCCCTCCCCGCCCCTTGTCCTGTCCCCGCGGGGCATCCGAGCCCGCCCTCCCCTCTGCGGGAGGCGCTCCCGGGTCAGTCGGGGCCGGTCCAGGCTTCGGGGAAAATCTCGCTTTAATTTTCCCCCAGCAATTGCGATCGACACCCCCGACCCCCCCCCTCGGGGGGCTGCGGCCGGTTCTGCTGCTCCCACCCGGGTCCCACCGAGCCCCCCCGGGTCTGGGGGCAGCGGCACAGAGCTCCCGGTGACACAGGGGCCGGGGCAGTTGTGCGTCCTCCCCCGCCCAGGGCTGAGCTCCGCTCCTTGGGATTCTCCCCAAAAGGTGACAAATCCCGGTTGGAACGGGAGGGGCGCAGCCGGGCCGCGGGAGTCGCTCGGGAGGGGCGGGGGGGTCACAGCAGGACCGGGTGTCGTGGCCGCTGCCCTGACCCCTGCCTGCAGCAGCTCACGGTCTGGGTCTGCTTCGAGACGTCACCCCGCTGCTGCGGCCTCCCCCGTGCCCGCCACCCCCCGGGACGGCCTGTGGCGCACGCTGAAAGGTTCTAGAACCCTTTTTTTTTAAAGATCTTATAATCTTTTTCTAAAAGATCTTATAATCCTTTTTTTAAAATAAGTATAAGACCTTACAATATTATTTTTTTCCTAAAAAAAGCCCCCCTGCACAGCTGTGTTTACTCTCCGGGCTGCCCCTGGATGTGCTTTCCCGGGAGCGTCTCGTGCACCCCGCGACTGCGGAGGGTGTTGATGCTTAAACAGAAGGAGCAGGACTCTGCCCGGGGGGCGGCGCAGGCCGAGCCTGGCAGGTGACGGTCTCTTGCTGGGAGAAATGAGCTCTGCTTCCATAAAATGACAACAAAATCAAAAAACGAAGCAGCTCTTCTCTGCTTCTGAGGGTGGGACACGAGCGGCTCGGACAGGGCCGGGTGCACCCCCACAGCCCCCTTGTCTGCGATTTCCACGGTGTTTAGCGTGTGCTGTTGGATTTTAGGACTTAATCTCAATCTTACGTGTCTCACACACTGATTCCTGTTGATCACATAGTGAAGCCCTCGGGGGGGGTTGGAGAGACACCCCCCCCCCCCCCATTTATTTTCTGTGTTTCCCTACACTGCCAGCACACTGCGTGCCGTCAGGTGGGACCCCTGAACCCAGCACTATGGCACAAACAGGGTTTAGAGGTAAAACCTTGAGCATCCTGAGCCGTTGTGGGAGACGTTAACTCCTCACAGCAGAACAGTAAACATGCATAAACCTCTTCGGAACTATGAATCACCGCAGAGCAAAAGCATTGTAAAAGGTAATGATCGCCTCTTGCTAGGAAAAGTAATCACAGGTTCTTGTTCAATCAGGACCTGGTCAGACTTTCCCAAATGTCCCCATGTTTTGTTGTTTGGGAACAAAAGGGATTTTTAGTTTTAAATCGCACAAGTGTACCTCCTGCCATTCAGGAGTGGAATGCGGGATTGTGTTTAAACCGTATTTCCAAGTGAAGCTAGAACGAACAGGTTTGATGGTGAGTACCAGGACTTACCCAGTTTCTAACCTCTGTCCTGTCAAAATAATTGCCCTTCTATCACTACTTATCTCCCCGGAGAACAATGTCTGTCACCAGCACTGGCAGCTCTAACGCTGAAAATAGAGCAGGCTGCATGTGTTCAGCGGTTTGAAACATCAGCTGTGAAGCCAAGTGACCTTGAATTTAGCCTGACTTCCTGGTGTCTCTCTCGCTTGCTTCATGAGAAAGTTTATTTCATAAGCAAAAACCTCCTGCTAAAAATACAGCTGAAAAACACCATGGAAAGCTCTTCTGCACCCCAGGCGTTGTGTTGCGAGTCGGGCTGATGTGTGGCGTGATGCACCACTGACAGCAGCTAAACACAGCTGAGAAACTGGATACACGGGGCAAATCAGCCAGAAAACGGCACCATCGGGCTCATCTGTAGGGTTTTGAAAATATCAGCTGGTCCTAAATTTATCTGGTAAAAGGAAAATACTTTAATGGTGGCTGGGTTGGATGCAAAGAAGGCTGAAAAGGTTTCTGGGCTGATTTTTAGGCCTGTATATGAAGATGAGGAGTGGAGGCGATTGTGTCAGAGCCCAACACAGACTCAAGGTCAGCTCTCGTGGAGGAAGTTGCTCCAAAATTACAACCCCGTTAGTAGGACTCGGTTCAGGTCACCGGAAAAAACATATCTGACTCGTTGCTATCCGGCTGTGTGTAAATCTGCATTTCTTTGGGCCTAATTATGCCTTTCATCACGCCAGGTGGGTGCCGAGGTCGCTCCTCGGTGCTCAGGGATTTCACCAGGATTTGCAAAGGCTCTTTGGACTCCAGAAACGGGAGCGGCGCGGTGGCTTTGCTGCCCGGCGTTACCTGCCCTGCTCTGCGGCGGCCCGTGGCGGGCGGCCCCTCTCGCAGGCACCGCCAGCACACACGCACCTGCTAATTAGGTTGCCATTTAGCAGGAGCTGCAAGACGTACGTGCTAAATATTAGTCATGTCTGCAGCCCAGCTTCCAGTCGGACGGCTCTGGGGTTTGCAGGCAGCCCTGCTGCGAGGGAGCAGCGCGCCGGCCCGGCGCTCGTCGCGTTGGTGGTCGGCACCGCGCTGCCCAGGGAAGCCGGGCATCGCCCGCCCGCGCCGTGCAGGGCGCAAACGGGCTCGTTCAGCATTTAACTGCTGGGTTTATCGGGTGCGCTTTCAGAGACACACTGTCACTGAACAAAATAGAGTAATTCAGTTGCAACCAGTAGAATCACAGTCAAACGTTAGCGAGCATCTCCAGCCAACCTGCACCGGTAACCGCTGCGTATAAAACCTTTTTAACGAAATGTTTGCGTTACAAAGATCAGGCAGTAAAACCGAGCCTGGTTTTGTTTTACAAGCAGCAGAAGAGGGGAGGGAACAGCCCCCCCGGGCCTGGCACAGCACGCTCAGCCGGTGGCAACAGCCTGGCCGCGGGGCTGGCGGGACCCGGGCTGGCCCGTGCCGGGGTTCGGTGCTGCTGGCGGCTCCCACCGCGCCGTGAGGTTCTGCTGTTGGTTCCACAACGGGAGGGACGGGGCAAGACCCGGCGCAGGCGCAGCCCCCGCAGCCCGAGAGTGAATGACATCGATCGTTGCGTCGCAACTCGCCCCACGTGTGGGTGAAACCCGGCCGGCTCATGGCACAGGACCGCAGCGGGCTGCGTGCTCAGCAGCATCTGTCACTGCTGGGGCTTCCCCAGGCCCGCTCCACTCCGTAACTAGTCAGGGTGACAGGGAATTAGTTGCACTCATTGGCCTTTTCTGCCGTAGAAGATTGCTGGAAAAAACAACCAGCGCGCTGTGACTCCAGAGTCAAAAGATGCGGTGGCTGTGGGTGGGGTCCGGCCCCGGGATGCCGCAGCACCGCAAAGATCCCCGTGGGCCCGTGCTTTATGGTCCTCTCCCATGTTCTGGCGGAAATGTGAAATATTTTGTGACCGATGATTTTTTTATAGCATGAACAAGAGTGGGGAGGATTACCCTTCGTGATTAACCAGGGGAACAGCTTGTACCTTTCAGGGTTCGTTATGTAAACTTGGGTGAGAAAGTCTTAAAACACAAGGGAGGACAGTGCCGGGCAAGAGGCGTTGTGAAAACAAGTGATTCACCCGGCTCTGGCCAGCACCTGCCTCCAGCCACGGTGATCGCATCACCACGGCACTGCTGCGCGTTTGAAACTGCAGGTGAATAAATCCAGTGGACACACACGTTTTCCCACCTTTAGAAATGTTCAAAGTGCACGGGTGGAAGGAGACAGAAGTGATCCCGTATCCGCAGGCTGGAGGGGGTTGCGCTTGCCCGGCTGCCTGGAGCGGGCAGGAGGAGGCAGGTCGGGGTGACACTGCCTCGTGTCCCTTGGCCTGAGAGGGGCTCTGCTGGCCACCATCCCCCCTGCCCCGTGTCCCGCGGGGACAGCCGCCTGACAGCGTGGCTGCCAGGGCGAAAACACCGTCTGGGGCAGCGTGGGGCACGGCACGGGGCAGGGGGCATGTGTGGAGAGTGGCGTGGGGCCGGCAGCCGGCCTGCATGCCCGGCAGCACGGGGAGAGTCAGCCCCCCGGGGGGATGCGGCTCCCACCCAGCTCCTTCTGGAAGGGAAACTGAGGCAGGAATGTGAGACCGGGAGAGACAAGGCGGTGCGGGAGTGTTACAGGGAAGTGCCAAAGCAGGGTGATGGTACAAGAGATGCCAAAACACCAGGAACACGCTGTCCGCAGCCCCAAAGGCAGGTGTATTTCCCTGTTTATACCTTGGGCCGTGTTGCAACTGGGCTGGGGAGCAGGCGCAGCTCCGGGGTCAGCGCCCTGCGGCTGCTCTTGCCTGGGCCGAGGGGAAGAGCCCGGGTGCAGCACGGCCAGCTGCTGCGGGAACCCGCCGCACGGCATTCCTGCTCCCTGTGCCGCAGGGACGGCCGGCAGAGCCCCTGCCCAGCCCCGAGCCCCCCGGGGCCGGGGTGTCCTGAGCCCCCACTGCTCCAGAGAGGGATGAGCAGGGTGAGGGGGGTGTCTGGAGTGGGATGAGCAGATGAGTGGGATGTTAGGAAGAAGGGGGATGGATGGAGAAAGAGATTCCATAAAAGAACCCCAGGGATTGGGGAGCCCTTGCTGCCAGAAAGCGTCATTCCCAAGAGAAAAGCTGCTCAGGAGCGAGGTGGTTGGGTAGTTGTGCCGTCGCTTCAGGAAGCATCGAGTGCCCTGTGCGTGCAGTGGTGAGACCTGCAGGCCAGGGCTCGTTTTGAGTAGAAACTTTGTGGCCAGAGGCCAGCAAGTGCAGCCCGAGGCCCAGCAGCCCTCACCGAGCATGGGTGGGGTTCGGGGGGCTGGCGGGGCTGGCAAGCGAGCGCTGGCGTGGGGGCAGAGCAGGGTGGGCATCTGGCAGAGGAGGGGGCTGTTGCAGCGCTGCCCGCATGTCCTGGGGCACCAGGAGATGGTTCGAGCAGTGGGGAGAGCTGGGACCGGCGCTGCCCCCCGGCTGGAGTGGCAGCTCCAGGCCCCCCTGGACGGGAGGGAAGTTTCTCAGGTGGGATTGCCCAGCCAGGCCTGGGTTCCTCCTCTCCTTCCCCTCCACAGGCATTGGTCATGCTCAGCCCCGGCTCTCGCTCCTCCCGGGGTCTGTCAGCCACTGCCCAGCCCTGCTGCCGGCATTACCGGCTGTGGGAACCGGTGACGACCCCGCACCTCCCGGTCCGTCCTGTTCGCAGGGAGATGCCGGCGTCGGGATTAGTGCCGGAGCCGCGTCGCGGCATGTCGCTGCGGACGGCAGCTGCTGCAATCGCGGCTTAACCTCTGACTCACAGAACCGCTCCGGCACTGCCACGGCGCGGGCCTGGGCTGGGGATGCTCCAGCTGCCGCAGCTCTCCCGGGGCTGAGGCTGCTGGAAAACGCTTCTGCCAAGCACCGGGTGCGGGCCGGGCTGCTGGGGACGGCTCAGACCTGGCGTCTGGCCGCGGGGCATCGCCCAGCCCCGGCCGCGTGGTGCTCACCGCTGCGGTGTCACCGAGACGGGCAGTGGGACTTTCACGCCAAGACAACGATTTTGTACCACAAAGTGCCCCCCATCTCGCACTCCCGCCGCCGGAGCCTCCCGCACCGCTCTGGGCCCCGGGAGCAGCGTCGGCCACGGCTCCGAGCAGAGGGAAATCGCTGCTGCGTGGGGAGAGCGACCGTTGCTCCAGTGTGTGTGTCACCGACGGGCTGCGGGGTCTGGCGGCAGCACCGATGTCCCAGGCCGCGGGCGGGAGGCACGGGGGGGCTCTCGCGGCACAGAGCCCCTCGCTGGGTGTTTCCTGCGAGGGCTGGCTGAGCCCTGCGAGCCCCTTCGGGGGTGCCTGGAGGAGAAACCTCCCAGTGCTGATGGTTACGGAGCTGGCTCAGCCTGCCCTGAAGGTGAAGGGGTAAAATTAAAACATCCACAACCTCCAGCTGTGGCCTCCCCAGAGCTGCACCCTATGGCCCGGCACAAGTGGGGGCTCAGAGCCTGGAAGGGTTTTCCATAGGCATGGGCTGGAGATGCCTTTCCCCAGCCCAGCCCCATTTACATTAACGAGGCATTTAATTCCTTTGCGGAGGACCCCAACCTCACCTGGCTGGAAGGGGCCCGGGCAGCCTTTAACCCCGTCGGTGCTGCCCAGCTGCAGCTGTGGGGAGCAGCTCTGGGCAGCCATCCCCTCACCCCGAGGGAGGCTGGAGTCACCCCTCAGGGCTGGTGTCCCTGGGGCTGCTGCGCCCCGTGGGGTCGGGCCAGCTGGGATCGGGAGGGGACCAGGCTGCATCTCAGAGGTGTTTTCCAAGGAATCTGTGACTTACTGTCACATCCTGGGCAAGTTTTTCATCCTGGTTGACTGAGAGGTTGGATGCTCCCACTTTTCTCTGGATTACCAGGTGAAATTCTGTCTGATACGGAAACCACACATCCATCCTGCATTTGGCCGTTGTCTCTTTGAGTCCCCTTTGTGCTGGCTGTTCATGCTGAGCAGTGGAACAAACAGAGTCAGGGGGAGAGTCTTGTTTTCCACCCAGGAAAAGCCTTTGCCCGGTAGTTTTGATTCTCAAAAGTACTTAAGTGGCAAGTCCCGCCACTGCAGCTGGAGTCTGTCTCTGCACAGGCCCCTCTTGCCGTGGCTTTCTCAGCACGTGTTTGCACACTTGTGCAAGGGAGCCGGAGCCCTGGGGGAGCCACCAGCAGGCGAGGCCAGCGGTGGGACAACAAACCAGCCCCCAAACTCCTCGTGGGAGGACGAAAGCCCGCGCAGCCCTGGCAGTGCTGCCGGGGGATGGGGGAGGTCAGGACAGTAACTACAGAAATCAGGCACCCGCAAGCAAAACGATTTGAGTTGGGGTTGGCTGGGAAGACTTCTCTGAAAAAACCCAGATTTGGTCCATGCCCCTGAAGGTTGTTATGGGGCAATTGTGTAAGAAGTGGGGGGATATGGTGTAGGGGAGAACTTTGTAGAGTCAGGCTGATGGTTGGACTCGATGATCCCGAGGGTCTTTTCCAACCTGAATGATTCTGTGATTCTGTGGAGAGGAAGCCAGCGCTGGGTCTGACCCGCAGGCTCGGTAACGCACTGTACGGGGGTGTCTGCTCCCCATTGGGCCGGAGAAGGGCCGGCAGGCTCCATGTGCTTTCAAACCCCACTTCTGTCTGCGCACTGCTGGTCAGGACAGGCACTGGCGGACTCCTGCTGTCCGGCAAACCTCTGTGCAGCTGAATTTTCCTCCTCCTCAGCCCTCCCCCAGCCCAGAAGCTCCACCATCACCCACAACTTTCTCCCCTCCAGCAATGGCTGCTGCTGGGAGCTGTGGAGGAGCTGAGTGAGGTTCACATGCTGCACCCCCTCTCCTCCAAAGGGCTGGTCCCGGCGTGCAGGCAGCCTTTCCCCGTGAGTCACCGGCACCTGCCCGCTGCAAGGTTGTTTCGACACCTCTCCCAGCCTGTCCTCCGCCCGGCTGCCGAGGCAGCGCTCTGCCTGCGATGCTGCCTGCACTGCCTTTTCAGGGAGCGCAGCCGCTCCCCTGCAGCGCCCCGGTGCCATGAAGCCAAAGCCGTGGGTCTGTGGGGCTGGGGCCATCGTCACCCCGGCCCGGGAGCCTGGACACCGCGGCCAGGTCCGGTAGCGAGAGGCAGGTCTATCCCAGGGCCGGGAGGCGAGTGGGGGGCTGCCGGCGAGCGAGGGGCTGCCTGGGGCTGGCCAGGCTCCTGCCGTGCACCCCGAGTCTCCCAGGAATACCATCCCCATGGGAAGAGAGCGGGGCTCCCACCCAACCCTCAGAGCAGCGGCTGCAGCAGCGAAGGGGATATCACTGAACCACGTTTTACAGCCTGTGGTTCCTATAAACTCCAAGCTGAGTTTCTCAAACGCTTTATGATGTTTAGTGTTGTCACACCTGCTTCTCGTACCATCCTGGGTAGTTTTCTGTGTTGAAGATGACTCAGGAGTTCAGCAGAGTCCAGTATTTAATTCACGATGAAGTAATCCATTTCTGAGGCTGCTCTGTGGCTTTCTGCCTCCTGAGGATTATTCATACAAGTGGAAAAGGTGCTGTGCCTGCCCTGAGAAGTTAATGCAAAAAGCACTGACAGCAAACCTGCGCTTTTCCAGAGCTGAAAGGGATTGCTCATGCCGAAAAGCGCCCGACAGGACACACGTGTCCCGGGTGATTGAGCAGAGGCCTCAGAGGAGTGCTGCAGGGGAACGCTGCGCTCCAGCAGCTTTGCTCTCAGTCAATCATAGATTTTCCTTATTAGAACTGCAGTTACTGGGTGTAAAATCTGAGCAGTCAGTACAACAGCTTTCTTGCAGGATTGGCACCACTTTGTTTATTTTAAAAGACTTTCGTTTTGCTCTGGGAAGCCTTTAAAAATACAAACCTTTCTAAAATTACCACTGGTTGGAGTGTCATCTGCTTTACAGCTCCAACCAAGGTCTGGCTTTGCCCTAACGAAGGCTTTGCCCTAATGAAGGTGTTACTCAAGGCTTTGTCTGTGTTGTGAACTCTCAGGTACCCCAAAGAAAGACCAGGGGACCAGCCTGTGGCACCCACACAACGCAGCTTCTGGCTGCACCATGATGGGAAGCGTGGAGGACACGACTCCCCGCCTGGCCCGAGCCGTGCCGGCTGCCAACACCTTCCCTGGCCACGGGACCCGGGTGCAGCTTGATGCTCTGAGCAGCAGCTGCAGGGAGTTTTCTTCCTTTCCAAGGGGGCTGATTACACAAGTAGCACCTGCTGATTTAACCCAGCTCCTGGAGCTAGAGGGTTGCTGGGAGTGGGGCAGAGTCACCTGAGCAGCCTGAGAGGAAGAGGAGGCTGAGCAGTGGGGAAGGAGCTGGGCTGAGCTGCCTCAGCAGCAAACTGGGATCCTCCAGCCCCTCCTTGGTGAGGGTGAGCCCGTGGTGAGCAAAGTTTGGGGACCCTGTGAGAGCTGCCAGCGCCATGGCACATGTGGGTACAGGTGAGAACAGACCGGGGTATGTCCCACTTCATCGTGTTTGCTTCCTGCTGCCCAGGGAGGTGTTCCCCCCCGCCCCAGCGTTCGCAGGAGGCTCTGCTTTGTAAGAGCTGGACTCAAAACTGGTTTTAGCAAGTATCTGCATCTGGAAGAGGGTCCTTGGTCAGGACTACCTGAGCCAAAGCAGCTCCTATATGAGGAAGCAGCAGGCTGGTGAGGAAGGAGCTGCTGCAAGCCGTGGTCTGGCTCTGAACTCTGCTGTGGCTGCGACAGCTCACGCCTGTGGTACAAAGGAGGAGGTGGCCCGGGCGGGCACGTGGCTTGCCCAGGCTGCTTTGGTTTTCTCGGGGTTGTTTTGCCACTACAGCAAATGGGGCAAGTCTGGTGTAATGAGCGTCGTCACTATTTGATGTTGCTAGAGGTGAGGGGAACAGGCAGTGGTTTGCTCCGAGGCCCCGCTCTCTCCTCCCCTGCGTCTCCAGACTGTCCAGGAGCGGAGCTGTCAGGGGATCCCTGAGGTCCCAGCGTTTCCCGTCCCCTCACAGCCGATGCTGCTCTCTGAAAGGCATTTCACCACAGCCCCGCTCCCCCCGCCGGGTCCAGCTGTGCTTTGCAGCACAGACCCCTCCTCTGCAGAGGAGCCTGGGGCGCCCGTCAGCCCCAGGGCAGGCACAGGCGAGTCCCACAAGCTCCTGGGATGTCGGCAGGGAAGTAACTCAGAGCACTGATTTTCTTTTTTTTTTTTTTTTAAAAAAGGCAGAGCAGTTATTCAAAAAATATATCTTTATTTTTTTCAGTTTATCAGCTCTTTAAATAACTCAGTTAAAATATGTTTTATTGCACATTAAAGAACCTTTCTGGATTCTTGCTGTCCTATATAAAATAAGTTTACATAGAGAAAGGAAAACAGACTTTTACATGCACGCTCTGGATCACTCTTGCTCTATGGAAACCCCGAGCAGTCAGCCCGGTGCAGGCTTGATTCATCCTCCACATCTACACAGCGCGTGCCAGGCAGTGGGGGATCGGCTGCGGTCGGAACGAGTTGGGAGCAGGACAAGGAGCAAGGGGGAGGGCGCTGCCACCGCAGCGGGGGGCCCTGGGAGTGTCCCCAGAGCCACGGGGGTGCAGGCAGCAGCCCCTGGCCTGCCTGTGGGTGCAGCGTGGTGGAAGCGGCGCGTGCACAGGAGGCAAAAGGCAGGTGCCGAGGCAGCCCTGGGGACGGAGGGGTGTGAGCGGGGTGTTCTAGAAGCCTCCCTGGGCACGGCCAGCGTGGGGTCGGGCAGGAAGAGGGCAGCCAGGTCCCTGGGAGGCTTCTGGGAAGCCACGTGCTGCTTAATGAGCTGCTCTGAGGTTACACTTAATTGCCAGCTTGAGTAGTGTAAAAGGGAACAAGCTTGCAGAGTATGCAGCTCGTTGTTGTGATCCGAATTAGATTTCATGCCCTTTTCAGGTGAGTCTTTGGGGATACTCAGGGTCTCCTACTCAAGCTGTGGGGTAACTTGCTCTACCAACCTCTCGCCTCAGAACAAAGAGCTCTTCCAGGCACCTTTGGAATCAGGTGCCATATCAAAATTCAACTTCAGAGCTTTCCTTTCATCCATTCTGTGCTCTTCCCGAACCCCTGACATGGTGCTGCATTCCTGAAAGCCCCGGGGTTTTCCCCACAAGTCAAGCCACACAGCAGAGAGCAATTCGTGTTAATTCTCTGTGTGGCAACAACCTGCTGCTGTGGGGTAACTCCTGCCCACACACACCGGGGCGCGTGCAGCCGGCTGCTAACGCACCCAAGACACTCCAGCTCAGCACCCCGTCCTGCTCCAGCCATCTCCTGCAACAATTAACTGGAAAACTGACGTTGCTTGAAGTTCCTGACGTAATGTCTCTGCGCCCTTGGCTTCCAAGTCTGAGCTTTGCTCAGAGAAGCTGCGACTGCAAGTTCAATCCCTGAATAAGGGTCTGGCCCGACAGCCCGTCAGCGCTCGTCCAGACGTGTGCCGCTCGCCCCGGGCACACGGGTCCAGCACCCGCCTCTTACTTTGGCACCCGGATGGGCGGGCACACCCACGTCAGCGCTGCCCAGCCTCCAGCGTGTCGGGCAGCTGCTCCGTGAAGGCCGATTCGAGCCGCAAAGTGCTGTAATTGGGGGGGGGAGTCCTGGGCAAGGGGCTGTCCTGGGGCAGTGGCAGGCGGAGGGCGGTGTTGAAGGTGGGCAGGTCCTCGTCGATGCAGACAGGGTTATCGTGGCCCTGCCTCTCCAGCTCGCCGGCCTGCGGAGCCTTCCCCGAGCGGTCCCTTTTTCGGTCGTTCCACCATTTCTTTGCCCTTTGCCATTGGCGCCGCATTACGATGGAAAGCGAATCGATGAAGAAGACCTCGACGATCTCGATGACGCAAACGACCGAGCAGCTCATCCAAAGGCCCAGCTGGCCTCCGAAGTTGGAAAGAAGAATGACGAGCTGGAACAGAAGAGAGCAGAAGGTTATCGGCTCCCGTGGGCGCTGGGTGCGCGGCCACGGCACCGTTATGGCGCAGGGCTTGGGGCTGGACAGCCAGAAAAGTGACCCCGGATCACAGGGCTGCAAAGGCAGCGTCGCCTGAGGATGGTTTCCTGCCCCAGCCTGGACGGAACCGTTCCCCGGCCAGATGAAAACTCCCAGCCTGTGTGGGATGAAGAGCCGCCTCTTCTGGGAGCTGCTGCGCTCACTTACTGTGTTGGCAGGATTCTCCGAAATGAATCTCTCGTTCAGGTCTTTGTAAAACACCATGAGGTTTGCCAGGTCCGTCCTGAGAGGCAAAACAGAAGGCAGGCTGAGGCTTTAGTAAAACAATAACATGAAAGGTACTGAAAAACTATGCAAATAACCAGTTGGACCAGTAGGGCTGGGCTGCTCTAAGGGAGCTTTTCCCCCAATTGCCATCATTAGGGCTGCTGAGATTATATCTGAGCTTGAGGTGCAAGCTAGAAACACAGACATGGGAACTTACTTGTTCAGCTTCTTGTTGATTTTCTGCCCTTTGTCCCAAGAGAGAACTCGAAGCATCCAGTCCTGGAAAAAAAAGAGAGAAAATACTGCTATAGCTGTGTGTGCTTGTGCAGAAATCCCCTGGAAAGGGAGCTCGTGCTCCTTGGACCA
Source organism: Strix aluco (assembly GCF_031877795.1). Lineage (NCBI taxonomy): Eukaryota > Metazoa > Chordata > Aves > Strigiformes > Strigidae > Strix > Strix aluco. The sequence continues at coordinate 21,516,392 of NC_133945.1, forward strand.
GCCTAAGTGCCAGAATTGAATGCCTGTGATGGGCCAGCTGTCCCCAAGGGGATGTCCCAGCCCACAAACTAAATTTTAGTTTAATGGTGAACTCCTGGAGGGGAAGCCCTGACCTGGCCACTACAGACTGAGCCTCTGGGAAGAGCATCACTGAAGTGCTAACGAACACCCCGGGGGCCCCCCCGCTTCCCTGCTGAACCTGCGGGTTTGTTTAATGCCTGGTTGTGCCACGCTGGTGTCATGGCCCAGTGCAATCAGGAACTGACCTCTGAGACAGTGGATGGCCACTGGGCGATGCTGGTGGTGAGTGCCCACTCCTTGAAGCTGTGGAGAGAGGCAGGCTGTCAGCTGGGAGCTCCAACGCACACACAGCTTTCCACCTCTGGTCATGGGCAGGACTTACCTGCAGGCGTCTTTGCAGATCTGCTGGCAGCCCAGCTGCTCCTTCACGAACTTTTCGTGCAGCCTGTAGTAGCAGTACACTGCAAGAAGGGAGCGGAATGTGTGGATGAGAAGCCGGAAAGAAACACAGTGATTTTTTTGCTACCTGTGCTAGAGTGGGGCTGCTGGGGTGTAGGTGGCCTTTGCGGCCATCACCTACGTGGTGGGGATAAAAAGATTTACCCATAAATATTGCAAAATACTCTGGGAAGTGGTTGTCCCTTGCTACAGGCATGAACAGATGCCTCACCCAGTCAAGTCTGCCACTTGACACTTCCATGGCTGCTCAGGAAACAAGTCAATCTAAACAAGGGGCGGCTTTAGGTGCTGTGGTATGGGGTGTTAACAGGGGCTAAGGCAGATTCGCCTCTTCCCAGAGTGGTGTGGCCAGGGAGTGCGGGGTGCAGGCAGGATTGTGCCTTGGGGAGGTGCAGGGTGCAGGCAGGGTTGTGCCCTCAGGGAGGTGCGGGGTGCAGGCAGGGCTGTGAAGGGGGCAGGCAGGGCCATGGCTGGCAGCGGGTAGTTGAGGCACGTGCTGTGCAGGAGGTGTTTTACTCACTCCAGTTGGGGTTCTTCTTGTAGTTGCAGTACTCTGCCCCGGCCGGTAAGGGCTGCGCGTACTGGGCGCAGCCGCATGAGTCCACCATGGCCTTCTGGAAGCAGGAGTGCAGGCAGATCTGGGGGAGACAAACCCAGAGCTGGTGTCTGAGAAGCACAGGCTGAGCACTTCTGCAGCGCCAGGGTCTGGGCTCATAGGCACCTGAAAACACCCCCTGTTCCTGGTAGTAGCCATAAGGTGGGAACCCCCTTTCCCTGGGCCTTCAGGTTCTGTCATGAGTGAACACAAACACGGGCAGAAAGTGCCACGGAGGGTTTAGGCTCTAGTGCAAGAAATGAGAATATAATCCTCTCTGAGGGGGGTTCTGTGAGTGCCCCCACTTCCCCTGTAGCCATCAAAAGCTTCAGTGCTACAGCTGCTCTTTCCACAGCCAAGGAGAAGGTTTCTGGTCTGCCACAGCACGTGGTCCGTGAATCAACAACCAGGTGTGGGAAGTGACTCACTGGTGGAGCTGTTCACAGCTTCCACTGAGTTGTGCTGGTGCTCATTTGGAGACCAGGAGTTGTAAGGATTAGGAGGGCAGTAGAGTCAGTGGTTTGTGCTAAAATACTTCATCAGCTGGAACAAGCAGGAACTGAACTTCTCTTTTTGAAATCCCAGTTCTCAAGCCTTTTGGTCCCAGCCCTCCTGAGCCCTGAGTTTCGGTGAAGTACTGTTATTAAAAACCTGAGATAATGTCTGCGTGATCCTACCTGGCAATACATCACAGCAGATTTCAGGTGTAATGCCCCATAATGTAAAAACCCAGCCTAGGCACAGGCTTTGCAGTAGGCAGCAGCTCATGTAATTACAAGTCCTCAAGGGGAGAGTGCCAGAACAACTGACACTCTCCAAGAGGACCCAATTACAGAAACCATGCAAAATTAGTGGAAACTTGCTCTCTAAACAAACATCCTGCTATCTGGATACTGATTAGATGGTATCTGTTATTCCTGGAGTCCTAAAGGTCACAATTTCTGGCTTCAAGGGTTACTAAGCTGCAACATTTACTTGGCCAATATTTTCCAGTCTCACATTGCTTGAAAATTGCCTAATGAGCTCATGTTCTCTCTTTATCTAACAGGGTGCCTAAGGGAACGTCAAACACCAACCACTTCAGAATAAAACTTGGATTTTAAAAAGTGCTGGGGTATTTTACATCAGTGGTTCAAAGCAGTGACCCTACAGCTGGACTGTTCACAATCTCAGATCCTGAACTACAGAAAATTGCAAAGCTTTTTATGAAGGTAGTTTTCTGACTGATAAAACCAAAGGTAACAGGTTTACCTGGAGCGAGTAGCTCTTGTTATAGAGATTTTCTACTGGAATGTCAGCGCCAGTCTCCGTACAGTCACTGTAGGGTTTGCTCAGCTTGCGAGACCGAGTCTGAGAACCAGGAAAGAACAAATCTTGTTATTTGGAGCTCACAGAGAAACCAAAGGCTTCAGTGGCAGTTCATCACAATTCTGAAACTGTAAGTGATGGGGCAGGTTTGAACAGCGTGTTTACCTTTTGCCATCTCAAATGATTTGTCTACCACTTGTCAAAACAAGGGTTTGTTGTGTGTTTTTTTTTTATTTGTAATATCCATTTCCCAAAACACCACTCTGGCTGGATTATCTGCTGCCTTCCTTGAAAACCTCTGCAGGAATGCCGAGATGCTATAAACATAACAGTGAGGATTTTTCAAAGCAGAGTAATTAATATGTATGTTTTCTCTCATTGCAAAGTCCTAGAGGCTATGCATCCTTTATCCTGGATGTGTTTGTGTTTTGAGGGAAGGGGGGTTGATGGTTAGGTTTGGGGTTTTTTTGTTTGTTTTCTGTGAAGACCCACACCTTCCTGAGCTGTTGTTGCACTGGCTGCTGCCGTTCTGTGGGTAAAACAGCACTTCAGGCTGTGCTAGTGCTCAACAGCACCTCTCTAAAGTCACTTTAAATCCAGTGTTTGTATCTCTGATCTCAGCATTCAGGCTACGTCGTCAGCTTCCCGCAGGCTGCCTTACCTTGCTCACCCCTAAACTATCTTTCTGCAGCAATTATCCACTTTGTAACAAAGAAAGTGGCCTGAAACCACAAGAAATGTCATCCACTTAAGAATCCATTGACCCATCTTTCTCTACAGAATTTAAAATTAGGGGCTAATCCTACAAAGGATCAATTTAGCAGGAACCTGAGAAACGCCTGCTTACCTCTAAAGCACCGACTAGATCTACAGGAGAGTGAGGCCAGAGCCACAGCCAGCACCAGCCAGCAGGACCAGGCGGCTACAGGCAGGGACGGTGCAAGTCAGCTGTGAGGAAGATGCTCAAACCTCTCTTTGGAGGGAACACAAATAGGTGATTTCAATATTAGAAAGGGCTTACTTCTGAAAACTGAATGAAACCAGCTTTTAAATATGCTTTTAACTGCTGCAGGCAGTCTGATGCCAGGACACCTGCCTCGGGCTGCCGCCGTATCCTCTAGCAGAGGACATCCTTTGTGTAGGATTTTTTTGTCATGGCTTATACTCCTACAAAAGCTTGTTCATTCAGGTACTGAAATAATTTCCAAACTAAATATTTAACTAAAGCGCTGAAACTCCTACCAAGCAATGCCTTGTTTGCATTCCAAACATCTTGGAATATTTTTCGAGGTGGGGGGGGGAGTCCTAGTACCCAGCAGAAACACACGAGCGATAACCTGGACACGGACGTGTGGAGCAGCGACCGCCGCAGCCTGCACATCTCTGCTCCCTCCTTCAGGTACGGGGACGCGGGTACAAGGCCCGACCCGGCACCGCGGTGGTGCAGCCCTGTCCTGACAATCGCGACTCTCCGGAGTCTCCCTTTGCTGGTGCTACAGAGTCACCAGCTTTGGGGTTGAGTCCAGCAATTGTGTCCAGCTTCTATTTTGGGTTACGTTAGGATGCAGCCAGGTCACTTCCTTGTGCCAAATCTTTTAAGCACAGCCACAGAGATATGTCCAATCTTGGGTTTTATACTATATGCAACAGTCCAAACCTGCTGTGCTGGGAAAATACGACATTAAATATTGAGCCTCTGCCTGCAGTGACTTTCTCCTGTACGGTGTGATAGCTACAAAGCAAAGAGACTTTGCCTCCTTTACACCGTTCTGGTCCCCTCCTATTCACTTTTTGTTTGTTAGGTAGCATTTACTCCGCTGGTTAGATCAAGCAGTTGCTGCCAGAGTTTTCCAGACAGCTGCAAGACAGTTAACTACTGGCACGTTTTAAAAACATCAGCCCTGGTTTTCATGTCTTTTCTGATGCGTGGGCTATCTCGATGTGGCACACCCAGCCCGGACAGATAAGCAGGCTGGCTGAGGCATCTGACCCAACCATCAGTGAATAAAAGGCAGAGCTAAAATGCTCACTTAACAGCCCATCCAGATGAAAGGGGAAAGCCCGCCTGCCTGATGGCACTGCTTTTACTTCTCAGCCACCAAAAGAAGCCCCTTGGGTCAAATGCCTTGTCTGCACTACACTAATTGGGGAAATTTGGAGCTGCAGCCCTCCCTGCCCTTGCTGGCAAGCAAGACGCTTCACTGAGCTGGCAAAGGCAGAGTCGATGCCCACGAGTATTTTTTTACAGCTGGGATAGCGAGAAACCCAGCAAAAGGAGACTTACACCCACAAAACAGTGAAATGGGTGGTGCTGCAGCCGCCTCTACGGACCTGACCCTAATGTGGGTTACCCACAGCTCGAGCTCCTTCTCTTCTGCCCCTGGAACCTGCGTGGGATGCAAACTCGTCTGCTTATTGCTAAAGCGAAACGAGGCACTTGACAACACATTTCTGTGGTTGTGGATTTTGCTGTGAAATCAAAACAAAAAAAATCCCCTGGAAAGCCAAGGGGCGGGAGAAAAGGGAGAACAAACAAAGTCCCAGTAGCTGTTGGGTTTACAAAGACCTGATTTTCCAAGAGCCTCTGTGCAAAGGAAAACTTTGCTCAGAAAACTGCTACTTCCTCAGGGCGCTTCGGGTGCTGGGGGGGTGAGGTTTTAGACACCTTCCAGCTGCTGGCTACGTTCAAACACCGGATGGGTTCATATTTACATCTGTTTCAAGGGAACGGAGCCGGGCGCCCGGAAGCAAGGTCGCTGTCACTCACAAAGTGCATCCCTATGGAGGTGGCTGCTGCCGTCTCAATTTCTGTGCCGATGTCTTCGATGAAGGGATATTCGTTCTGGTCGTGGACGATGATCTTGGCTCCCGTGGATGTCACCAGGAAGGGGTTGTAGTCTGCTTCATCTATATACAGAACCACCTGCAAGCCTGGAGAACAGAGACAAGGCGGGAGCGGTTACACCAGAAGCTGGAGCCATTTTTCCTGGTGAGGGAGGGCAGCAGAGTTTATTTAATGTTATCTGTAACAACCCAGCAAGGCCTTTGCAGTGCTAGACTGAGACACTGCAGCAAGCAACGTCCCTCCGCGGCCCCACGCACAGCAAACAAATAATGTCTCGTAGAACGTGGCTGAAACTTACTTTAAAAAGTTATATAACCGGGAAGCAGTAATTTCAGATGGAAAACATTAGTGATGCAATGATATTATCTTTGTATTCTCTGGCAACAGTTTGCACTAGTTCAAACAAGCATTTCCCCAATCAGCTTGCACATCTAGAGCCAACACATCAATCACTCTCCAGCAGGATCCAGTTTGCGGAACCGCTTGTTATCGAACAGTCCCTCTGCAAACTCCGCTCCTCACCGTACTCGCTGCCGCCGGTGGAGGTGCTCAGGACCGTCCCGTTTTCGCCACTGTTGAAGGTGTAGCAGTTGCCGTGCAGGGGATGATGGAAGCGAGTGAAGTGCCTGAAAGAAATCCAGTATTGTTACATTGCCCTCTGCAGTTTTAATTGCCCGTGGGAGAAAATCAGCAGTTTTGGCAGAGACACAGCAGGACTGGATGTTTCTTACTTTTTTTTTGGCAAGCAGTTTGGTTTGCTGAGAAGTGTGGGTCTTTTTCTTAATATCCTGAAACTATGTGGAGATATGATCTGGTTTAATGGGAAATGAAAAGTTTAGGAGATTTTCAGGTGGGAATGGGGACTGAGAGGTGGGGGAAGCGGATTTACAGAACTAGCGGGAAGGTGGCGGTGGAGGGGACAGAGTCCTCTTCCATTCGACAGCCAGGTGGCTAAAGCAACACCAATCTTAATTTTTCAGAAAAGATGTCATAGCCACTGTCACAGAGGGGAGGCTGAGGACACACCCTTGTGATTCAAGCACATTCATGTCTTCCCTGTGAACATCCCCTCCCACTCAAGCAAATGTCTTCATTCGGAGAAAAGACGTTAAGCGTTTGCAGGATTACAGACACAAGCAAAACGCCTTCGGTAACGAGAGCTACAGCGCAGCCCGGCAGCGGGGAAACGGCTCAGCCCAGGTGCAGGAGCAACCGTACCCCCAGAGCTGCCACCCCCGGGACGCGGGGATGACTCTCCTGCTACCGCCCTGCCACAATCGTAAGCAGGTAGATTTGATTCTGCCCAAAAGCATGGGTTTATATGAAACGTGGACAGCAGAACACTAAGACAAATTCAATTAAAGAGCGTAATTAAAGTTCACGAAGATGCAAATGTTTGCTTTCATTTAAAAATGGAATCGGTTCCTGCTGGAATTCAGCAAATACCAAATATTCAATTCCTATATATTATGTACTCGGAAATAAGCTGTTAAGCTGGCAGGTATTTTCTGTGCACTGACCTTTTGTCACAAGATAGGCCATCAAAGAAACATGTCAGTAGCAGGTCATCAGCAGAATAACTCAATTTTTCTTTAGTCTCCAGGGGAATTTGTGCCATGATGTTCATGTAATGCAGCTTGTACCACTCTTGGATAGCATTAACACCAGAACTGAATGTATAAAGTGCACACTCACTGCTGTTGTTTGCATCGCACTGATAATTACAAAGGGGAAAAAGCATTTCAGATGAAACGAAATTATGTATTCTACAAGGTAGGTGTGATACTGTTTCTCTTCCACAGTAACAACCACGTATGAAGTTATAGTAGCACAAAGGGGACAGAGAGTCATCAGAGACCTTTCACTCAGGGCTAAGTGATACGCTCAAATGTTTCAGGCCCAAAGGAAAGGTCACAGAAGGCACTGAGTCTATCTGGGTAGACTTCAGGAAGGTATTTGTCTTCCAGAGAGCTGGAGATGAATCTGCAGGCAGCCATGGAGGCAGCTGGGGCATTACTCACTATAAAGCCACCTAAGCAAGCAATAAAATTGGCTGGAGGGATACCAACCCAAAACAGCCCTTCACCACCCCACAGGGAACTGGCTGGCCAAGGGAGAGGGACACTCACCAGCTGAAAGCCAATGATATCATTTGAATCCCCGGAGTTCACTATGGACGAATCCTTGTGAAAGACACTGCCCTCTATTTTCCTTTTCTGGCCACTGCGGAGGTCAGTCGCCGTCTTGGAGAAGTCCTCGAACTTCAGCAGAGGGATCTGTTTGAAGAAGTCGCTCCCTGCACTGTCCCATTCGCCCACCGACCGGCGCACCTTGGACTTGCCCTCTGAAAATCCGTAGAAAGTCTCCAAAGCTTTTTTTGTCTCTTTGTCCAATTCAGATAAATAGTCTTTCATGGAACTGTACCTGCATTGGAGACAAGGCGACAGAAGGTGACATCCCATCTCACCTCACCGCCGAGCTGCAGCGTTTTGCCCGCGGCACGGCGAATCTCATCGCTCAGCACAGAACCCTCTGTCGCAGGCTCACATCAGTCTCTCTCACCACCTCCTCAACTCACAGCGGTGTGGGCAGACACGCAGCTGTGCCCTCAGAGAGACCTCAGAGCAAGGAGCGTAGGAAGCAAAGCAGGCTGAACTGCAGAGAAACCCTCCCAGCCTCCCAGGCTCCTTGGAGGTTGTGTTGGCAAGCCCGGGGAGGCAGAGCCTGTGGAAATAAGACTTCTGCATCTGTGCCAAGAGACACGGGAGAGCTGGACTGCCTGCAGGGACCAGGGTGGATAGCTGGCAGCAGAACAGGCATCAACGTAAAGCATAATTTGGCAGGAGAAAAAGTATTGTTGATTGATAAAGGCGAAGCATCCTATAAGGGAAAAAAGAGGCAACAGAGGAGTGACAGATGTTCCCCTTCCGTTCCTCGGGAGACGGCGTTGTTTGTAATCCTGGAACTTTGGTCTGGGGAAGAAGGGAATCTGAAGAGAACCACGGAGCCGACCAGGGACTGTCTGGAGCAGAAAGCTGTATCGACAGAGCCAAGCTCAGCGGGCAGCGAGCGAAGGGTGTGACTATAACCCACACGCATCTGAAGAGCATCCGCACAAAGGTGGGTACGTTACTGAAAGTGCCGGAGAGGGAAAACCCAGGGCTGGGACAGACCGGGCTGGCGAGCAGCGCTGCACCGCGGCAGGATAAGCCCGGGAAGGGGCTTGGTGCTGAGCTGGCGGGGGGCTGAGGAGCTCGCCAGGCCGGGGACCACCCTCGCCCCCCCGCCCCCATGCCTTACTTGTAGGGGTTGATGTTGCAGATGGTGACGGCGGGGAAGGGCAGCTTCTGGAACTGGACGGTGACAGAGACCGAGGCGCTGTAGTAGTTGAGGAGGAGCTCGGCGCACTGCCAGAGGATCAGCCCCACGGCGCTGAGGGTCAGCAGGATCCAGAGGAAGCGGCGCAGGCGGCCGCGGGACACCACGATGCGGCGGCAGCCGTGCGTGTTGGTGTTGAGGCAGTACCAGCGCATCAGCTCGCTCAGCGTCGGTGCCTGCGGGCCCTTCACCGGCAGCGTCCGCTTGATCCGGGCCGTGATCTTCTTCCCGGGGGCACCTGCGGGGGGACGTGCCGGGCGCCTGAGCGGCCCCGCGGGACGGGACAGGGTCCCCCCGCGCTGACAGGGCCGCGCTGCCGAGCCGTGAACCGGCATCCCCCCCCCCCCCCCCCGCCTCCCCGCCGCGGCGGGGGTCCGAGCCGCCCAACACCGCTTGCCAGGGGAAGTCGCGCCCGTCCCCCCCGCCCGCCTCACCTCGGCCGCCCTCCGGGCCCGGCGGGGCCATGCTGCGATCCCGGCCCCGGCGACGCTGCCGATGGCCCGGCAAGCGCCCGTCCCGGTCCCTACCCCCCGCCGCCCGCCCCGCCCCGGCCCGCCCCGGCCCGCCCCGGCCCCGCCGCCCCCGCCTCCACTCCGCGGCCGCGCAGCGCCGCCCCACGGCGGCCGCGGGGCTGACGGGAGCGGCGGGGCCAGGCCGGCGCCCCCGGGGAGGGCCCTGCGGGCCGCAGCAAACGCCGGCCGCTGGCGGGAGCCCCCGCGGGTGGCATCGCCGCTCGTCCCCGCGGCGCCGGGGCCCGGCCGCCCCCGCCCGCCCCCTGCCAGCAACAAAGATGGCGGCGGTGCCGCCGCGGCGCCTGCCCGCCGCTAAGGTGGCGGCGCGATCACGTGGCGGCGCGCCCCGCCCCGCCCGCTGCATGGCGGCGCCGGGAGGCGGCTGAGCCCCGGCGGCCCGGCGGGCGGGAGGGATGCGGCGGCCGGCGGGCTGAGCGGGGATGCGCGCCGCGCCGCCGCGCAGCCATGTCGCGGGTGAGCGGCTCCGCGCCGGCCGGCTGCGCCAAGGAGAAGCGCTCCTTCAGCAAGCGGCTCTTCCGCGGGCGGGCGGCGGCGGGCGGCGGCTCGGGCTCGGCCCCGGCACCCCCCGCCGCCGCCCCGGCCCCGGCCCCGTCCGGGCGGTCGCTCGGCGGGTTCATGAGCCGTGTGTTGAAGACCCTCTCCACGCTCTCGCACTACAGCAGCGAGCCCGAGCCCCGCGGCCCGCACGCCCCGCGCCTGCCCCCGCCGCAGGCGGCCGGCGGCCTGGGCAGCTGCTTCCCGCCGGGCCCGCCGCGCAGCCCCGAGCCCCCGCCGCGGCCCGCCGGCGGCCCCGAGGCCGTGCCCGGCGTGGCGGGGCTGCGCAACCACGGCAACACCTGCTTCATGAACGCCATCCTGCAGTGCCTCAGCAACACCGAGCTCTTTGCCGAGTTCCTGGCGCTGGAGCAGTTCCGCAGCGGGCAGCCCCCCGCCGCCCCCAGCCCCGCCGCCGACGGCCCGCCGCCCGCGCCCGGCGAGGTCACCGAGCAGCTGGCACAGCTGGTGCGGGCGCTCTGGACGCTGGAGTACACCCCGCAGCACAGCCGCGACTTCAAGGTGAGCGGGGCCTGGCCCCAGGCCGGAGGGGATGGCCGCCTCGTCTCTTCGAGGCGGGAAGGCCGAGCGTGAGGCAGCTGTGCCACCCAGGCCTCGTCCGCCCGGCAGCGGCCTGGAACCGGCCCTCGAGCACCTTGCCCCTCAGGGTGGGGCTGCCACGGCCGTTGGTGTCCCTCGCCAGGCCGAAGTGCTCAGGGCTGGGCTCCGTGTGTCGCCCTGGGGGCCAGTGGGAGATGCCTGTTCCCTGCGCCGGGTGGGTGCCAGGGGCCGCTGCTCTGGTTGTTGGGGCGTGGCGGGGCCTGGCCACCAGTCCGAGCACTCACGGGGTGTGAAAAGCCTTCTGGCCTCGCCGGCCGCTCTGGTGAGCAGCTCCAGCCGCCCGGCACCCCTCTGGAGAAGCAGACCCCCAGCCATGCACCGTCTGTCCAAGCGGCGACGTGGTGTGTCCGCCCCTCGGCTCTCCCGCGGTCCCCGGGGTGAGCGCCTGCAGTTGAGGTGCTGCCGCTACGTTTGTGGTGAAATGGTGGTGAAAGCCGGCTGATGGCTCTGCGGCTTTTTCCTGGTGAAAGTGTCCATTTTGCTGTTTCATGCCTCTGTTGTGCTGCCGTTAGAAAAGTTGTGACTAATTGTTGTGGCGGTGCCGGAGTCGGGATCTGCGAGCGTGCATGGGAGGAGGAGGAGGCTGCTGAGAGGTGTGCCTCGCAGGCTCCCCGGGGAACTGGGGACCTCGGGCTCATTTGGGGAATGCGTTGCAGCAGTACGAGGTCATAACCTCCTGCTCGTACCAACTCGTGTTTAATACCGTGGCGTTCTCCCGGCTGGAGCCCTCGCGCCGTGGTTCGATCTGCCGGCGCCGTGCCCTGCCCTGCCCCGCCGTGCAGCCCTGCGCCCCGCTGCCGGCAGCGTGCTCCCCCAGGAATTGTGTAGCAGAGGGCACAGTCTTTGCACCTCTGTTTTCAGAAAGCCCTGCAGTGCTTTTGGATGAAATAAGACACAACTGTTCTAAAAGTGCTCCAGGCCTACCTCGCTTCTCAAAACAGTAAGAATACGGTGAAGTTTTATTGTAACAGCAATTTCCTGGCATATAAAACTGGTCGTGTGAAAGAATGAGAGGGTAGGTGGTAGCTTCCATACCGTTAACTTGAAGACCTTTGCTTTAGGGGATTTTCTCTTGCAGAGCGAGTTGGAGAGGGGATGCACAGATGCATGAATATCCAGCAGGACCGTGGTTCGCACATTCTCAGGCTCTCTGCCTCCAGTTCGGATGGGGTGTGGCAGCAGGTGGAGGCCGCAGGTACCTGCGTCTGCCCCCCCTCGGTGTCAGTCGGATGGTGGGATGCCTGGAGGCTCCTGAGGTGTCGGCGGTCTCTGACACCCTGTGTCGTTTGGGCCGACGCGCAGCCACCACCTCCTCCCTTTGCTTCTCCCGCGTGTTTCCGGGCAGTTGTGCCCACCCTCACCCGCAGCGAGTGGGGCATTCCCTGGGCAGCCCGGCTGTTTGCCTTTGGGGCAGAGGCACCTGCCCTCTCTGGTCCAGGTGGCCGCACGGGCGCTGGGTAGAGGGCGTGGGTGTTTTCAGAGCGTTTGCTGATGGAGCAGCGCTCGGGAAGCCCATCCGCTCGGCTGTGGTGTGTCCAGTCCTGGCAGCACCGCGGGGCACTCGCCTTCAACCCCGTCTTTCACCGCTCCAGAGGCATTCTGGCAGGAGAAGAAAATGTGGATTTCTTCTGAGTAATAGCAGGAATAAAAGGTTGCAAAAGCAGAATTATCTTTTGCCGGTGTAACTGATAAAATCAAAGGGAAAGCAGACCACTTTCTAGGCCAAGATACGCTGTTTATGCAGGCCTGCAGTAGCGGTGTTCAGATAAGAGTGACAGAAGCAGGAAAAGAAACAGGTCTGTAGATTAAATTAAGGCCATGTTCCAAGGGTTTTTTTATGGTGGAACTTTCTTTGCTTATTTCAGGCATCACTAATGGTAAGTGAACGCTTCTCTACTTGCTGTTGATGTAGCTGGAGCCCATCAATCTTCTGCCTGCCAGGTCCCCTGGAGGTTTTTAAAAAGCATCTTGCTGTGGGGGATCTCGTCCCAGTAAGTCCTGTTCAGCACTGCGTGGTGTCAACAGCCCGGGTCTTACTCAGAGTGACTTTGTCATTATGTCAAGTACTTGGCTGTTTCCTTACAGGGGTCAATTACTTTTAATAGTAAATTAATACCTCTAAAGACAGTTAAGTAGCCTGAACCTGCTATTAAATTCAGTGTTCTTAATTAAAATTTTTTTCAGCAGCAGGTTTGCACAGTTAATTTAAAGATGTAAACAACAGGCTTAGATTTGAGAAAGGTGAGGATTGGCATTTTCGCTCTGAAAACTGCTGCTTCTCCTCAAAAGAAGAAAAACATCTCCCCAAGCTTGTTTCAGATAGAGGGCGGAACATTCCCTATCTTCATTGCTTTATTTTTTTTTTTTTAAGGGTGAAAAGTGTTTTCAGGAGAGTCATTTTGTGCTTTCACTCCAACAGTAATAGCCATTGACAGTAATATTTATTTGTCGGTCAAAGAGCTCTTTAGCCAGCACGCTTAGAAATTCATGTGTGTTGGGTTTTTTTGCTTTTTTTCCTCTTTTGACACTGAATATAATTGGGCAAAGACGCTTCCTGATTCCTAAATACTTATCTGCAGGCGCTAAGCTTATTTTAGGATGAAGGATAACACTTATGCTCTCGCTCGTTCTTATATCTGTAGGCTTTTTTCTTTGGGGTAGGAGAAACTTTTCTAAGAGAGTGTCTCTGAGTCCTGGTGGGCAGAGGCCTTTGAGGGGGCAAGTTCTGAGATACTCCTTACCCTTAGCTGTTTTTTCTTGGTAGTATTTTCTCCCTTTTTAGGTTGGTCTTTGAGAAATAACCCATCCCACAGGTTCATGAATCATGTAGTCCTGCTGCTGAAAACAAGGAAAATGCAATTAAAACAAGTGGTTTGTGTAAAATGGTTTGTCTTGGAACTGCAGGGCCGAGAGAGAGCTAATGCACAGGGAGGGGAGCAGCCAGCACGTTGTTTCTGGTCAGATCTCCTTGAAACACAAGGATCTCTGCCAGTTTCTGCATTTTAAACCTGACATTTCTCTCTGCCAGGAGAAGTTTTTTTTTTTTAATAGTCTTTTCTTCCCGGGTTGCAGCGTGGATCCGTGCGGAGCCTTCTCTAAAGTGTTTGCAATGGCTTGTCCTGGGGGCAAGGACCTGCTGTGGAAGGGGCACCCGGGAAGGCTTTGGGAGCGCTGGCTCGTACGATGGGAGCCGAGGTGCGGTGGAAGTTGTGTGCATCCTCTGCTGTGCCTGCTGCGGAGGAGTTGGCTGCCCAGGGGCACGTGCTTTGCTTCCTGCGGGGGCAGGAGGCAAGGGCCGTGGGGGCACGTCTTCACCCGTGCTGGGAGCGGGGGGGAGCGGGCGGTGTGGAGGATGCAGTGGTAGGAAAAGGTCAGGGAGGGAATGGATGGGGAGGTGGAAGCGGAGGGGTTTGGTGCGCCGGTAGCAGCCCTGGGGCTGGGAGCAGAAGGGAGCCCGAGGAGATGGTACAGGAGTGCTGTGGCGGGGCGATGGATGTTGGCTTTTTATCTCTGCTTTGGATGACTTTCCTGTTGATCCTGCGCTCGTTTGCAGTTTGTTTTAACAATCCTTTTCTTCCGATTGCTCAGTGGTTTTTATTTTCCTGCCTAAACAGAGCTGCTGCTTTCATAACAAGGGCCAATATTGCAGCTTGTGCTTCCTCTTTCCCCTTTGTGATGGTGTGACAATGGTGACAAACATCTATTGTATAAGCAGGAGCTGTGCTTTGGGCTTGTTTTTTTCCGGGGAGCTGTCCCGTTCTGCCTGCAAAGTTCCTGGGAGCATCAGCTAGTGAGGACAGAGCACCCTTTGTGATGGGGAATTGCTCTGCGACACTTGGAGGTGATGATGGGGGTCTTGAGAGAGAGGTTTTTATTTAAACTAATTGGGCTTGAAAAATTGTATAAATTTATCCAAATCCTCTACCCTTGCCTGCCTTGGAGTTCTGGTCTCCTGTGGATGATGAGGCTGTTTTCTGTTTTGAGGCTTTCTTCACAGCTAAGCCAGTTGCACACTGAAGCATGTCAATGTTTAACAAGACCCTTTGTATGCTAGAACTGTGTTCATTGCATTTTTTTGTCCTACAAGATGAAGACTGCCCTATTTTTATGACCTGCAGTGTGTACAGCAAATACAGCAACATCATAGTAACTTGATTGAGTTGGATTATCAGAATTAGATCTGAACCTGGGATGGATCCCTGTTAGCAGAGCAGGGATTATTGTGCCAGGTTAATAGTGCTGCTTCCGTTTTTATTTATTTTTAAACCTGTGTTTAGTGTAAGCTTTGGTAGTAGCTGTGTGTAACTCTTGCAGTTTCAAGGTGCTCGTGTTTTGGCAATGCACTTGGTGTTAATACCACGCTTGGGACAAGCAGTCTGTCAGCTGCCTTGGTCACTTCTTTGTGAATTAATGAATAACTCCTCTGAATTACGAAGGAACTCCTGCTCAGTATCTTTACCTTCTCTTGTAGATTAAATAACAGCAGTTCTCAGCACTGGGCTGCTTGGTGCAGCTGGGGTGTTGGAAGCCCTCAGTCCTGCACCCGGAGCTGTTAGCCACGAGCTCTCCCACTCGCTAGAGCCCTTGTGCTTTGCTAATGGGGCCAGTTATGTGGGAAATGGGATCCCCTGGATCATATTTAATCATCTTGCTCTCTGCCTAGCACAGTGATCAGTTATTTTATTCTGGACAGTGGCAACTGCTTATCCCTAAAATATTTCTGCGGAGAGCAGACCGTCCTCCCTCTACACAAAGAGATGGAAGAATGGGACGTGAAAGAAGCAACACAAGAGCCTTCACCCTTCCCTCCCGGTCCCTCGTCCCTTGGTTCTTGGCATTTCGGTTCCTGAGTTCATCGAAAAGGGCCTTGAGCGGGGCCAGGTGACGTGGGGTCTTGAAGTGCTTGTTCCAGTTCAGTCCAGGTGCCCCCAGTGGTGCCACTGCAGTGGGGACATTCGGAACTGACACACTTTACTTGAAACAGAAAGCAAGTTCTAAATTTTCTGCGTCATTGTTGTGACACTTCTTGACATCATGGGAACATGTTTCTCTCTTCACGGGGATCACAAAGGTCTTTGGCAGTCTTTCCACATTAGAC
The DNA here is from genome assembly GCF_031877795.1 of Strix aluco. NCBI lineage: Eukaryota > Metazoa > Chordata > Aves > Strigiformes > Strigidae > Strix > Strix aluco. The sequence goes on from NC_133945.1 coordinate 21,531,784, forward strand.
TTTTCTTGTTTTAATGTTAATGATCAATAAGATGCAAGTCCATTATTGTGGGGGGTGTGTGTGGGGTTTTTTTGTTTTACCTTTTTCTTTGTGCATATTTCCTTACAATTTTTTACTGTTTTTCCCCTCCTCACCTCCTCACATAAACCCCCTGAGAGGGGTTTCCTGCAGCAAGGTCCTGGTTGCTTTAAAGCAGCAGTCTGATTTACTTGTCAAATCCAAAGATTTTTCTGGGCATTTCTGGGTTATACTTCAAACTTTGATCTGAGTAAGTGCAGCAGAAGGCTGGGAGAGCAGAGAGCCGAGCTGCAGAGTCCAGGGGTCGGACGCTGGTTTGCGGGGGTTCTGCTGGAGGGGGAAGCAGAAGCGGTGTGGCTGCTCGTGTCCAGAAGTCCAGAAGGGCGAGGGGGAGGCGGGGAGGAGACCCCAGTGTAGAGCAGCTCTGCGGCCCTGTGGATGGACCCTCGGTGGGGCTGGGAGGGTGATTATGCGTGGTTTCCAAAAACTGTTCTCTGTCTTCCAAGCTCCGAGGCCTTTATTTCCACGCTCCTCCATGGAAGTACAAATGGTGAAAGTATGAAAACGGTGTCGTGTCTGGCAACCCATGGAAGGGGTAAGGGAATGCCTGTTCTTAGGCAGCTTAATTGGATCTGTGCGTTGCTCCGTGCCCAGCTTTGCGTGCTGGCATTTAGAAATGGCCCCACTTGATTGTGAGTAAACCCATTTGGAGCTTCTATCTGAAGGCGTGACTGCTGCGGAGCACCGCTTTAATGAACTGTTTTGCATATGATTGTGTCAGTGAAATTAACGTTTGTTTTGCAGCATCCTTGAAGGGAGGGAGGCTTGTGTGAGCAGTAGGGATCAGATCCCTGTCTCAGGGGCCCGTGCTCTAACCTGGGACCTGAGGGAAAACCTGGGGAGAGCGGGAGAGGCTCAAGGGTGCAGTGGAGCACCAGCTCCTTGCGCTCCCCAGCCCAGCCCTCAAGTCTCCTCTGCACCGGCGTTTCTTGACTCTCCTTTACTGAACTGCTCCACACTTGTGGCATTCCCCCGCTCCTTAATCCCTCACTCTTTGGAATCCCACCAATCGCTCTGCTAGCCTAGCAAGAAAACAAGGACTTTTTGAGAACAAAATCAGATTCCTGCTGTTTATAAGGATGAATTCTCCCGGCAGTCAGCACCAGCTCCGGCAGTGCCTTCCAGCCACATGACCGTGCTCCTGCCATGAGCCAGGGAAGGAGCGTGCCTGCTTGGGGACGCAGCACCCAACAACCCACCTTCGTGTCTGGGTCCATTTTCCCGTGTGGGAGAGGCAGCTGAGGACCACTCGCCCCGGCCATGAGTCCTCTGCCTGCTCCGGTGTGTTGGGAGCTGCCAGCGGCTCTGCCCACTGCTGCCTGCGCGGAGGAGGGAGCGCTGCACACAGCAACCCTGGAAAGTGTCATCTTGATATACTTCACTCTCTCCTTACGTGTTGAAGAAAGGTGGTTAATCAGGATTAACTAAGGCTTCAGCCTGGCAGGGTGAGAGTAGCTGCTAGCGCAGGATGGGTGTCAGGCAGGGGCCGGTGGATGATGCTTCTTGTCTGGACTTGTTAAATGTGGTGGAGAACCTGCTCTGGTCCTGGCATGCTGCGCTCTGCCGTGCTCTTCTTGTTTTCACTTTTTGAAGTGGAATAATAAACGGCTGTGTTTGCTTTCCCCTCTGCAGCAGGCAAGGGCCTGGCTGCGCGAGGAGCCGTTCTGCACCAGCCCCGAGGACGGCTTCGCTGCCTGCGGAGCCACTGTGCTCTCCCACAGGGTGCTGCCTCCCGAGCCCCAGCACCCCGGCTTTCACTGCGGGGCGAACAAGGGGTGTTTTATCCCACCCTGGCTGCTTTGACAGACCCACTCTCTTCAAAACCGCCTTTTTCTGCCTTTTGGAGAGCTGTGGTAAAGCTCAGCCAGTGGAGATCTCGTCTGTCCTGGGCTGGACCAGCGTCTCCTCCTCAGTGCTGGGCAGGTGGGTGAACCCCGAGGCTGACACAGAGCTCGAGGGGCTGTGAGCCCTGCTGTCCTCCTGCGAGCCCAGCTGTCCCCTGTGTACGCAGAGAGACGCTGCGGGGGCTTTCTGCCACCGAATCCCCGGCTCCTGGCAGGAAGGGGGGGTTGCTGGGTGCGCTGCCGTGCCAGCTCTTCGCGCGCTGCTGCCAGCCTCCGTGGAGTGGGGAGGCTCGTTGCACTGTCTCCCTGTCTTGCTTTTTTTTCCCTGCTCTGTGCAGCCTGCAGCAGCTGAGCCAATGTGTCCCGAGTGCTGGAAGCCGTGCGGGTCCCGCTGGCAGCAGCCAGTGGCAGGGCCCTGGCCGGGAAAGAGCGTGGTGGTCCCTGCGGGCACTTTCAGCTGGGCGAAGGGTCACTGCTGGCCTTGGCTTTGTCCCCGGGCCTGGGGCGGAACAGAAAGTCTGAAACACATTGTTTCCCAGGTATTGCTTTTCCCAGAAAAGAGTATTTCCATTCAGAGAGGGGAAATTGCTTTTTCTGTGTGTGAGTGGACGGAGTCATTTAGATAAACACTCTTCATGAGATGTCTGCCATAGAAGTTGCCCAAACACAGAGCTATGTCTGTAGGTTTAAAAAAGAAAAAAAAAAATCTGGTTGAGCATAACTCGATGATGTTCAATGAAAGATAAGGAATAGCTTTTCTTTCGTGCTCACGTGTGTCATTGTGTCAGGTCTCTAATGAGCTGGCTTCATCCGTTCATGTACAAAAACCTTTCCACAGCTGCTTCCTACCAGAGGCACTCTGGAAAATATCAGACTGACATTTTTCCTTTAGCTGTCTTTGTGATCTGGAACAATAACAGCAGCAAAGGAGAGGCCAGTAGTTCAGCTATGTTTGCCTTTATTTATTGCATCTATTTAGAGCAATAGATGAATGATTATTAAACTTTCAGTGGGCTGATAAAAATGATAATGCATCTTTGCCATAAATCTGCTTTATAGATGGACAGGGACTTGTTTGGTTATAGGGTGCTTGCATTAGGGGGTTAGATAAGTGTATGCGATCGATATGAAATGATGATTTTCCCCCTCTTATCTCTTCTGATGGTGCTGCTTCCATTCAGGGTGCCCGTGTGCTGGTGCTCGCCCATCTGGGGGAAGGGAAGATTTCATTCCTTCTGCCAAACTCTTAGGGGCTGAGCTGAGGAAAGGGGCTGGAGGTGCGCAGCCGTCCAGTCATGGAAAGGTGTTGGGAAGGGAGCTTGGGAGACCGCTCCTGATGTCTCATATCTGAAACAGCCACAGCAAAATCGTTCCTGACCGGTTCTTAGTACCCTCTGGTGATGGACAGGGTCCGTTCAGATATGCCACCTATGCTCACAGCAGAGATTAGGGGCAGAGGATTAAAAGCTATGGGGGGTTGGTAAATGTGGTGGGTTTTATGTTTTTATGTGTTTTTTTTAAACCAATATCTTCTTAACTCAGATCTGCAGCCAGCTGCAATTGCTGTCGCTCTACTGCAGTGGGTTCAGCCTAAGCAGGACCAGCAAAACGAGGCGAAAGAGGAGAGAAAGTTTGAGGTTATGTTCTGACTTCTACCTGTCTTTGTGTAAAGTAACCTTTCCGCAGCCTGGGTGGCTGAGCAGGGATCTTGGGGAGGGGCTGTTGCAGTTGTGGCCTCGTCTAAACCAAGTCTCTGCCTGAGCTGCGCAGATGTCACCGGGACTGCACCGTCACGGCCTGAGCCCTGCACTGGGATGGGGCCGGCCACGCTCCACGGCACGGGCGGGAGACCCGCTGCCCCGGGGTGGCAGCTCTGCCGCTGAGAGCTGGAAGAGGAGTCTCAGAAAATAAAGACGAGGAAGTTCAGGGTGTTTGATGCTTAATGATGAGCTACTACGTCCATCAAATGTTATTGGGGCTGTTTGGGAGTTGCCGGTCTGGCTTGCCAGGAGGTTGCAGTCCCCCGTCGGTGGCACAGGGCTCACCCCAGAGCTTGTTCGCGCAGCCCGAGTGAGGGGCCAGCGTTGGAGACGGGGAAGCGCATGGGGCTGTATCTGTCTGCTGAGCCATCTAGTTGGCTGGAGGCTGCGCTTCAGGAGCTCCTGGTATTTTTCTCAAATTGTTGAATTGTTTGAGTCAGCGCCTTTATCTCTCACTTGGATTTAATCCCTTAGTATTGACCGTTCCGCACTGCGTGCCTGTTGCTCCTCCTTTTCACCTGGCCTGTCTCGGGTTGCTCTGCTGCCCCAGCACCTCAGGGGGCACTGGGGAGGAGGCACATGGCATTGCACAGAGCAGCAGACGCAGAGGTTTAAGCAATAACAGACCCACTTGTAGCTGCGATGGCAGGAAGCGTGAGTAACGCTGGGAACACGCTGCTATTGCTGGAGTGTTTTTGTAGTGGAGCCTCTTGGAGCCTCTTGTGAAGGAATTGCATCTGATATTTTGTAGTGCTTCCTGAATCACTTCCAACGTCTTGTGATCTGTCTCCACAGGCAGCTCTTTATCCTTGGTCCACTCAGGCTGCGAGAGTGTCGAGGAAACCAGAGCAGTTATCATGGAGGTGCTGCTGAGATGAGGAACGACACAGATACAGCCCAAGGCCCGTGGCTGTTGCAAATCCCCGGGGTTTGCTCGGCTGCGGGGAGGTGTTAGGGGCTTGCGTGGCTGGCTGTAGGATGACACATCCCCAGGAACGCGTGTCAGTGAAAGCCAGCGAGGGTCTAGACTGGAGTGATGTGCTGGTGACACTGGGAGGGAGGCGGTAGGAAAGGCTAGCCCGGATTGCTGAAATCCTTGCTTACATCTGTTTCCTTACAGACCCGCCCATGCCCCCTTTTTCACTTGAAACACCAGATTCACTTCTTCCTAACAATACTGAGCACCCTTTTAGCTTCAGCTCTGTCTCGACTAGGACATGAAGTGCGGTGGCAGCACCTGTTGGCTAACTTCACTAAGACTAGACCAGCTAAGGCAGCGGCTCTTAGTGTGCCAAGGGAAGGGTGTTAGTGCTGGCCCGATGATATCAAACCTTTTTATATCGGTGTGGAGAGGACCGTGCTCTGCTGGGGGGGGTTGTGTTTCAGCATCTCTCTTTCTCTTGGCCCTCTTTGGTCAACTCACTGCTGAGAAGAATGAGCTCAGCCTTACTGCGACCTGCGCTGCCTTTGGGCCCTCCCTTGGTGACAGTGACCCTGTCACCTTGGCGTGCAGAGCTGGGCACAGGAGGGAGCGGGAAGGGGGAATAAGGCTGTTAAAAGGCAAGTGTGTTACTGTGGAGGTGTGGATGGCCGGTGTGGAGAAAAGATGTAGTGAGAAGCACTTAGGAGCAGACTGAAATCTGTGCTTCACGCTTCGGTGATTGATTTTCAGTTTGGAACTTGACACGGTAATTTAAGGGCTAAATTTAATTTTCAGTGTAATTTTTTTGAACAAAGATAATGTTTGCAAAGGAAGTCTTCACATGTACATCTTAAATTCTTCCCTAAACCGTTGTCTGGCTGTGTTCAACTGGACACAGCTGCTGTGAATATCAGCCTTTTCTCCTTGCTTACAGGTGTTTTGGATATTTTGGAATATTAATTTTTCCTAATTCTAGATGACCCACTAAATCCTGTCAGCAGCGGCTGGCTGTTGGCTGGGACCTGCGGCTGGAAAGGTGATGGGCTCCCACGCCCCTGCTCGAGGGGAGCAGTGCTCCTCGAGACCCGTTGCTGGGCTGGAGATGTCAGCGCCCTGAGATGGGTCAGCCTGGAGCTTTGGTAAGAATAAAGGAAGGCATCGTGCGCCGATCGAGAAACCGCTGTTCTGTAAATCTAACGAAAGAAGTATAAGACCAGGGATCGTCATAAAGTTGGTGGGCAGGGGCGGTGTTCGGCGGAGGACAGTTTAAGGAGAGCTCTGCTTACGAGCGCCTCTGGTTGAGGCAGTGTTGGGTGGCGGGTTTCTAGCCCAACTAAACTAGGTTTCTCCAGGTTGTTGCCATCTTGTCCTGATAGCTGCTGGGCGAGTGTTGAGTGTTTAGGTATCAGGCCAGGGTCTGCAAGTATGTTGACTATATTTTCACAGTTAGCGTTAAATTCCGTAAATTGGTGCAACATGAGTAATTCACCAGGCTTTCTGCTGAAGGAGGGCAAGAGGTATCAGGCTGGTACCTGGAGAGGCTTAAGATCATTTTTTGGATCATGTTTTGTCACTTTTTTCCTGCCAATGGATCTTGTTTTGCTGAATGGGGACTAGGAGCGGGGAAGGCTCTTTGGTTGCCTTTAATCCTGGAGGCCCTACAGACTACTTTGGATTTTTCTCCCCAATCAGTTGGTTTGCAGCAGTGCCCAGGCTCACATTGTGTTGGGCACCGAGCAGGGGTGTGCTGGGCTCGCACCGCTGTGCTGCAGAGGTGAGCACTCCCTGGGGGCTACTCGTTTAAAACTGTGTTTACAAATTCCATGTGGGAGGGTGCTGGTCCCTGGGCAGGCAGTAAATCTGTTGTCAGAAGGGCTTGCACATATGTAATGAGAGCAGATTATTTCTGTTTTCCCTTATTTTGCTGCCTTGAGGCAGGTGGACAGATTATAGAGGATAGAGAGTGCATGTTTATCAGTCCTTTCCTGTCTTTTTCATCACCCCCCTCTTCTGGTGACCCCATTTTCTAGAGGGATAAAGCGAGCAGCCCAACCTCTTTTCTCAGATCTGTTGCAAAGTCTGATTAGAGAAATGGAGGAGCTCTGGTACCGTGCGTGTGCGGCCTGCCGCAGCCTTCCCGCATGGTTCTTGCCCTGCAGGTACAGCCTGGTCTCTGCCGGTGCCTCTGCCCCTTTTTGGGGACCCTGCTCAGACAAGCTCGAGTCCCGTGTAAATGCTTTCTGTCTCCCCGCAGGTGTGCCGTGGGGTGTAGGTGCAGCACATCCCAAACTGGATCGCCTCTCCCAGTAGTACGTGGCACAGGAAGGCTGGGGAGTTGCTGTGCGACTGGCGTGAGCTTTGCTATGAGCCTGTTTCTCACAAAGAAAAGCCCAGTATTGGCTTTGTGGTTAAAATTGGTGGAGTGGGAGCGTGGGGTGGCTGACCCGTGAGCGTGTGTTAGGTGAACGCCTGTTTCATGAGCAGCAGGAGGAGCGGGCTGGCTCTGCCGGCTGCAGCCTGGTGCCTCCTTGAAGAAGCGGAACATGCTGATTTTTCTGTGGCAGAGGTGGGTTCTGCTCCTCAGGAAGGAGCCCTGGGCCAGCTGCTGGGATCAGCTCACCACAGCACGGTACTCCAGGGAGTGTTCCCACTGAACGCAGGTGCTGGTGCCTGGCGCCCGTCCTCCGGAGCTTGTGCCGTGTCCCCAGCGCACAGCGGTGAGTGCTGGCAGCCATCTGGGTGGTGGTGTGGAGGTAAAAGTGAGACCAGAGAGCTGGAGCAGAGGAAACATTTTCTGGTGTTGGTTGCTGGTGAGGAAGATGCCCTAATAAACCCTGGTGTGGGCTCCCATCGGCTTTTTGAGGAGATGTTGTCCGGAGGAAGGGGTGTGCATGGCCCAGCTGGAGGGCTCAGTGCAAACTCCAGTGTTAGGAAAGGTGTCCCCAGAGCTTCAGGGTGAGGATAAATCTTCCACCTGCAGATTTCGGTTGCTGGTGACCTTTAAGCCCTTCCCGTTTGTGTCTGGAAGCAAACCAGCTTTGAGCAATCCCTCGGGTGTGCTGGTATCCTGAGACGGCTTTTCTGGAAGTACCAGAGTAGATGAGGTGCGTTCCCCAGGCTCTCGGCGTGCATCCAAAGTGGTGCCAGCTGTGTGTTCCACACCTGTGACTATCTGAGTCCTCCCTTGTTGCAGTTAGCTGGTCCAGCAGTGCCCGTCCCATACCGCGCTGCTCTGGTGTCGCTCACTCCCCGATGCTTCGGTTCCTCGTGCTCAAAAGCTGCACCTGCCTGGCTGGGACCTGCGTTTGTAACGGCGCGCGATGCCGGGGCCAGCTCTGCCTTCCCTCTTGCTCAGTCGTCTGCCCTAAGCAAGCTTTCTGTTTCGAGTAGTGGCAGCAGAAGATGGTATTTAGGATGAGCAAGTTGTGCACAGTGGATACCTGGTACCTGGTGGAGAAAATTACATGGTGACCGTACCGCTTACGTGCTTGCGAGGGAGCCTGATGCAAAGTGCTCTACCCGCAGGATATTGGGATGGTGGGTTTGTAGAAGCGTCTGCAGTTTTGATGTGCTGATCTCAGCTGATTCCTGGAATTGTGTCCCTGTGTTGGCACTGAGCATCCGCGTCTAGGTTTTGGGAAATCTGTTACCTTGCCAAAGCAGGAACGAGCTAGGCAGCGCGAGTGGACGTTAGGAGACTAAATACTTGTTTTGCTTCAGCTTAAACAAATAGAAGACTCTGAGCTGAGCAGTGTCTGACCCTGTGGTACGTGGAGAGGGATGGTTAAAAGTGGCCTCGGCTCTGTGTCAGCGTGCGAGGCGCTGCCCGTCATTGTCAGTGAGTTGTGGTGAACTTGCCTCGCCCTTGACTTGTGTGGAGGGACTGTAGGCTGGTTGTTCTGGTGTTCGTCTCATCTGAATTGAGCCCTGAGTTTCCTGTAAACGCTGTTTAAACGGTGATGCGGCTCCTCCGTAAGCAGTGCCGTAACCCCTCCGCTCTGGTCCGGGAGCCGCTGGCGGTGCCTCTGCCCGCCCAGGCAGCAACTGCTGCGCTGACTCGGGTTGTGCGTCGGGTCTGACGGCGCTGGCGGGCCCAGGCCTGTCCGCGGGCGGTTCGGGCGGGCGGTGCCCTGGCCAGAGCTGTCGCCCATCCCTGGTTTTGGGTGCGCTGTCAACTCTGCCTGTCTGTGGGGGCTCGGTGAAGGGAAGAGCTCGATTCTTGCTCTTTCGCTGTACGCTGTCTCTGTGTCTCTGCAGAACATTGTGTCCAAGAACGCGATGCAGTACCGCGGGAATGCCCAGCACGATGCGCAGGAGTTCCTGCTTTGGCTTCTGGACAGAGTCCATGAAGATCTGAACAATGTAGTGAATTACAGCAGCATGCCTCCGCTCAAGGTAAGGGGTTTTGCTGGGAGCCAGCGTGGGAGAGTAGCTGTAACTTTGCACAGTTTTTTCAATTAGATCTCCCCGTTGGCTTCTCAACTCCAACAGTTTGGAGGGAACAAAAGCTTGGGTTAAAGTCCTGTTTGTTTCTGGCCCTGTGGATGTAACCCACCATTTCACTTACCCCTGGCCAGTGCTCCCCAGCGCAGTCATTTGTGAAGTCACACACTGCAGGAGCGGGGAGGCGTTGCGGGAGGGGGGCTGCCAGCCCATCGCCTGCTGGCAGATCCCAGCCTTTCCTTACCTCGCATTCCTGCATCACCCCTCCTGTCGGCAGAGCACACTTGTTATTTAAAATCTTGTGACCTTTTTCTGGTGGCTTTGGGCAAGGAGGGCACAAGTTGGACTCGGAGTGCTGAGCCGTCTGACGCGGGGCACCTCCACGCCTGGGTATGCTTCTGGGGTCTATTCTTCTCTTTTAGCCACCACTGGAGGACGACGTGCTGCTCGAGGGACCAGCCTTTCCAATCAGTAGTACCTTTGTGCAGGAACTCTTTCAAGCCCAGTACAGGTATATTTTGTAAATTTTGAGGCGTTATTGCATGTGTTGGTGACCCCAGTATAATCCTGCCGTGATGCTGGCTCCCAGTACAGTTGAGGCTGGTGTCGTTGTGTTACCAGCTCTTTCTGAATTCCTGCTGAATGACACCTGCACTAAGATCTTGCTCCAGAGGAGGGAGAGAGAATTTCACTGCTTTGAATTTGGTATATTCTGTGAAAATCTACAGTATATACCAGTTCTTCACCTGTCCTGATGCATCCTGAAAGCAAGTCAGTGCTCAGTGGAGCAAAGGCTCAGGGCAGCGGGGCCGTGAGGCTGCCCCGGGCTGTGCAGAGGCAGGAGCCTGTGGCAAGATCTGGAGGTGCTGGAGGCCACTGGGGAGTTAAGGACCCCGGGGGTCTTGCAGAGTTCCTGTTATCTGGCACTTGGGAATTCTGAGCTGAAGGTTTCGCTGTCCCTTCAGGGCTTTCCCAAGACTTTCCCATACTTCCTGGGAAGCGAGCTTTTTAATTTCAGAACTAATACAAGAAAACAGCCTGGTGCTCCTCGATGGCTTGTATCTGTGCTGCTATAAGAATTTTAATTGCTGGGCTTTCTCCCCAGTATTTGCCAAGGCTTCCTTTGCAAAGGAGAAACCTTAAGCCTGGTATAAAACATGAAGCCAGGTTAAGGTGCAGGTTAATTCTGAATGTGAGATGTATTGTCTGGAGTTTTTCCCTTCTGAGTAAGAGATCTGTGCACCTGCAGTGCTGACTGTTGCTCTTTCCCGTCACTTCATCTCTCTTCAAAGACAAAACCCTCCTAGGCCTTCCACGTTGGACCTGCTGTTGGTGAATTATTAATTTTGCAGTAATGTTTATTAAAAGCCAAATTATTTTCCTGGCATGCTCTGTAATGAACTTTGAGATTAATTACTTTAAAAGGACTGAGAAATGAGTGGTGGCCCACCGTTTACAGCAGCTAGGTGTATACAGGCTCTGTGCAGAGCTCTCTGTGTGGAGAAGGAAGAGCAGAGAGGGGCAGCCAGGCTGATGTGCGGCGGCTGTTGTTTGTGATTTGATGATTTATCCACTCCTGAGGAGATGAAGTATAACTCTGTCCTATTACTGATATTTGTACTAGGTCCTCCCTGACCTGCCCTCATTGCCAGAAGCAGAGTAACACCTTTGACCCTTTTCTCTGCATCTCTCTGCCGATCCCTTTGCCTCATACACGGTAGGTGACTGTCTGGAACTTAACGTTGGCTGTTTCCCATGCATACAGTGTTGTTTAATTTGCTACAGAAGGAAGAGAGATGTCAGCAAAATCTTGACGGTAAGTCTTTAAAAAAGATAGATAGGACCATATGGGGCTTTAATTTTTTGCTTTGCAGGTAAATTGAAAAATTGAGCCTTTTACTTGTTTCAGAACAGCCCTCCGCCCCCACCCTTAACTTCCTGTAGAATTAATTTTAGGGGGAAAAATCATCTTTGATTCAGGTAACAAAAATATTTTGCTTTTGACTTAATTTATAACATTTTAAAATTAAAAAAGGGAAAAGGATGAAACACTTCTTTTTTTTTTTTTCTTTTACTTTCTTTAGAACAGTCTCACTGATCACTCCAATTTCTAAAAGTGAAGTTAAAAGCTTTCCTGCAAAATGTTTTGCTTTTTTGAAAGATAGCTGTTGCCAAAAAAGAAAAAAGCTCCAGGGAGGAAAAAAATCCAGATAAAAAATTCAGAGCAAAGAGATAAAGAGATGCGCAGCAAAACTACCCATTGTATAAATAAGCAACTCCTTCGCCTCATGTCTTGGATGCAGAAATCTTGCACGGGTTCAAGAAGCAATGGAACAAAGTAATGAATGCAAGGACATATTAGATACGACTCTGCCACGTCTGGTTCAGAAGGCCCTGCTCCACCAGCGAGCGGAGGCCGAGGGGCTCTCCAGGGAGGGTGTCCCGGCCCGAGGTGGCGCTTAGGCAGGGCTGAGGGTTGAGAGGCAGCTGGAGCAGCCGCTCCCGGCAGCAGCTCTCTCTGAGGGCTTTAAGGTGCTGCCTTGGACTCTCCAAAGCCGCATTACAGGATCCTGGTTGAAAAATTACGATTGCCTTGTCATAGACATGTTTATTTTTAACTTTGTGGGGCTTTTTTGAGAAGACATGCTGCTGCTTCTGGTGGGAGGAAGTAGCACCAGGCCATGTAGTAAGAAAGGAGTCTCTGGCAATCAAACACACCCGCCTGGCTGCGGCCCAGCCTAACTCCAGCGAGTGGTGGCTGCGGGCTGCCCGCAGCGCCCTGCAGCTTGTGGGCAGCCCGGGTGCACCCAGGTTGGGCCAACTCCGTGCGGGTGCTGCCCGGGAGTGCCGAACACAGCCCCAGCGGTGCCCCCCGTGCTCTCCGCAGGCCGCTCTACGTCACCGTGGTGTACCGGGGGAAGTGCTCACACTGCATGCGCATCGGGGTGCCGGTGCCCATCTCCGGAACGGTGGCCAGGCTGCGGGAGGCCGTCTCCTCAGAAACCAAGATCCCCACGGAGCAGGTAACGGCCTGGCCTCGTCACTCACATGCCCGCCCGTCAGTGGGAGGGAGCGTGGAGGCTTTCATCCCGTGTTGGATATGTAGGAATTGAAACTGGCTGCCCCTGATTGAACAGGAGGAGCAGGGTAGTGGCAGTCTGGGTCATGCTTTGCCCTGTGCACTGGCGTTTTGAAACCCAGAGGTGCTGCGGTAGCCGTCAGTGGAACGCGCGGCCCTGCTGCCGGATCACACGGTGGTCTGTGCCTGCTGGCAGCGAGGGCACCACGGGGCACCTGTGGGGGGTTCTTCTGTGCGAGGAGCTTCAGGAAAGCTGTCGGATCCCACCCAAACCTCTCCATGTGCTGCCTTTACCCCAGCTTCTCTTCTGTGGCAGTCCTCTTCCCTGTTCCACACTGCTGGCCAATGGCAGGATGTTTTGAGGAATGCCGTCCCTTGGCAGGAAAATCCCAGTTGAGAGACGGGGCAGCTCAGCTGGACCAGACACGGGTGGTTTAATGGCTTCTGGTTTGCTTCTGCTGACTCTAGATCGTGCTGACGGAGATGTACTACGATGGGTTTCATCGGTCCTTCTGCGACACTGATGACCTGGACACCATTCATGAAAGTGACTGCATTTTCGCCTTTGAGACCCCGGAGATATTTAGGCCTGAGGGTATACTCAGTCAGAGAGGTAAGTCGATACCTGCTTAATGCCTGCCTCAGGTGACTAGGAGAGGGAAAGGATAGAGAGAGATATGAGAATAAAAGTCCCACAAGTAGTTGATGTTGTGGTGTATTGATTTCAACTCTGTCCAGACTCGTTCCAGCAGGCTTAATGGTGGTGTCAGCAGGGAGGTTATCAAGAAGCGATGCACACTCCTTTCTTCCTCTTCCCGGGGCTGATTCTGCAGGTCAGGCTGGCTTAATGTGAAATCTGTTGTCAGGCTTAATTTAAAGACCTGCTAGGGACCAGGTGAAGCTGCTGAAATTGTGTTATTTAAAATCAGATTGCCAGTGATGAATAAACAGTCTCAGAAATGAGCTCGGAGACCTCGGCTTCTCTGCATCTCCCTCTCAGTGAAAGGCAATAACTGCATCCTGGGTAGACGGAGTGTAATCAAAGGCAAATTTTATTATTGGAAGTAACAAGTGGGGTTTCTGTCACTTTAGCTTTTCTTGTGGGCAGACAAAGCTATGGGTGCTTGTAGAAATTGCTGTGAAAAATCAGTTAGGTGAGCACTTGCATATAATTTCTTTCTGTAAAGAAATAATCACTATGAAAAGTAATTGCTCCTTGAAGCCTTCATACAAGTGATAAAAATGGTCTATTCCATATTGACCTGCTCCTCTGCAGCCAAAGGAGGGTTTCTTGAGGGGAGCATCAGGGCACTAAAGGCAAATGACATAACAAAATGTTTCCTTTCTCCCAATTTTTCAGGAATACATGTGAACAATAACCTGAATAACTTGAAATGTGGCACTGAGCACTCCCGAACAATATCTTACTCTCAAGGAACAGTGAAGTCTGGAAAACTGGAACAGTCCTCTACTAAACCAGCAGCAACCGACAAGATTGTCTTGCTGGTGTGTAACAGAGCGTGCACTGGACAGCAGAGCAAAAGGTGACTGGCAGCTCCCCCGTTAGTGACTCTGCCAGCTGCCTCCTTAACTGGCCTGGGTTTTCCTCACCGTGTAGGGAAAACAGATGGTGAAGGGGTGACAGCTTGCATTCCTACCTCACATTAGGTGCTAAAGAACATGTTGATCAAAAAACATTAATGAATGCAGCAAAATCTTCCTATTTAGGTGAACTTCAAGTAGTCCAGTGTTACTGGAAGGTGGTGAATGCAGACCCAGTCGGAAGGACACACCACCTCTGCAGAGCTGTCGGGTTTCAGAGACCTGATCCTGTGATGTGTGGAAAGTTTTAATCACGGTGTGACCAGGGGGTGGGGGGAAGTCAGAAACAACCATGGAAAAGGCATTTATACCAGCCGCGGGCTGAGAGCTACCTCAGCCGCTGAGGTTTGTTTCACAAGAAGCGATGGCAGGCGGGTGATGGTTGCAGAGCTCTGCAGCAGAGCTCGAGCATGGGGCAGGGCCGCAGCGCCTCAGCGGGAGCTCCCCTCGTGGGCAGCCGTCACAGCGTTTCCTCAGAGCTCGGCACCTCTCCTCTGTGGACAAGTTTTTAATTCCTGGTTTCTGGGGCATTTCATCCAAATCGTGCCGAGTGAGGAGGAGGGTGACACTGTCAGAGTTTGGGGATCCCGTTGCTAAACAGAATAATCTTTTAATTGCTCCCTCAAATGCTGCTTCTTCCTGTAGGTTTGGCTTGCCTTTTGTGTTGCATCTTGAAAAAACAATTGCTTGGGATATTCTGCAGAAGGAAATTCTGGAGAAGATGCAGTATTTCCTGCGGCCTGCAGCCTGCCTGCAGGTGAGGCAAACGCTTCGTCTGGTTCGAGACTTCCAGCTTGGTGTGACGGGAGCTAAAGGGGAAGCCAGTTACTTGGGGTGATCAACGTGCTGCACGCCCTGGACTGGTGGCTTCCCCGTATTTCTTTGTGCAATAATGTCCAAGTCTGGTATTCCACTTCTCTGGTGTTTTGTCTGTTTGCTGAAAGGTTCAGGTAAGATTAGGCTGATAGTGCATGCTCCACTTCTTCCTTGCCCCAAGAAGTACTTGAGAGGTTAGTGCTGCTGTCTGTGCTGGAAATCCCCTGGTTGGGGGTGTTTGCCTGGAAGCAAAGCTGAAACTTTTGCCTGGTGACTGCGTGTTTCTGATGAGAACCCCCTCTGTGAGCGGCGGGGTGGAGAGGGGCGTCTTTGGTCACCGCAGAGTTGTTGCTGGGTACAAAGCCTCCGTTGCTGTAGCTCACCCCTCTGTTAGCCACTCGGCGTAGGCATATCTGAGACCTTGTGCATTTGCTTTCTCGTGTAAAACACACCTTCTAGGATAAAGTATGTGTCAGCCGGTGCTGAGAGCCGGTTTGCACGTAGGTAAGTTGGGTTTGAGCCGCTCAGGAGCCTTCTGCTCTCTTTGTTGCAGGTTTGCCCGTTCAGTTTGCGAGTGGTCAGTGTCGTGGGCATAACGTACTTGCTACCTCAGGAGGAGCGACCCCTCTGCCATCCCACAGTGGAAAGGTGAGTTGCTCCTCGTTCCTGGGAGTGGAGGGGGTGTCGGCTGGGCACCGGGGGTGTAGCCATGCAGCAGGGGACAGTCTTGGGGCGCGTGTGTAGAATGGACGTGGCAGGCCCGAGGAGCAGGGAAGTGGCTGAGTGTCCTCGGGAAGCTGTGTGAGGATTGCTCAGTTGTGTGTCACCATCTGGAGTCTGTCCTCCTCGGAAACGGAGAACAGAATGAAAGTATTACTCCCCTCATTTTAAATTTTTTTTTATAGTGACTAATTTTTCAGGAATTTTTGTAGATGCCTGTTCTCTAAATAAGTGTATGTTTATTTACAGAACTAATACACTTCAGTGAATGCAGTTTGCCAGCTTTGCCATGTTTTTTGCTGTATAAATTCCTTTTACTCCTTTGGAAACTTGAGCTGTGTGGAGGTGGAGGAAGGATGCGGGGCTAGTGGAGAGAAGTTACACGCGTGTAAAAGATAACGTAGGCTCAGACTGAAGGGTGGTCTAACTTCTGTCTGCTCCTCTCTCCAGGGCATTGAAGTCATGTGGACAGGGGGGAACGGCTCATGTGAAATTAGTGGTAGAATGGGACAAAGAAACTAAAGATTAGTAAGTATGAAGTAGAAAGCCTTAAAGTGTGCTCACCTCGAGAGCGATGCTTGCGGCTTGCTTGTGTGAACTGTGCACCCTTCAGCAAATGTGAGACCCCGCAGGAACTGCCCCGGCCCCTGGCCGCAGGGACAGACTGGGGCTGGGTGCCCCAGCCTTGCTCTGAGCTGGGCTCCTTTCCTCTGTGGCCAGGGTTTTGCGTTTCAGAGCAGGCGTCTCGCCTGGGGCTCCTTCCCCCACAAATCATACTTGTGTGAGAAAGTTTGTGGGCAGTGAGTAGCTCTTTCTGCCTGAGAGGAACTGGAGCGGGTGCCCGCTGCAGCTGTTCGCCCCCACGTTTGGCTGTGCCGCCCTGGCAGGATCTCTTGCTCACGTGTGGTGGGACAAAGCCAGGAAGGAGCTGCTGGCTCTACCTTCAGACGGCCCAGCGGCAGCGCAGGCAGCGGGCGAATGTGCTGGTAATTGTGTTGTCTCCCTACTGCAGCTTGTTTGTGAATACAGAAGAGGAGTATATTCCAGACTCCGAGAGCGTCCGCCAGCAGAGAGAGCTTCATCATCAACCTCAGACCTGCACTTTATCTCAGTGTTTCCAACTCTACACCAAAGAGGAACAGGTAGGGACCAGACTGTGTAGATGGTCCGGCTGGTCCGCGTGCCGCATGGACTCCCACGCTCCGCAGAGGAGCTGTTTTCTGCAAACACTGATTTGTTCAGACGGGAGAATTAAATTAGTAACGCAACACTAGTTACCAGTCCTGCTAACGGAGTCTCTCTGCAGTGAGGACAAAGCTGTGGGAGGTACTGCTTTGGGGTGTTTTGCTCCCCAGACGTTGATATGAGAACGTACTCCTCTGTTCTGCAGTTTCCTCCCTGTGAAACAGCGATGTCTTTTTTTGGCACACATTACAAAATCATAGAATTCACGTTATAAAGGGTTGGAACAACATGGCTTCTTCGTGGGAATTTACTGCTCTGTCTTGGAGCAGTTGTGTGTTTGCGAGGCTGAGCAGGGCTGGGGTGGGCTCAGGGCAGCCCCCACTGAGGGGGGGCCCCGAAGGGCAGTGCAGTGAGCATGGAGCTCAGCTCTGCAGGAGCGTGGCCGTTCTCCAGCCCTGCTCGTGTGTGGGGAGGCTGCAGTGGCAGGAGCGATGGTGTGGGCAGGGCAGGCAGCTGGGGTTGAGCTGGCCCTCACCTGCAACACGTAAGCACTCCGCATTTCTCTGCCAGAGGTCTCTAATCTGCTGTAAAAAGGAGTGGTCCTGGAAGTGGACTGCGGACCCGTGATTGAGCTTTAATAATTTTGGAGCCTCTCTTGTCGCTTCTTTCAGAGGTGAGGGAAAAGTTGCTTGGCAGCTTAAAGCTCTCTGGTTTCTGAGTTTTCTGAGCGCTGGGCTGTGGAGGGAAGCACTTTGAGAAGACACGTTCTCCTTGGTGGACAGTGAAAATCTCTGCAGCTGTAAGACTGTGCCACTGGGACGTAGGGAGGAAGAGGGTTTCCAGAGGGCAGCGAGGTGTCAGAGGTGAAATTTGAAATACTCCTGTCTTCTTTCTGTTCTGATTTTCTTTGCTGACGGTTTTCTTGTGAGAATACTTTTACTCAGGCTGCCAAGCCTGCCTGCTTTTTGCCTTTGTTTTTTCTTCTCCCCACGTCAGAGGGATTGGTGTTTGTAAGGTGGAAATAGCTTCTCTGCCCGGCAGCACTGGCTGGATTCCGTCTTGCAGTGGGCAGTGCCTCCTGTGCGAGGCGCACGTGTCTCTGCTTGTCGCTAGTTTGAAAAGCCTCCCTGGGAACGCTGCATTTCCACCACGCCGGAGGCAGGTGTCTGCGCTGCGCTGGGGCAGCAGAGGGACAGCGGTGCAGTGAAAGCTGCTGTGGAATTTGAGAACTAAAACCCACTCATGCCTCTTCCTTGCAGCTTGCCCCCGATGACGCGTGGCGGTGCCCACACTGCAAGCAGCTGCAGCAGGGTAGCATCACCCTGAGCCTCTGGACCTTGCCTGATGTTCTCATCATACATCTCAAAAGGTTTAGGCAGGTGAGGCGTCTGCGGCGATGCGGACTGCTGCTCTGCAGAGGCAGCTCTCCTGCCCTGTGCGTTCCTCTCCTGGGGTTTTGTTGTCCCCAGGCCCGGTGGCCTTGCTGCCGCTGCAGCTCATGCTGTTCTCTGCTCTCACAGGAAGGAGACCGAAGGATGAAACTTCAGAACATGGTTAAATTCCCCCTGAGTGGCTTGGACATGACTCCTCACGTTGTCAAACGCAGCCAGAGCAGCTGGAGTCTGCCGTCGCACTGGTCACCCTGGAGGAGACCGTACGGTCTGGGGAGGGATCCTGAGGACTATATCTATGACCTGTATGCTGTCTGCAATCATCATGGCACCATGCAAGGGGGACACTACACAGGCAAGTAGCCTGTGATGTTCTGTATGTTGGATCCTTTCAGAAAGAAAGCAGTTCTGTTTTTCTATTGAGTGTCCTTAACTTCTTCATCTTTCCTGACATGAGGACCTAACCCAGCTGACAGGGGCTGGCTTTGTGATACAGGGGCGTAACTCTTATGACTTTAAGGAATGGAACAATGGCTGTTGACCCCAAATGTCTTGCTGTATGTTTTTCTGTGCTATTCTTTTTTTTCCTTCACAGTAATGTAACTGGCCTTTCATGTCTCAAAAATGCTCCTGCCCACTCAGCTCAGAGCTTCTGTAGTTGCATAAGGTGGTTCCACATGGGAAGCATTTGCACATTGCCTATGTGCACAGCCAGTTTATGAACTCCTCCCTGCTTGTTCTGGCAGCTCTCGGAGCAGCCGGAGATAGACAGAGTTGCTTGATGGTTCCTGGGATCTGTATGACTTCATGCAGCAGCCCAGCAAATGTGTGTGTCCGGTTTTGCCCTCTGACGTATGTGTCTGGGCTGTGTCGTCCTGGGTGGGCTCGGTCAGGAGGTCACTGGTGGAGGCAGACTGCCACAAGTGACAGAACGTGACGGGAATGGAGCCACCTGGATGGTGTTCTGTTCTGAGGAGTAATGCTGCACAAAGAAAATCCTGAAACGTGAGCTGTTTCGGAAAGAGTAGCAGGAGTGAGGAAGGTCTAATAGTAATGTATTTTCTCTCAGCATATTGCAAAAACTCGGTTGATGGCCAGTGGTACTGCTTTGATGACAGTGATGTTCAGCAACTTTCTGAAAACGAAGTCTGCAAGCAGACAGCTTATATTCTTTTCTACCAGAGACGCACAGCAATCCCGTCATGGTCTGCTAACAGCTCTGTGGCAGGTAAGCCCCGCTGGCATTGTCAAGGAGTGGTTGTCGTTTGTCCTTCACGGATAGTTTGTCCTTCTGCAGAGTTTTCTGCCCAGCCCTGCTTAAGCCCCTGCTCCCTGTCCCCAAGCTCAGCAAGGCCTGTCTGAGCCTGCTGCTGTGCATCAGAGGCCCTGGGAAACTCCCCCCTCAGCTGGGGAGGCTGGTTGTGGCACAGAGGCCCTGGAGATGGGGGCACCCCCTGTGCCCCCCGGGTAACTCTGCTCAGAGCTGCCCTTGTCAGAGCTGGGATGTAAGAACGTGACGAGCCGGTTCCCTCTGGCAGTGCCGTTGTCTCGGGTGGGCAGGCGGCGGCTGAGGGTGTCAGTGGGGTCCGGGCTGAGCTGGGGGCAGGGGCAGGCTTGGTGACCTGCCTTTGGGAAGGAAAGGATTTGCGCTGTGTTCCCGTGGCAGCTCGAGGGCTGCCCTCTGCCTGCCTGCTGTTGCAGGGATTCCCTGCAGTCACAGCACAGTTCTGTCTCTCGCTGTGACCAGAACTCTTCGTAAGAGTCAAGACTTGCTCTCGGCATACCCAGGTGCTGTGGCTGCGTGGGCCAGCTCCAGGCTCTGGGTGTCCGTTGGGGCCTGAGCAGTGCAGCACGGACCTGGCTCTCGGCGGCCTTCCAAGGTTCCACATGTGCTGTGGCTGCGTGCTGCTGCCTGACCTCTGCGCCTGATTCCTTGCAGGCTCCACAAGCTCCTCGCTCTGCGAGCACTGGGTCAGCCGCCTTCCCGGCAGCAAGCAGCCCAGCATCGCTTCGGCAGCCTCGTCCCGGCGCACGTCTCTGGCTTCGCTCTCGGAATCGGTGGAGCTGACTGGGGAAAGGAGTGAAGATGATGGTGTGTACCAGCACTGCAGTGTGGGGGGGACACTGGCCCACTAGGCTTTCTGTTACAAGATCCCTACTAAAATTGCTGCAAAATACGTGGTTAGCAGGGACGGTTAGTCTGGCAGCTGGGGGAGGTGGGCACTGTGCTGGTAGCAGCAGAAGGGTTCTGGCACAGGTGAGCTGTTCTCTGGTATTGAAGGGTGGAGAAGAGCAGGGCAGGAACCTTAATGAGCCTTTCAAAGAGAGGAAATACCCTCAATCAAGAACTTGGGCTTGTGTTTTTTTTCTGGGTTTCCCTGCAGCACCTTTGCGGGAGGCTGCCGTATTGCTACAGCTTAGCGTAGGTACTAATTGTCTGCTGCCGTGCTGTAGACGGCTCCCAGGGAGGTGAGAAGATACGCAAATTCACTTGTGCATGCGAGTAACTGCTCAGTTCCTGGCTTTGCCTGGCTCCTCCACGTAGTGCCTTGTAACTGCTGGAAATGTGGAGCTTCACGGGTCAGTCTGAGCCTTCTGAAGCGGGTGTAGAGATGTCCCTGCAGCAGCGTGGTGATAACTGCCAGGTCTAGCCGTGGCAGTCTTATTTCTAAAATGCTTATTGTTGACCTTTGTGTTTGCAAATACAGATACATTGCTTTATCTAAAGAGGTAGGAATCCTACTTTGCCTTTTGCAGGATGATGTGGGAAATATTTTTTAATACAGAAAAATGTGTCTCTGGAAGCATGATCATAGTTGGTGAACTCACTGCTAGTTTCAAGGACTTCCAAGGTGCAAAGCCTGTGTTTGACCTCCCGCTGTTCAGGGATGAGAGGGAGATCTGGATTTTCAGTTATAGGCTTCAGAGAGCTACTTCTGGGTGACCACTGGCAAGTAACAGTTGTTGAATCCTTTATCCAGATTCCGTGCAAGAAGCGGTGCTGGCAGCAGGCCCGAGGCAGCGGGGGCTGTCGGACTGCCGTAGAGAAACGGTGCCTGTAGATGGTGGATAAACCACCGCAGGCTCGGCTTTCACACTGAGGGTGTTTCTCTCTTTCTCTGCAGGGGGGTTTTCAACTCGGCCATTTGTCAGAAGTGTCCAGCGTCAGAGCTTGTCATCTAGATCTTCTGTCACCAGCCCGCTGGCAGTGAGTGAAAATGGTGTCAGGCCCTCGTGGTCCCTCTCCGCAAAACTGCAGTTGCGCTCCAACTCTCCATCACGCTTCTCCGGAGATTCCCCTGTACATACCTCTGCCTCCACCCTGGAGAAGATCGGGGAGGCTGCTGATGATAAAGTCTCCACCTCTTGCTTCGGCAGCCTGAGGAATCTCTCTAGCAGCTACTTGGAGCCCTGTGACGGCAGTCGGCGTGAGCACAGGACGGCTCGCAGAGCTCCTTTGGCCGTCATGGAAGGGGCATTCAGGGAAGAGTCTGTTGTAAGGACATCTAGCTCAGATCTTTCAGATGGGTATGGGAAGAGCTCTGTGCAGCCGGACAGGAATCGCCCTGCTTTGGACCCTTTTGATAACAACAATCAGATCGCCTTTGTGGATCAGAGTGATTCTGTGGATAGCTCTCCGGTCAAGGAGGTGAAAGCCCCTGGGACAGGGCTGGCTGCAGAGAAGGCAGATGGCACCCCTAAGAAGGTTCACAGCTCCAAGGGCATTTCTGAGCCAGACAAAAGCTTGAGGAAGGGAAGGACAGTCTTATCTACCCAAGAGACCAAAGTCTCTCACTCTTCTCCTCCTCCACTAAAGAGTTCCCAGAAAGTTTCCCGATCTAGAAGTAGGACGGACTCCTCTAGGGCCAGTGGGCGACACGGGTCTCCTGCTCCCACCCAGGCTAGGAAGGACCACAGCACGAAGCCCCTTGAGGCGGCCGTCCCGTCGGCCCAACAGAAGCAAAAGCCAGGTTCTTCTCCATCCTCCACAGCTGCCAAGAAAACCCCCTCAGGCTCATTGACTAAGGGGTCTTCTGCTGGGAAGAGCCGGGCTTCAGACCGGAGCCTCAGCAGGGAGGGCTCTAAGATAAGTCTGGGGTCGGATAAAACGAGCGTTACCAGCAGTTCGAGAACGAGCTCCCCGCGGATAAGCCACTCCCGGAGTGACAGCAGGGCGGTGGACAGCAAGCACGTGCGGAGTTCCTCCATGGCCAACCTGCGGTCTCCAAACGTTGGGGTGCGTTCTGGTCTGAAGAGGGACAGCAAGTCAGAAGAGAAGGGATTGTCTTTCTTTAAATCGGCCTTAAGGCAGAAGGAGACCCGGAGGTCGGCAGACCTGGGAAAGACAACGATGCTCTCGAAAAAGACAGGGAGTGGCTGTTCCAAGTCAGGCAGTAAAGCCGTGCTGGAAGACAAATCGGAGAAAGGTGTTGTCCCACCAGCCTCTCAAACCAACGCCAACGTTACTGCAAAAGAAAAACTGGTCCCTAAAGATGCCACACCCAACAAACATTCTCTGCTATCCAGTCGCAAGTCCAAGTCTTCCCAGCTAGATCCCGGAGTCCAGTTTCCTCTTTCCAGTGGCAAGCAGGCTGCTGACAAGCCGCTGAAAAAATTACCTTCCAGCATGCAGGTGTCTGTACGGCCTTCTCTGGAACCTCAGTGAAATGCTGCAATCCAGGTGTCTTTTCTTCTGCTGAGAAGCTGATTTATTCTGAGCTCTTGTTTTTTTGTTCATGTGCCTAATGTATGTTTTGAGGAGAAGTTAACTGCAAGTTGTTAAAGCGCCTTTTGATTCTGCCATCAAACCAAATAGCCACAGGCAGCCAGCACTGATGCAAGTAGTCTAGCTGGAGTCGTCACTGAACATGAATGCAGCTGTCCCATAGCACTTGTACAGGAGTCTCTTTACAGAAAATGCAACAACTTTCTTCAGATTCAGGGTCTGAAATCTGAAACCCAGTTGTACTGACATTAGTGTGCTTTGTAGAGCTGTGAACTGATATTCCTTTGGTCTTGTTCTGAGCAGGCTGTGTCCGCGCTGGCGTATGGCCTTGTTCTGAGCTGTGGAGGATGCGAAGGAAACTGGAGAGACTGCCGCTTCTTTATGCTCTCTCTCAGCCCTCTCTCCCTGCTCCCCTCCATTTTTCAAGCTTTCTAAAGGGCAATATTTCAACACTAATGTTGTTTCTCAGGTATATACTCAGCCAGTATAGGAGGGACTAGCATTAGTGGATGGACAGAAAGGTACCTGTGTGTCTGTGCGTACATGTGTCTGTGTAATAGATTTCATTTTTGCATTCCAACGCCAGAAAGTTTATTTCTGTGAAACGTAACCTGCATTTTTTTGTTGCTATGTCTCCGAAGAATTTTGCTCTGTCCATACCTAAGGCGACCTCTACCCTATCCTCTTTAATTACGTTCTCTCTTCCGAAACACTACACTAAGCACTAGAAGAAATCACTAAGCAGCAGCTGGTTGCTAGCTCGTACCTGTGGGTGCGAGGCGGGCGCGGTGCCGTGGCAGAGCTGTCTTCGTGCAGCCGGGTGGCAGCGGTGCTGGTGGGACCCCTGTTCAGACTCCTGAGAAGAAGCGTTTCCTAATGTGCTCAGATGCTTAGTCGTAGTGGTGTGAATATAGCATCTGTTATTTATAGGAGTAACGTTTAGATAAGCCAAGTGTCGTCTTGTCTTCTCTCCCTTCTCTGAGCATGCTTTGAACAAGCCTCTTCCTGCGGGTTGGAGGGGCTGTACCAGAACACCCCGGAGCACTTCTCACGTCCTCCCGAGCGCTGCTGCCTTCCTGCCTGCAGTGTGCTTGTCCCCCTCCCTGCGTGTCCGCTGCCACACGTCCCTCAGCCACATGATCCCCGTTCTTGCTTGGGTGACCGGCTCTATCAGGGTTAAAACACTACATCTAGTCACGTCTTTGTTTACATGCCCTTCTTACAGGGGAGGTTCCTCAAGCTCTTTAAGATTCCTCTTAAAAGGTGGATTCCTCAAGTCCTTTTATATACGTGTGGTGTAGTCTTTTGTTTTTAATTTCATGAGTTTTTATTAATGTGCTGCATATCCTCTGCGTACAGCAGCAGTCTGTCGTGTGGGTCACGCGGCAGCAGCTGGGCAGTGTGCTGGGCACGCTTGTCTTCTGAGTGCGGTCTTGGCCTCTCGTAGTCTTGCGTGGCAGAGCTTCTCCAGGCTTAGCTTGTGGACAGGCCTCTGTACACCTCCTCTGTCAGCGCATCCAACAGCCCTCGCCAAGCAGGGACTGAGCTGGTCTGTCCCACCTCCTCCCTTGAGCTGATGTGCTGGTGACCCTGCAAGAAGCCTTGTCCCAGGTCTGCCGGGCACCTCCTGCTCCATGATCAGGGTTTGTACTCGGCTCGCCCCACAGCTGCAGCAGGCTTCGCAGAGAAGCGTTTTGGGGGTGGCTGGCGCCCTGGAGAATAGGTAGCGTGTGTGTGGGGCTGGGCGGGGGGCAGTGCGTGGCGGTGAGCCCGCGGCAGTGGGAGCCCTGCTCTGCCCCGTGGCCTCCGCAGCACACGCCCCCTGCGCCCCAGAAGCGATGCCAGTGGCCTGCATGTTTTTACAATGTGCTGGACTCTGCACCCTGGACTGTTTTTAAACCTGAACATGACCATCTTCTTGATGCATTTCTTCTCCCAGGTATTGTTTCAGTCTCATTTATTGCAGCAACAAGAAGCAAAGATTGCATTACTTGCTTCTTAAATGTATGACTTGGATTATTTTTGTTATATCCAGCAGAGCAGATAAGACTTGCTTCACACTGTAGTACTTAAATTACTCCCTGAAATGTTGATGTTGAAATATTTGTTTAAGGTTTTATCTGTATTAAGGTCTTGCACTGTGTTGGCTCTTCTCTTGTAACAACAACTCTTCTAGCAAGAATGTAATTCTGGTAGCTAGTGCTAACTTGGTTTGGTATCTTTTAATAGACAGAACCTAGTTTTCTGTGCATTTTACCATGGGGCGTTCGTGAAAGGTTATTTTTATCAAATGACATTTTCTTTTCATGCCATCGTTCACTGAAGGAGTTTAAACTGGAAGCTGGTGTACGGTTTTTGAGGTGGTTTTGCTGCTGTATTGCATGCCTGGACTGAAGGGAATTTGAAGCCATGTCCAAACTGGTGTTTTAGCTGAGCGCCAGCTCAATGTGTTTGTATTTGGGGCATGAGAACGGTCATTAGAGCTCCCATTTTTTGGGCAAAACAGGAATGGGAGCTCCTGGTGTTCCAGTAGCTGATGCTAAAAGCAGTCGAACCTCTGCAGTCCCCTGATGTGCAGTCTTGCTCTTTTTCTGTGTGTTCCCCATAATTCCTGATGGAAATTGCTGCCAGCTCCAGCAGGATCTGCTCAGCGCACGCTGCCAGGCTGGATTTCGTGCCTGTCCCTCTGGGAGCAGCAGCTCTGGGGCGCGGGCTCCTCGCGAGCACGGAACGGGTGGGAGAGGCCACGCTGGCGGTGCCCTCGCCTCAGAGCAGCCGAGATGCTGCTCCTCTGGGGTGGGCCGATGGCCTGCGCCGTGTTTTCTGGCTTGACTTCAGGCAAAATGTTTTGACTTCCAGGGGCGCACTGCGGTTCGTGTTGAATAGGCGGCGCGCAGGGCAGAACGCGCGAAGCCTGAGCACGTCCCTGTCCCGTGGCGGTGTCAATTCTGTGACAGAGCGGTTTGGAAAGCGGCCGTTTGCTGCTGCTCTGCACCGCTGCTCTTTGGTATCGCATTTCCAGTAGGGCAGGAGCTTCCTTGCCCAGGAGAAGGGTGCGGATCCCAGAAACGACACGTTCATTGTGAGTGTAGAACCAAGCCTCGCTGCTGTTAAAGGCCCTACTTAAAGTGATTGGGGGAAAAGCAACATCACTCTTCTCTCCTGGCTTTAAAGCAGACTTATTTCTTAGCCCTTTCACCATAGGAATTCCTGCCCATGTGTATCACGTTGTCCAGATGTGAGGATGTGGCATGGTACTAGGGAACACTCCAGAGAGGGATCTTCAGGTCCCACCTGGGCTTCGTGTGTCGATCCTGAGAGCAGTGACAGCTTCAGGCTGTTCTGAAGCAGCCACCTGTACGTGGTCACCTCTTAAAATTCACCTTTGGCTTCAGAAGCACTCATGCCTGTGGAGGAGGCGGGTTCTGCCATCTTCTGAAGGTCACTGCTGGCCAGCGATGGCCACCTGCCCCTGGGTGGTGGCACGTGGGGCCTGGAGGTCTCGTGGCCGTGGCTGTGGCTGCTTTGCCGGTGTGCGGGGTGGCTGCGGGCAGGGTGGGCTGTCCCGGCTCGGGGTGGTGGGGTGCGGGACCCTGGTGCTGCTGGCTGGGAAGCAGAGGTTTGCCGGGCAGCCTCGCTGGCGAGAAGTGCCTTGGAAGGGGGAAGGTCCAGCACTGTCCCTGCTCTCAATCAGCAGTGCGAGCTCCGAGGGCTTCGCCTCCTCTGGGGGGTTTTACGATGTGTTTTCAGTCTGCTTGGGGTTGAACTCCCCTGCGTGGGCCCCGTGTCGCTGGTATTTCACACCACATCCCAGTCGGACCCTCGCTCCTGTTCCTGGAATCAGCCCGCTGGGCGCAGGAAAGCAGCGCCTTCATTCCAGTGCTAGATTCCTGCTGGAGTCACCTAAAGAAATTATTTTTACCCTTTTTGGGCTGCGTCTTTTGGATAGTGTTTAGTAGTATACAAATTATAAGCACATTTTCAATGACGTGTATTAAAGAGGCACCTTTTATTTGTATTAATCACATTTGATAGACAATTTGGTGCCTGCAGTTCTCTGTAACTTGTAAGTGTCTCACTTTGGGTGTATAAATCGTTAACCCTTTCAAACTTATCAAATATGGCTACATAAAAAAGAAAAGATGCTTAGGATAGAAAATTAGCAGCTTAATCACAGTACACTTATTCCACTGTAAGTGCCCTCATCCGTCTTAGCCGCAGGGTTGTTTGCTTTCCAAAGCTGAAACTTGAGCATGCTCAACCATTTTTTCTGCGCACTAAAGGCAGTTCTGCATGGCGTTCTCTCGCGCTCCCCAAATGCATGCCCCTCCTAACTATGCAAGCACTAACCCCCGCCGCGGGCCGGGCTTCCAGCCTCGGGAGCTGCCGGGGAGGCTCCGGAGCGCTGCGTCGAGGCCGTGCTGCTGTTTCTCGGTGCAGCTGCGTGTCAGCACGTAGGAGCATGTCCCTGGGTTCCTGCTTTGTTTGCACATCTTTGATTCTTTCCTTTGCAGAATTCTGCATTACTGACAAGGCTGGAGTGTAGCACAACGTCAAAGGGATCTGAACTGTAGAAATGAGAACTGGTTTTCTGTATTGTATTGTTTTTTTCTTTTTTTAACAGGGAAAACCTGATCAGTGTTCTGGTGTAGCCTGCCATTTTCCATGTAACTTTAATGACACGTTCGACGCTGCGAGGAGAGGCAGTCGCTGTAGCCGTACGAGCACTCAAAAAAAAGAGGTTTTGTTGAGTTTTCGTGCTAGGGGAGCAGCTCCCAGTGGTCGGTGTGCTGCCCGTACTGGTGCCTTCCCGGGAGGAGCCGTGCTGGGCCCCGGTGCCCGCGGGGGTGCCTGTGCTTCCCCTGGGCGCTCCGGAGCTCCCGTTCGGGCGCCCGTCCCGCGGGGGTGGCAGCCCTGGGGCGCAGCGGGCAGGGCGGGCGGGTTGCTGAGGGCTGACGAGCCGTGGGTTCGCTTGGCAAGAAGTGGGGGTCCCGGGGGTCCTGCCGGGCTGTGCCCCCCAGCAGCGGTTAGTGGCCGGGAGTCGGGCGGGTGCTGTGCCCGTCCGCCTTGGTCAGCCGGCATGGAGCGGTTTGGGAAGGATGTTCCAAATGATTTTACTGTTACCTTTTTTTTTTTTTGTATCTTTTGTCATTTGCCTACTAATCCAAAATAATTTGGCGGTATCTGATGTTATCTGTGGAGGGAACTGAAATTTAGTTTTAATCTGTGGTGAGATGAAAGTCCTACATGGTTTTCTTAATAAAAGCACCGTAAAGCATTTCCTATTAGGAGCTTTATTTTGTAAACTAAAAGTACCTGAAGACTTGTACAATATCTATATTAGGTCTAAAGGTTTAGGGAGTCTTCTATTTTTTTAAAGGCGATAGCACTCAATTTATCTGCAAATAGTGTTTTTTAAAAGACACAGATTAAAACTAAGTGTAAACACAAATTCCGTCTCACTCTAGGCCCTGCAGCACAAACGCGTGGCAAGAAGGTCAGCGTTGGGTTTGGGTGGCATTTGTGCAGTGCAATAAGAAACCATTTTTAGGTGCTACATTGCCTTGGGTAGGGTGACACAAGGGAATACAGGCTACAAGTGGCTAGATTATTTTCTTGTGGCCTTCCAAGTATTAATTTGTACAGATTTGCTCACCAACTGTGCCTCACCATTGGTTAAAATTGAATTTTAAGTCCTGTTGCAAGTGCAGTTTCTCTTCTGGACACAATGTCAGATTTTACACTGGAATATCTACAGTTCTAAAAACTGCATGTCACATCACTGTACACTGATACTGGGACGTGGGGCTTGCCCACACCTTTGATATTCTCTTCTGTATTTTAATGTTTTTGAACTGTACAGTAATCTGGAAAGCAGGCTGTCTTTACTTGGGATTGAACATTGTACCATAAATTTTAAATTATTTGAGGACAAGTGCATGAGACTGTGTCAATGCCTTTTATTATTTATTTGTATGTTTTATTATTCAAGGTGTATGCACTTTTAATATGCAGAATTTATATTTTTATGTTAAAAATCATTTTCTTTCAGAAAGAAGAGTTTGAATATGAGGAATTGGAATTAAGTGCAAAAAGGGGAATATGTAATAAAATACAATAAATTTATTACTAGGCATCCTGCCTGATTGAGCATTTTTCCAGGCCCGTGTCATCGCCTGACGAGGTGGCAGTGGCTGCTCCAGCCTCGCCGTGCTCCCTGCTCTCGCTCGTGGGGCGTGCGGCCACCCCCCCGCCCTGCCTGCTCTCCTGCTGCTGGGTGCCCTGGGGGGGCCTGTGCGGGGACCCCCTTTCTCTTGTCTTGGGTTTGTCTCGAAGCCGCTGGGCTGCGGGTGCTGTGTGCCCGCAGGGAGTCACGGGGGGCTCTAACCTCAGCGGGGCTGCTCTGCCCCCTCCCCACGCAGGTGTGGGGGGGTCAAGTGCTTAGTGACTTCCCTCTGCACCCTGAGCAGGGCTCCTCTGGGCCCCACAGTCGGGCCCCTGAGCCCCATGGGCAGGGGGATGCGAGCCAGCTCCTCATCGGGGCTCGGGGGCTCTACGTGTCCCCCTCCCACCCCGCTGTGCCTCGTGTCTGGGCTCAGCCGCCCCGTTCCTGCCCCTGAAGCCCTGCGAAAGCTCAGGCCTCCGCTCGAAGGCTGCACCTGCCCCGGCTCCTTTCTGCCCGTGGTCTCTGCTCACGGCTCCCCGTCCGTGCTGGCCCCATGGCCCCCTCGCTGTGGCGGGTGCAAGGCTCTGGTGGCAGCATCCCCGTGTCCCCTCTCGTGCGGTGGCAGTGCTGGCCCTGCTCCAGCCTGCTCCTTGGCCCTCGCCGTGCAGCTGTGCTGCTTGAGGTTTGGTTTATTTGGCCTTTTTTTAATGGTTCTTTGCTGAACTGAGGCTTAGACTGTGCACGAGTAACAGAGTGTTTAATTGTGTGCTCCTCTAGCTCTGTCCTAATTAAACACTGCTTTTCGTTTGGCAGGGTGTGCAGCAGTGGCTCTGCGGTCGTGGAGGGGAGCGTGGAAATGCAGAGGGGCTGCTCCTGCCGCCGCCTCGCCTCGGCCCAGCGAGGAGAACGAGGAGGATGGAGTGAGGTAGGAGGAAGACAGGCTGAAGGGAGGATCTCTCCGTGACTGCGTCGTCTGCAGGTGACCCCATGGGCTGGGTGAGCTGCCCCGCTGCGGGCACGGCTGGGCAACCAACCCTGTGGCTGCTGGGCTGCCCGGGCCCCGCTCTGGAGGGGGAAGGGGCTGCGAAACGCTTTAGTAATGCAGCACGTCACCTCGGCTGAGGAACAGGAGGGAAAAATGGAAGATGACGTGGTTGGAGCTGCCCGGGGGCGTTTCCACTGGGGCCTCTGATCCTCCTGCTTGAGTGAGCCGTCAGATCAGCGTGGTAGGGGCTGGTGCTCGTGCTTCACAAACTTGCCTTTCAATGCAATTTTGATTCTTAAGGGTTTTTTTTTTTTCCCCTCTCTCCTCCCTCCTGTGTGTGTATTTTTATCTTCCCACTCTGAGGTGCAGCGTCGCATATGTGCCCAAGCACAGCCAAGGCGAGGCAGCCTGGCGCACGCTGCGCTGCCCGGGCTCCCGTCCCTGCCTGCGGGGCTCTCGCGGGGGGCTGTGGCCAGCTGACTCATTGCGGAGCCGGGGCTGGCTCCTGCTCTTCAGTTGTGCCTCTGCTCTGTTGGTACTGCTCCTGGTCAGCTCTGCAGGGCCTGGGGCGCGAGGGCCAGGCGTTGCCCCTTCCCTGGGGTTCTTGGCTGCTGCTCCTGGGGCTGATCTCCAGGAGTCAGCAGGGGCGAGTGGGGAGAAGGTGGAGAGTCTATTCTGCTTCATTCTGGCCAGTTCTGGGGTGAGGCAGCTCTGCAATGTCCTCGTGGTGTGGAGAGGAGCCTCAGCCCAGCCTCGGTGCTTGCAATAGCTGCTTTTTCTTGCTGTCCTGTCTCAGGGCTGTAGAATATCGTCACCTCTCCGGCCCTGGGGACACCAGAAGCTGCACCACACCGCAGGGTGTGTTGGTGATCTCCAGCTCTCTGGAAAAGAATGGGAAAGGGCAGCTTTGCCCCAGAGCTGCCCAAGCCTGGTGTCCCAGCAGAGCATGGTGGCTCCATGAACCCCCTTGGTCCCCACATCACAGCCGTGTCACCGGCTGTTCTGATCTCCAGCTGCAGTTACAGAAATACTGAAGTTGGCTGGTTTACCAGAAGCCGGACTGTGCTGCCCCGGCCCCAGCGTGGCCCTGGGACCTGAGGGGGTATGCGGGCTCTGCCAGCCCAGCCTTGGTCCCTGTTTGTGTCCATCCTGCTGGGAACGGCCCCCCGGAGCTGAGCCCCCCACGCAGCCCCCCTGTAGGAGCTGGTGGCTGCACGGGGCAGTCACACGTAGGATTCCCATCCTTTTGTTGCACACCGGAGAGAGTAATTGCTTTGTGTCTTGTATGGAAATGGGTATGACAGATGTCATATTAAATCATAGGGTCATCACTTATTTATAGGTGATTACATTAAAGAGATATTAATATAGCCAAAGGCTTCGCAGAATTAGAGTTAATATATTTTTGTTTATTATATTTGCCAATATTTCTCCAATCCAGTCGGGTTTTTATGGCCACTTATTAAATAGAGAGCCTGCTGCAGTTCCCTGAGCCTAGCTGGGAGGGTGGCGAGAGGACGATTGGAAAACACTTGAGAACTTTGATCTTCGAGTGATTAAATTTTATTGCCTCCTTGTTTACGAGGGTCTGAGGGCAGGTGCTTCGTGTGCTGGGAAATTAAGCGAGGGCAGGTTCGGTCTCGAGTGGTTATTAAATCTGGGTCAGCAGGGGAGGCTGAGTCTGGGCACAGAGCTGGAGCCCGCAGATGTTGAGGTCCTCGGCCCAGATTACCGCTGTGCTAAACCGGGATTAGGTCACTGCTGCCTTCTGACACCCCGGGGAGCGCGGGCTGGGAGGGCCCGGCCTTTCCGCCTTGTCCCCGTGCCCCGGGAGCCTGGTCCTGGGGCTGGCAAGTGCCTGTCCCGTGGGGCTGCAGCTCGCTGGCCACCAGCCTGGGGGGCACCAGCAGCCCCCGCGGCCTATCTGCAAACTGGCGGAGCCGAGAAAGCCCCGTGTTGGGCTGGAGACCCCCACCCACGGTGGCTGCACCGCGCGAGGACGGGCCGAGGGCGCGGGGGATGGATGTGCGAGGAGCTGCCCGCTCCCTGCCCGCAGGCAGCTGCTGTCTGTTGGGATATTTATGAACACCTGCCTGCCTCTGAGAGCCAGAACAAAACCCAATCTTTGGAGGCTGTCAATAAATTATAACATATTAGGCACTGTCATCCGTACCCCTGGACTCTTAAATTTTGTTCTAATTAGAGTATCGCTTTTCCTTTCTCAGCACTTTTTCCCCTCTGCTGGGTATTGATCCTTTTTCTGTGGGGATCTGACCAACTGTTGACAATTTATGGAAACATAAAACTAGTACCTCTTATAGCAAAGACCCAGCTTTTAATAAAAACGCTGACACCAGCCTCTCCCTGGCAGCCTAACCTGATTACCAAATGGATTTAGCAGTTAAGGCCGTGCTGATGCCCCGGTCATTTTGCACGTAGGGATTTTTACTGTAACACTTAACGGGCTTTCAATTGTCATAATATTTCATAAATACATATGTACCTAATTGAAAGCTTTGAGGCCAGGAGGAAGTCCTGAGAGCGCTCCCGAAACCTCGCCTGGCTGGTGGACGCTCTCGCAGCTTTTATTCGCGGGTTCGCTGGGGCAGCCGCGGGCCTTGGGGCTGGGTCGCTGATGAAATCGCTCTTTCCGTCTGCTGGGGGACACTTGGGCGCGGGCTTTTGTCGTACGGAGAGAAGAGCCTGGCGAGATCCGAGAGCTGCTGCGGGGGGCTGAGCAGCACCCCGGGGTCTGCCCTGTGGTGCGAACTTGGGGAGCAGAGAGCGGCCGCTGCCCCGGAGCAGATGGTTTTGCGGGTACCGGGGTTTGCTGGCGGGGTGAGGCCCCTTCTGAGGCGCCCGCCCGGCCGGGAGCGCTCACTGGGCTGGTGCTGGTCCTGCTGCCTCTTTTCTGGAGACGTTTAAACTGGGAAACAAGCGCAGTGTTGGCTGCTAGAGCAATTTATCAAGGCACCGCATGGCCCTTTTTCCACATTAGTTTCATCCGGTGAAAAAATAATAAGAAACTGCATGTCTAACATAATGACCTGAATTTCTGAATACATGAATGCAGTGTGGATGGCTGTATGTTTCCCCTTGGTCTGAGCCAAACTGTGATAAATTGATCCTTCCTGAAGGTATTGAATATTTCTCAAACTATTCATCAGCCCCACAACAAATTCCTCTGTCAGCCCTAGCTGACATCTGATTTTAAACGCTTCTTCCAGGCCCGGTGCAGAGGAGTGGCTGCTTGGGAAGCAGGGACCTTATCATTTTTTAATGCACTGCAGTTCCTGGGCTTATGGAATATTTATAACAAAGTCGTTATTTACCAAACAAGCAGAGCATTCACAGAGCCCCTGGTGGGGGATAACCCGGGCACCTCCCGTGGCCCTTGCCTTGGTGGCTGAGGGTCCGCCCGGGGTGTCCCGGCCCCAGATGCCACAGGACCTGGATCCCTGACACGCCTCTGGCTGCGTGCCCCTGCCTGGAGCTTGGGCTCGTTGCTGGGGATGACAAGGAGCTGGTGGCCAGCAGGCAGGCCAGGGCCGGGGCCGGGGCGCTGCTGTGGGTGGGGGCTTTGATGCTGGGAAGCCTCTGAGCCCCTTCCCTCATGCTCCAGCCCCCCTGGCCCCTTCACCGCTCTCCTCCGTTGACAAGCGCTGGTGGCTGTGCAGGTCGCGGCTGGTTGTGGATCCCTGTGGCTCCTCGTCCCACTGGTGTGTCCCTGCGGGTCTCTGGGGCAGATGGCACAGTGGCACTCGGCGCTGGCAGCCCAGCTGCTGCCGTGGGGCACCCCGGTACCCCAGCCCGCCCGTGCCCTCCCTCCCAGCCCGCGGCTGGGGCTGGAAGCTGTAACGCAGCGCTATCAGCTTGTTCTTCTGGGTGTCACCAGCGCTGGAACATCTGCTCTCCCTGCCATTTGCTTCCATCTAATTCTTTTTTTATTGAAATGAGTTTAAATTGTCTGAGAATATATTAGATTACTCTTTCCCTGCGGTTAGCACACTTGTATAGATGTGAATAAACCGCACGGGTAGCAGCGCTCGCACGCGCTCTTGCTCCCTTTTTTAATCTAGAAGCAGCCGGCTCCCTGGAGAACTGGCGCGTTTCCTAACGACCTTAATGAGTTTCCATAGCCGGGGTCAGATTATCTAGAAAGGCGGTAATGGCAGGCCCGGGAGGTGGTTCTCCCTCCACCGCTGCGCCTCTCCGATAGCTTTGTACTCCAGCCTGTAAATAAAGCAGAGTTTGATAGCTCTGCCTGGGTCCGCGATGAATACATTTTCTCCTTTAATAGGCAGAAGTGTGTGTGTTGCAAAGCAATTCGTGAAGCCCATATGACAGTCTTTAAGCATTTTAATGTTTTGCAAATGATTTATCATTGGTAACGAGCAGATGATATACTCCACTTCAAGGGTATGGATTACCTATTAAAGTCCATGTGTAAAAGGCATCTGCAGATGACGTACTGCTGCAGAAAACGGAAAGTACAACTTATCTTTTGTTTTACAGGAGGGGTCAACAGCTTCTGCCACAGCTCAGGAGAGAACGGGCGTCCCCGCTCACTGCTCTATGACGTCGGTAAATATCTGCCGTGGTGGGGTCCTGTGCTGTGCCAGCACCCATCCTGCCCCTGCGCGGCCTTGGGAGGCCTCGGCCCAGCGAACCGCAGCTTGTTTCGTGCCTGGTTAAGAGCGGGGGGTGGTGCTGATTCACTCCCGCGCTGGATGAGTTTATGGGCTGTGATCTCATCTCCCGGGGCTCCCTCTGCTCTGAGGAGCGCGGGAGGCGGCAGCTTGATTTATTTATGAAGCACTTTGTAGGGTGGGGCTGGTCACACCGAGCGCTGCCGCAGCGGGGCTGGGCCCGGGGGTGCTGCCCGGTGGGTGGGGGGCAGCTCCGGGGGGGCTGAGGTGCTCCATCCCTGCCTGGGGCTGCAGAGGGGCTGCCCCCCTCACGTTCTCTGCGCGCCATGCTGGGGGGATTGTGTGTGTAGGGGTGTCTCGTTGCTGCGGGGAGGTGTCCGTGACTCTGGCCTGCCCGCACTGCCCACGCTGCCTGCAGCTCCAGTCCCCAGTGGTGCTGGCTCCATCGCTCGGGGAGGTGCAGCAGGGCTGAGCAGCGCACCTGGACCTGGCTACCTGCAGCAGGTCTGCCCGGGGCTGGCAGAGCCACAGCGGGGGCTGGTGGTAGCTTGGGGACACGCTGGTGGCAGCCTGGGGATGCCCCAGGACCGGTGGATCAGTTGCTGGAAGAGGCCTTGCTGTGCGCTGGCCTGGGGGGCCTGGGAGTCTCGCTGCTGTGAGATGTGTGGGATGGAGAGTTGCCACCTCCCCGTTGGGAAGAGAGCAGGCTGGGGCTTTGAGGCTTAAAGCCCACCCTGGGTGTCCCTTGGAGCCGAGCGTGGACCTGCGAGTGCGAGGTGTGACGCTGTTGTGTGTGACAGAGCTGTGACACTGCGCCTGGCCCCGCGCCCTGGCTGCTCCCTCTGCAGAGGACCCACAGCATGGGGCGTCCCCCATGGGTGCATGGGGCGTCCCCCCTGCCCCCCCAAACCCAATGCACCAGAAGGGGCCGTCCCGCCTGGTTTTGCCAAGACCAGCTGCCGCCCTCCCCGCACGCCCCGGGGGGTGCCGACTGCGGGACTCGTAGCTCTTCACACCCCTCAGTGCCGACTTCGACCCTCTTACACGTGTTTTGCTGTCGGTGCTGCCCGTCCCGGCCATGCTCTGGGGCCGAGTGGGGCCTCCTGGGCTCGGGGTGACAGTGACGGGGGCATCTGCGGCGAGTGTGGCCGCAGAGGCTCGGTGGCCGCAGGCAGGACCCTCGCTGCCCCATGGCAGCTGCCGTCGGCGCGGGGAGGGCGCGTGGCTGCCCCATTGCTATGCCGGCTTCGTTACGGTGAGATTAATGCTGGTTATCGGGTTGGGAGTTTTATCACCTGACTGTTTCCTCTTAGCTCCTGAAACCAACTTCAGCCCAGATTTATTACCTGGTGAATAAATGAAAGTGCAGGTTTATTTTGCCTCCTCGTTCATCAGAAAGGAATGAAAATGTAAGCAAAATATTAAAAATAAAATAGACTCAGTTTTACTTTAATTGACCTTTGATTTTTAACTTAATACCTTCCCCATGTTGCTGCTTCAACCTTTAATTTCTCTTGGTGAAGTGGCTGTGTTCAATGATTCATTCTGTCCCGAGGCAAAGCACACACTGTAATTGGTTTTTAACTTCCTGGAATGTCAAAGCCAGGATTGAAATTTTACGTATCACACCACCAATTCAATACTGGCTTTAATAATAATGTTGCAGAAAGGAAGGCAGATTTACAGCTGTAGAAAAATGTAATCAAATTTTGAGCCAGAATGCAATAAGTCCAAATGCTAGTTTTCATTTGGAAGCTTGTTAGATAAATGTGGTATCACCTGAGCAGTTCCCAGATCATTTCTGCCGCTCCCTGCCACGTCCAGCGGTGCCGGCAGCTGCGGGGGAGCTGCGGGAGCCGCTGCCTGCGGCGCTGCCCTGGGCTGGGGCCAGCCCTGGGTGCCTGCGTGGGCGCCCACCGGGTGCCCCTTGTCCCTCCCCAGTGCCGCAGCCCGGGACAGGCTGACGGGGAGCGTGTGGACGGGAGCAGCCCGTGGTGGCATCTGCCCCAGTGCCCACCCAGGATGGAGCCGTGCTGCGCCTGGGGTTGTGGGCCCATGCCCGGGCCATGCCGTGGTGGCCACCGTGGAACCGCTGCTGGCCTTCTGCTGCGCTGGCCAGGGCACTTCTAGGGGGGAAACACCCCTAATACACTGCAAATGCCAAATAAGTAATCGATTTTGGCCAATTAATGTCTGATAAAAACTAATAACCCTTCTCTCCCTTTCTTATTACCGAATGACCTCCAGCAATCCATTAGTTTAACAAACGAGATGCGAGTGTTCAGCATGGCTAACGACTCTGGATTAAACCCGGTGACACCCAATCCATCAGCGCGCTCCGGCGCCGCAGTGCCCGTTCCGCCCGGCTCTCCTCTGTCACCACCAGTTTCTCGCACCACGCGTCAGCGCGCTCCTGGGCCTGGAGCTGCCCCACGCTGCCTTTGGGGGGCTTCAGGAGAAGCCATCTCGGGGTTGCAGGGCCCGGCAGCCCCGTGGGGGCTTGTGCCGGCGTGGCTGAGCAGCCCGGTGCCGCGTGCCCGGGAGCCGCAGGCTCTGCCATCGTCCTGCTCCACCGCCCGCCCTGCCGCCTGCAGCCCTGCTGTCCCTGCTCTCTACTTAGGCTGTCCTAAAAAGCTAACTAAGCTGAAATTATTTTCTTTCCGTGGAAGAGCCTTTAAATAATGTATCGCCCTCACTTGCTGTTACTGAATGTTTTAAAAATCCAAGGGACTTCTCACCCGTGTCTTTGCATCTGTTTGTTGTGGGGCCGTGAATTACCCTTGGCAGCGTCATTAGAAATTCCCCGTGGAGGCCGCGGCCCCCGCAGCCTCACCGCAGCTGACATGCCAGGATGGGAGTTGGGGCCGAGCCGCCGTCCCTGCGCGCCCAGCGTTGGGGCGTGGGGTGCGTCACCGCAGAGCTTCGGGGGCACCCCCCGTGCAGCTGCACCCGCAGTGTCCCGCCGCCATGCTGCTGGGGGTCTCCTGGCTGGGCTGGCAGCCCCCACCGCCGGCCACGCCGGAGCAGCTGCCCTCAGCTCGGTTTTGATGTCGTACATCACGCTCCCTTTCCCGCGTCGCAGACGCAAAGCCCAGTCCTGGCTGCCCCTGCAGCTCCCCGTCCTGCGTTGGGATGGCAGCGAGTTGCAATTACATTCGAACCGCTGAAGACAGCTCCTGAAACCACCCTCCAGAGGACCTTACCTCCTGGGAAAGGGCGATAAGGTGCTGAAGGAAGGATAATTAAATTACGGGAACTGTCAGCAAAGCAAAGATGTCCTGTCCAGAGCGGCGAGGGAGATGTTTTCCTTTCTGTGCTGATGTTGGATGGAGCCTCGTGTACTCTGGATGTTTTAAATATTATAATCAAAATTTATCAGGCTGTCAGGGGTCCAGCGCTCACGTCCCGGTGCGCGATGCTGCTGTGGGCTGGTGCTTTCGGTCACTTGGAGGGAGATCACTTATTTGAGGCACTTCCCTGGCTGGCAGAGCAGCCAAACTCATTGGCAACCTGAATTTCACAGGAAATGAAGCTCTCCCAAAAGGGCTAAAGAAGACATGAAACTGGGTAAATGTTAAACCTGTTAGAAATTCTTCCCGTGAAGTGCACTGCCACATCGAACGCCGAGATGAGGCGCTGGATAAATATGACATCAAACTCCCCAGGTTGCTTTTAATGTCGGACCCGCCACCTCTGGCTGAGTCCTTGGGCTATTGGGGCTACTTGGGGAGGCAAAGGGCTGCTCGGGGGGGGGTGCCCGAGGAGGAGGAGGGGTGTGGGGTACTGCCTGCTGTCCATGGGCGAGGAAACCTCCCGGTGCTGCTGCGCGGGGCAGCCAGCGGCGTTTTCTGAGCACCGGGAGCTGTCGGGGTGCGCGACGCCCCATGGCTCAGGGCCCTGCTGCGCTGCAGGCGGGGCGGTGGTTGGCCCAGGCCCGGCACCACGGTGATGGGTGCCCGGAGCAAGGCGAGGGGATGCGCAGCATCGTGCACCTGGGCACGAGCGAGACTCGGCCCTCCCCGGCCCCGAGGGCTTCTAGCCTGCGATGGCCAACCAGCCTTTCCAGTAGCCTTCACCCAGAATTCCTGGCCCTGGGGGCAATGGCTGTTGCCCAAAAGGTGCTGCAGGAAGAGAGGCCGTGGGCTGCAGAAAGCGAAGGGGAGTAAATGAAAAGAGGTGGGTGTGAAGCTGTTGCACAGTGCTCCCAGGGAAGCTGGTGCCGGGCTGGGGCTGCGAGGTGGCTGCAGGATTTTCCTTCCTGCTGGACAGGCTTCCCTCTGCATGGGGTGTGTCACAGTCCTGGCGTGATGTGGGACCCCAGGAAGGCGTCCCGGCACGCAGGGCTGTCGTTTCTTCCAGCGGTGAATCCCAAGGAGCGTTTCTCAGCCTTCAATTAGCTGCGGCTTGAAACCTCCGTCCCTCTCCGAGGCCGACTCCTGCGTTGCCGCTCATGCTGGCAGGGACCCCAGGGGCCGGGCCCTTTCCACCAGCACCACTCCCTCCCAGTCCAGCCAGTGTGGGG
The DNA here is from genome assembly GCF_031877795.1 of Strix aluco. NCBI lineage: Eukaryota > Metazoa > Chordata > Aves > Strigiformes > Strigidae > Strix > Strix aluco. Next base: position 21,570,672 of record NC_133945.1, read on the forward strand.
GAATGGTGAGTCTGGGAGGCCGCAGGGGGGTGATGACACTTTCTGGGGAACTTGCAGCCCCCCGAGCCTGAGAGCAGGGACATCTCACCGCTCAGGCTCAGGCACCGGCTCTTTCTCCAGCCTGGCGCTTTCTCCGGCTGCCGCTGACATTCAGGCTGGGGCTGAGAATACAATAAATAGTGTAATATATGGAAATGAATCCCCAAACTCATACTGTGTCTGTTTTGCATGATTGGTTTCTATTAAATTACTGCTGTGCAAACACGCTGGCAGAGCCCGGTGGGTTTGTGCGTTCTCAAGAGCAGGAGTCTCCGCGCCGGCTGCTCCGAGACGCGTCTCCTGTGAAGAGCCACTCGCGTGATTGTCCTCTTGTTCCCTCCTTCGCAGTGTCTGACTCTCTGTGATGATTCAGCTTCGAGCTTCTCACTCGCTTTAAGGGATAGTTAAATATTTAAATACTTGTCACCAGCGCTGGAGGCTCTGGGCACAGTCACGAGGGGCCTCCTCCTGCCAGCCCCCGTTACGCCAACGGAGCCGTGCACGGGCACCACCGGGACACCGGCCCCAGCCCTCGTAAGCAGCACTCTTAATTACTGAAAGTCCATTTTCAATTCTATTTCTTCTTTTACTTCATTTTTTAATCCTAATTACAGACGATAATCTCAGGTGTCAGTCTGAGGAGCGGAGGAGCTCATCGGATGTGACAGTCCGGTTGTTTCTGCCATTGCTCATGGGTTTGGCTGCGGGTCGTGCCGGCAGCGGCGGGGCTGGCTCTGGTGGTCGTGTCCTCCATCTGCTGGCTGCCTGGGGGTGGCCGGGGTGTCTGTGTCTGTCTGGGACCGTGGCTGAGGGGGGCACGTTCCCAAGCGCACCCCTGGTCTCCTGCACGCCGACACTGCTGCGCCCGTCAGCGCTGGCGGGGCCGCGGTCGCCCCGAGACGTGCAAGTCCTGGGGCAGCCCCCAGGGATGCGCAGCTCACCCGGGGGCTGGGGTGTCGTGGCCGCAGCCTCCTCCCAGTGGCCTCCCCAGGGCAGCTCCCTGGACACTCGGGATCGGGACTGGGGGCTGAGAGGGATTTGCAGAGCCGCAGGGATAAGAGGGAAGGTGGGAGCTGCTCACCAGAATAACGTCTGTCCCCACCACACCGGTTTCTGTGCTCGCTGACTTAGGAAACGAGAGCAAATGAGCCTACTTTGCAGAAATTGAGGAAAATCCCATTTGTCAAATATTTTTTCATGAGGTTTGCAACATTCTATGTTGCTTTGATTCATTTCACCCAACTCTGCCCAAGACTGAGCCACTGTAAGATAAACACGGTGTCTTTGGAAGGTAACAGCAAAGAGCAGGGACTTGATGTGGCTCCTCGCCCTCACGCCCTTGCCCGGGGGGGCAGGGTGGGCACCAGCAATAGCCCGATGGCATCGGTGCGGTGGCCGCTGTGCCACTGGCTAACACCATCGCGTCCTGGTGCGATGGCCCTGCGGCAACCAGGGCAACCAGCTCGGCCACTGGAGCAGAGGGAGAAGTTTGCAGGTGGGAGTCTGAGGCGCTGAGGGTAAAAGCTCCTGGCCTAATTTGCAGCAAAAAAAGCTGAACAGCCCGAGGACTGTTGGGGGAAGGATGAGAAGGGCTCTCAGCCTTGCAGGCTTCCATCCACCAGCTCCACCGCTCGCCCCATCACCCTGCCGTGTGCCCGGCGGCTCCCGGTGGCTGCTCGGTCCCATCGGGAAGAGCCCCCGGGGCCCGCGGCGCGTCCCTGCCACCCGCAGCGGGGCTGCAGCAACTCCTCCGATATCAGCCAAGCTCCTTCCTGCGAGGGTTTGTGAAAGAGGCCCCAGCCTAATTGGTGCTATTGCCGGCGCTGCAGCTAATTCTGGTGTTTTACAGCACCAGGGCTGTGTTTCCTATTGATTTCATAGGTTGCTAATGGTCTTTTTCATACAATAAGAGGCTTTTGTGGGAAGAACTTAATCCAGTCTTATCGCAGGGTGAAATTGCACGGCTTTACTGCTTAGATTTCCAGGACATGATCAGCTTTAATAGCAGGAGGAGTTTTATCTAATATGTTTAATGCTCCAATATTTTTACGGCACGACGGATCCTAATTGAGCTGCATTTCTGTACCGGGAGCGCGGGAGGCCGGGGCTCTGCCGGGGAGGGGGTGGAAGCTGTTGTGGCACGTGGTGGCTCGTGGGGACCTTTGCGCTGTGGCCGTCACCTTCACCAGCTGCTGCGCCGAGCCCCGGCGCTGCCACGATCGCGCGTTATTAAGGCGATGGCGAGGCTGGTGCTGAAGATGACAGAGTTGTGCAGAGAAGTGGAACTTTGTTTTCCCCAGGGTTATTTCTTGTTCTTTCCTCTCTCAGCATCGCTGCTCCTGCCGCTGTGCCGTGAGTGCCATGCGCTGTCGGGCCCGGAGCTGTTTCTGCCGGGTCTGAAGCCGCCGGGCCCGTCTGCTCCCGGGCTGGCGGGGCCGAGAGCCGAGCGCTGGGGCAGCGGGCGCAGGGCGGATGGGGCTGTGCTTCTGCCTTTGAATTCAGCGTGCGGGAGAATAGCTAAATGGATTGTGACGGCCAGGATTAAAGGTTAGGAAATTTCTCTGTGTATCTTATGTAAATGAGGACTAATGAGGTTTTCATGATTACCTTTAATTAGCTTTTCCACAAGTGGTGGTGATTTTCATGGCGTGAGCCTGGACAGATGACACACGTAGATACACGCAGTGGAGCCCTTTCATTAAAACCGTTTTAAAAAATGAATCTGCAATATGCAAATTACCTATTAAATGCTCAAGAAGAAGATTTTAAGGGGGAAAAAAAGGCACAAGCAAAGCACCAGCACCACAAGACTTCCGGGGCGGCAGGCTGGGCTGCGCCATGTGCTGGCCACGCCGCGGGGGACACTGCTGCCCTCGTGGCCGTCCCATGGGGACACCAGTGTCTGGTGTGGGGCATCCCCTCGGTGAAGAGCCTGCAGTCCCAGGGCAGCTCTGCTGGCTCAGCCGTGACTGTGGGTGATCACCCTCCCCTGCCCTGTCTTGCTCGCTGACGGCTTCGGGCTGCGGCAGCGTCACCTCCTGCCCCACCGCCAGCTGGGCAGACGCCATGTGGATGCTGAGCTCCCCAGCCGGGCAGCTCCGCGGGGCCCTCCCGGGTGCTGAGGAGTCACTGGCAGTGCTGGCAGCGCCTGGGCAGACCCTGCACCTCCACGGCCTCCCCTGGGCTCAGCCTCCGGCCGGAGCCGCCCTTGCTGCCTCGTGTGGGGATCGGAGCCGCAGGGCTGGCGCCTGCCCGGCACCAGCAAACCTCTGTCTTCACACACACGAAACCAGATTTCCATCGCCAGTAAAAGACGAGGACCATCATTTCTTGTGGTTGCAGAGATAAACTGGGAAATGAGGCCTCCAGGAGCTGGAACCTGTGCAGCAGATGGTGAGAATGGAGGGAGACGTGCAGGCCCGCGTCCGGAGCTGTGCGGGCTGAGGCGGGTGCGCAACGCAGGTGGGTGCTGGGTGTGCAGTAAGCGGGGTCCTGCGGCAGCCTGGCCCCAAGACCTGCGCGAAGGCGTTTTGGGGAGAAGGGAATTTAAACTGGAGTCAGAAGCAGCTCCCCTGGGAGCTTCCCTCTTGATCCCAAAGAGCTGGAGGATGGTGTCGGGTGGGAGGAGAACGCATTGTACCAAGAGACAGCAGAGTGAGTGAGTGAGATGGCTTGGACAAGTACGTCCAATTAGCCTGACATTAATCCTGGGCAAACGGGTGGAAAAACTAATGCAAGGTTCAATTAATGGGAGAGTTAGAGCCTGGGAATATAAATTCATGCCTGTCAGTGTGGTTGAAAAGAAGTAGGTCCTGTCAAACCAACCTGATTTCATTCTCTGATGAGATTATGAGTTTGGTGGTGGCACAGAAATAACGGGCTCTGGATGGCGTCTCGCTCAGCGCCGCTGTGCCCTGGTTAGAAAGGTGGTGGAAAGTGGATTAGAAAACGGGGCTGGAGAAGCGGGCAGGGATACTGCCGCTGTCGCCGTCTCGCAGCCGGCGGTGGTGGCGATGCCTTCCCGGGGCGCTGTGTCCCGGCCGGGGCCGTGGTGCCGCGGGGCACTGGCTGCCCCAGGGGTGTGAACGGGGGAGAGACGCAAGTGATGTTCGCGCTGCTCTGGGCAGTGAATCACCCGGCTCGCGCGGGAGCGTGTGCTGCCCTCCCCGAGTGACCCACCAGCTCTCCAGGGAAAATGCGCCTTTGCAGAAAATGTCAAGTTTGCTTTATTTTCCCAAACCGTTATGTGAAGATGATTCTGAGTGTAGCAAAAGCAGCGGAAACTGTGCCCAAAGTCAGACCCAAATCCATCTGATTATGAATGGATTTAATTAACCACCATATTCCCTTTTATCAGAGCTCTAGCAACAGACAAATTTATGCAGCTCCTGCCTCATCCCCGCTCGCCACTTCAGTGCCTGTTTCAGAGCGAAGGGAGAGTCCCCCATGCTCTGCCCCGGCACTCAGCACCCGCAGCCCCTGGCAGGGCACCGTGCCCGCAGCCCCCCCGCAGCAGGGGCTCCTCTGTCGAAGCCACCAGTGCTGCCGAGCTCTGGGCAGCTGCTGGAGCTGTGTGTGGGCAGAGGCCTGGTGCTCCCCGGCCGGTACCCGCTGAAGGTGTGCCAGGGGCCTGCCAGCTCCCTGCCTGCGAGAGCACGGGGCCTGCTGAAGTCCTTTATTGCTCCTTTTTAAATACCACTTTTTTTTTTTCCTTAAAATCCAACAGAGGCACAGCTGTGCTGGCCATACATGCAGGCAGGTACAAATCACGCCCCGCATGAGAGCACCTGGGGGAGAGGAAGCAGTCAAGAGCAGGAGAGCAGCGGGACACATGTGTGTGCATGGCCAATGGCCGGACCTCCCCGTGTCCCTCCCCATGTCCTGAGGGGCCAGGGCCAGCCGTCATGGACACACTCTCCAGGAGGGCTGAGCCAGCTGTACCGTGCCGTGCCGGGCCGTGCTGTGCCGTGCTGTGCCAGGGCTGCATTGCCCCATGCGTGCTCCACTGGGGCTGCTCAGCCCCCGGTAAACATCGTGGACCCCACGTGTCCTTTGCACGCAAAGAACCCCATTAGGGTGCATTAGTAAGCCATGACTGATTCCCTTTCTTCTCTAAAATAGTGCGACAGCTTTTCAAACACACCAGTAATGAAAATTTTATTGCAGCCGGCTTGATCTCCTGCAGGTCTGTTGTTTCAGATCGGTGTGCTGGCAGGTCGGAGCCCACCCAGGGCCCCTGAGAGCTGCCACGAAACACTGAGAGGCAGCAGGGACTTTGCTGGAGGTGTCAACCGGTGTCCTGCAGGCAGGTCCTGCCCCGGCGTGGGGGCTGGCAGGCTGCCGCAGGCACTGCGCTGCTGCTGGGGCTCTGCCAGGAGCAGCACGAGGGGAAGGCCACGCTCAGAGTGCTGCATTTGGGGTGCTCTTTGCATTCCCCCAGCCCCAGCAGCTCAGACCCTCACTGTGGCCCTGCCCTGTAAGCCCCCCACAGCGCTGAGGGGCTCGTGCTCTCCCTGGCTCGCTTGCAGGGTCATTCCAGCCCAATTTCTTTGTTTTTCCGTCACTTGCTGGCTGACTGTCTCACTGCCCCTCCGCGCACCTGCTTCCCTCGCACTGTCCAGGCTCTCACGTCTGGAGGCAGCAGGTCCCTGCAGCTTCCAGGAGGCCGGAGGGGGAGCGGGTTTTCATGTTGCCACGGGACACCTTCTGCCGGGACGGGGCTGCCAGCATGGTGAGGCGTGGGGGGGACGCGCATGCCGTGGGGTGCAGTGCCCGGGGCACGTCCGGGTCTGCGCAGTGGCCTGGGGCCGTACCTGCGGTGCCCCAGCTGCGGGATGGCACAGGGGGCTGTGAGTAATGGCCCAGCTCCTGCCCCGCGGGGCTGACGGAAATAAAGTGCAACGAAGCAGCACCAAGTGCTGGGGCCACCCTGTCCGGGGCGACGCGCTCCCATGGTGCCAGTGGCACGTCATGGCCGGAGCAACTCGCCGCCCTGGGCCCGGGCGCTCACCAGTGCCATCGTTGTCCAAAAAGGGGGTTTGTCACCCGCTGTGCAATGGGTCAGTAATCACGTGCTCGGGGAGACGCTGCTTATTCTTTTGAGGGTTGGACAAGCCTCAGTGCTTAGTGGTTCCCCACAAATCCAGCACACCAACGGGACTTTTCACACTATATTTATACACAAAACTTGCAGAGTTAGTAATTTCCCAAGTCCATCCTCTCTACGATGATTGGTTAGTAATTTACATACAATTATAACACTGCTGACTCAATACTTCCACTACTGCGCATGCTCAGGGGAAGGGGCTTCACCTGGCCAAGGGGCTTCTTGACCTGTAGACGCGATTTTTAGTCTTCTGATGAGGGTAGTTCAGCGAAGGATACACAGACCTTGAGTCTGCCTGCCGAGGTGGCACTGTACCCTCTGCAGGGTCTAACGGCTCCAGGATGTCCTTGCTCAAAGGCGGTAGTTCTCCTTGTTCTTCTGATTAGGATGCCTTTGGCATTAACACAGTCAAAGAACATCTTGCTTGACCTAAGCATAATATCACTACATTATTCTAAAAGTTTAACCTTCAACACCATGGCTGCAGGACCTGCCCGTCCCCCGCACCCAGGGAGACGACGGGCAGCCGGGCTGGTGGCTGCTGAGCGACCCGCAGGAGCTGCACGGCTTCGCCACCGCCGCTAACTTTTCCAATTTCCCCCTAGAAATTGTTTCTGTCAATATTTTAATTTCATTTGGGCTGAGCAGGCGGAGAGGAGGCAGCGCATCCTAAGCAGATCATTTGTCTCCCGCTCCGGGTCTCGGCAGGGGCCCAGCACGTGAGATGATGCCGGCGGCTCCTCGCCGATGGAGCCCAGGAGCCGGCTGGGCAGGACAAGCCCGGGCCGGAGGGGTCTAAGCCCCACCACCACACTCCCCCAGTGCCCTGCTGCAGGGCTGGGGCAGATCCGGGGTGGGGGCAGGACGGCGTGGGCAGGGACCCCTCGGTGCCTTCCGTGGGGCTGCCACGGTCCCGCGGAGCTGCTGGAGCGCCAGCGGGGCTGGAGCCCGGCTCGGCAAAGCCCTGTGCGGCAGAAGATCCCAGCGGGCCGATGCAGCATGGCAGAGCGGTGAGCCCCTCACTGCCTCCTCCGCTTTTCCGTGGGCCTGCAGATGCCATTCCTGCCAGTAAGGTTATGTTTGTCTGGGGGAAAGAAAGGAGCTCTTAACCAGATGGTGGGGCTAATAAATTGCTCAGGAAAGGCTAACTAGTACATGCAGCCCGCGTTTCCTCTGCGTATCTAATGCAAAGTGCCAAAAGAAATCTGTCTCAGGAATTATTTCAGAGAGGGTAATTTCTGTTTCCCAGTTGCTGTCATACATTAGAAATATCTGAAATGCCTCCAGTTGGTTACCAGTGGTGAGGAGCAGCCAGGGGCTGCCATGGATGAGAAGCACTAAAAGAAAATAAATTAGCCTCTTGCACTCAGCCCTTCCCTCAGCTGCTGAACCACAAGTGACGAGCGGCTGTTGCTTAAGTAATGACCAGAATAATGAGGAGAACAGGATCCGCAAGGGAATATTAACTCAGAGAAACAACATTTTCTCCCCCTTTTGAAGTTTTCCCCCAGCAGCCCCTGTCCTGGTGCAAAGGTGGGCCATGTCCCGCCAGAGCTGGCAGGGAGGGGTGCCAGGGGTGGGTGTCGAGGCTCTTCCCTTCCTCTCCTCTCACCCATCCCGGGCCAGTCCGTCTCCCCTGGGCTTAGCCAGGTGTAAACCCCCCTGTGTTTCCCATAACCACCCAAACCCAGTCGCCTGCAGCCAGGGAACCACCACGGACGCTGGTCAGCACCGCGCACACACCAGCCCTGCAACGAGGGCAGAGACCACGGAGATGGGAAAAGGCCAGGTTGGACTATGCAGCTAAACCGCTTGTTTTCAAGCAGACTGGCCCAAATTAATCTCAACAAGTAGCTGGAGCAGCCAGAAGCTCATTAATGGCCACGTCTGAGCCCTCGTTTCCAGGTGACGGGGGCGAGGGGTGCCCGCCGCTAACGAGCAGCAAGGGCAGGAGCTGCAGCGTCGGGACCGCTCGCAGGGTGCTCCCGGGAGCTGCAGCCGAGCAAACACGGAACCGGCTTGTGAGCACCTGGGAGTAAACCAGGAGAGAGGAACAGCCAACACGGGTCTGTCACGAGCACATCGTCTCATCCGATCCAGTTTCCCTCCAGGACAGGGACCATGGGGCTGGCGGGGCCGGGTGCAGGTGATGCAGCGTTGGCCCTTCGCACCCGCGAGCAGCATCCCGGTGGGACCTGGGGCTGGTGAGCCCCCGCGCGTCCTCCCGAGCCCCCTGCAAAGCCACGGGCCGTCGCTGCGGGTGTTGGTGGGTGCAGCCGGAGAAGAGTGCACAGGGCCTGTCCCGGCACGCGCACTGTCTGCGCGAGAAGTGACGGCGGGACGCAGCTGAGCCTGGTGGTGTTGAAGGTTAAACTTTTAGAACTATGTAGCGATGTTATGCTTAGGTCGAGCAAGATGTTCTTTGACTGTGTTAATGCCAAAGGCATCCTAATCAGAAGAACAAGAACTACCGCCTTTGAGCAAGGACATCCTGGAGCTGTTAGACCCTGCAGAGGGTACAGTGCCACCTCGGCAGGCAGACTCAAGGTCTGTGTATCCTTCGCTGAACTACCCTCATCAGAAGACTAAAAATCGCGTCTACAGGTCAAGAAGCCCCTTGGCCAGGTGAAGCCCCTTCCCCTGAGCATGCGCCAGTAGTGGAAGTATTGAGTCAGCAGTGTTATAATTGTATGTAAATTACTAACCAATCATCGTAGAGAGGATGGACTTGGGAAATTACTAGCTCTGCAAGTTTTGTGTATAAATATAGTGTGAAAAGTCCCGTTGGTGTGCTGGATTTGTGGGGAACCACTAAACGCCGAGACTCACACAACCCTCAAAGCAGCGTCTCCCCGAGCGTGTGACTATTGACCCGTTGCACAGCGGGTGATGAACCCCCTTTTCAGACAACAGTGTGACCACCAGCCCAGGGCTGGTGCCTCTGCAGGTGGATTAGCCAGGGCAGCTAGCGAAAAATGAGCAGATTTGCACCAAGCAGCACAGACATCTGCCCAGGGCCGCGCCGTGGGCTGGTTCTGCAGAGCCTGAAGTGCAGGTCCTCTGTGCAGCAGGTGAAATACAGCCCCGTGTTTTCCACCACTTCTGCAGCTCGACTCTTTACAGCCTTGGGCCATCTCTGCTTCAGGTACAGCCCAGCCAACCCGGGGCAGCCGACAGCGGTTCTGCTGCCGGGAGGCGTCTGTCAGTGCGTGCACGGCTGCTATTTGGAGACATGAAATGTCTTAATCACAGGTAACGTGCACCCTGAGCACTGGCAGTCTGTCCCCTCTTATTCCTCCGACTGCAGCTCACGTTCTCTAACTGCTGGTTTCACTAATTGCAGCGGCTGTGGTGGCTCCGGTGCTCTGGCGAAGCTGCGTGACTGCAGGCAGGGCCGGGGCTGGGCTGGGGGGGTGGCAGGACACTGAGTATGGGGTCTCACGCTACTTTGGATCGTTTTATTGGCCCTAGGAGCTGCTGTCACTCTGCACAGCGCCTCGGGCACCCTGCTAGCACCTGGGAGCTCCAGTCCTGTCCCCACACCTTCAGCGGCTCTGCCCGGTCGCCTCCAGTTCCCGGGGCTCCCCTTGCTGGTATTTCGTATTTCAGAGCCAAGCGGGTGCATTTGTTCTGTTCTTAAAGGAATGGCCCAGTTTTGAGCCCCGCTGTGTCGCAATGAGCATTTTAAGGAAGTTCATCCCTCTGATGATGTAAACCAGGAGCACTCCTGAATTTCAATTCCTTTATCTCCTCTGGCTCTGAGTCATCTGGGGAACATTACCCTGACTTACTGCTCCTTGTTTGTATCCACTAACAATTATATGGGGGTGCAGTTTGGAGAACTACCTCATTTCACAGTGTGTGATAAATGACAGAAATCTTCTTTCCCATTTAGCAGTTTGTTAGATACCTGTTGCAGCTGCAGCTACCCCCAGGAGGATGCGTGTTCACTTAATGTGTCGTTGCAGGGAAAACAAGGCATTCTTCTACTAAAAAAAGGCAACGAAACAAACCTAAATGGGGCTATAAGTTTTCTTTGTCTTGTTTTCCTCCAACACCCTTTTCTATCCATCCCACATGTGTGAGCATTAGGGAAGAAGACATTTCACGTGTGCTCTCCCCAAGGGAAATACTGGGCTGTCTTCATCTCAGTCTTTCCTGTGGGTGTGATTAATCCACTGAGCGGCTGGCGCAGGGGCTGTGCTGCCCAGCTCTCCGTGCTGGCAGCGCCGCGGGCAGGGTGGCAGCCGCCGCCTCGGCTGGCAGGGGCAGCACATCTTGCCCCCGACGGTGCCGACCACCACAGGGGCCTCCGGGGACGGGTTTCACAGTGCTGGGCTGGTCGGAGAGATGTAACTGCCCTGGCAGCCACGCTGGCATGTCCCCGGCTGCTCCCGCGGGGTGGCAAGGCCACGGCTGTGACCATCCCTCCGGCTGCCCCCGCGGCCGAGCTGTGATGAGCAGCGGGGGCGGCTGTTGCGTTAATAATGCAGACGTGCGCTTCTGCTGGGCTTTCCCCACCGGGCTTCCTTGGATTCGTGTCAAGATAAGATTTTCTTGCTCCTAATCCTCCGGGGTCAACGCAGTGCGGAGGAATCTGCCTCGGCTCGGAGCAGGATCACCGCCAGCCTGCGGGCTGGGCTGGCAGCCTGGCACCCCCGGGACGGACGGGGCTGCCCACATCTGGGGTCAGACCCGCTGCCAGGGTGCGGGCAGCTCTTGGGTCTTGGCAGAGGAGCTGGCGGGGGCTGGAGGGGCTTCCAGCCCCCACCGTCACCGGGGATGGGCTGAGCCGCATGGCTCTGGTGTCTCCCCCGCTGAGCTCCATGAATACAGGGCTGGCTCTGAGAAACAAGGAGTGGTTTTGGGATGGAAACAGTGTGTGCAGGGAGAGCAGAGTGCGCAGAGCCCGTGGGGAGCACAAAGACCCCATGGGGAGGACACAGAGTCCGCCCCCAGAGCCCGTGCCCGCGTGTGGCCTGGCCGGGGCAGTGACGGTGTGTCTGACAGTTGCGGAGCTGCTGGCTGCTGCCGCGGCTGCTGGCTCCAGGGGAGGCAGCTCTGGCAGCATCTCTGCCTTAGGCAGCGGCCACAGCGCGATGGCATTAACATGCTTGTGTTGATCTGGCAGAGGCAGCCCTGGGACATCAACAACGTTTTGCTGGGAAAAAGGAAAATGACAATACTCTCCATCAAAATTATTATAGCGCTGTCCCTTAGAGTCATCAGTCCGAGAGCTGTGATGGAGGTTTTCTTATTTGCTTTTTTTCCCTAATAAGGAGAGTTTTAATGGCACTTAGCAGAGCTCCGGCCACAAGGTCCCTGGGCCCGGAGCCATCCGGTGTGCTGTGGGGGTGCTGGTTCACCAAAGCTGAAATGGTGCCCCCAGCCTGGGGCCGGGGGCCAGCGCTGGCCTGGGGAACGCTCCCTGCACCGCGTATTTCTACAGAGACGCAGATCTGAACGAGCTTGTCAAGCGAAATTTTCTGTCTGGTTAGAAATGGATTTTTGAGCTCCTCGCTCATATGTAAACATTTTTAGTGGTCCCCAGCCAAAGCAGAAACAGCGAAAGCAAACATCAGCCTGAGCAAACCCAGTCCCTGCAGGGAAATCACCGGCCACAGAAGGAACAAAATGCATGATGGCTTCAAAAGACATCCATTAAACTGTGTGCGGAAGTGATTCATGGTGCTGCTAGTTAGACTTTAATTAGATCTTAATCACGTAATTTTATCTTTGTTTTAGAAATTAGAGCTTAATGACTGTATTGCTCTCATAACAGCGCCGTGGCTAAATACAGTAGCATCACATGGCAGCACTGCAGTGGGCAGAGATGGGACAGAGATGATCTGCTGGTCTCGGATCATTATTTCTTAAATAAAGGAATATATTTAAAATACACATATCCAGCAGGACCTGCTGGCACTTCTACCAGGTGGGGAGGTGGGAGAGTGTAGGAGCGGTGTAAAGAGGAGGGGTAGGGGCTGAAGCCCCTGTCTCTGGACACCAGCTGGCCACAGAGCTGGGGTGTGAGCCCGGGCACTGCAGCCAAGAGGAGGGGAATATGGGGGGTGATAACGGGAAATGGACCGTGGGCTTTCACTTCAGCTGGCAGGTCGGATCCTTCATGACATTAGCAGCAGAGTAATCCATCTCAGTCACTCCCGGGCACTTTTCCTCTTGTGTTGCCATTTTGAGCATCCACATGCCTGCAGGTGCCCCCACCCTGCGAGCGGAGCTGCCGTGCCCCGCGGTGCGTGGGGATGGACGTGTGCTGAATGGCAACGGCAGCGTGGGCTGTGCGCTTTGCAAACACACACGGACCCCAGACACGTCTCCCAGGAGGGGGCTGTTCTCCCTCGCTCGCTGTGGGGGTACATCAATACCTGCTGCAGAGGATAACAAGCTCTCTGCCTTGCATCCTGCTCTTTATTTATTTTATTTTAGTTGAATCACATGCAGTTGCGGGGTGAGTCCATGTGGCAGGCAGGACCGGGACGATGCTGCCGAGCTGCAGCCCGGCTCTGCGGGGGTGCAGAGCCCAACCCAGGGCTGCCCCGGGGAGCCCGGACTCGCCCCGTGCCCAGCACCAGCACGTCCCTCGCAGCCACACCGGACCAGGGGAGCAGCAGTTCCACCCAGCTCTCGGCTTCTTTTTTGCCTTTCAGAGGTGGCCGAGCTCTGCCGGGGCCCTGCCCAGGGCTCGCCCTCGACCCGCAGCTCGGGGGGCGAAGCGGCAGCGTCGTGTCCCTCAACGGTGTTGCTGTGTCGGCGGCAGCTCCCAGGCCAAGCGGCTCTGCTGTCATTGAGCCCTGCCCTGCCCTGGCTGCGGAAGGCAGTGGGCCCCTTCCCACCTTCCCTTTCCTGCTTATTATGCCACATGAGCCACTTGAACTCATTACTGTGGCAGATTATAGGTCCCCAGGTAATAACACGTATTCAGATAATTACTAACAGATCCCGTAATAGGAATGAACTCAGCTGAATCCGTTCAGTCACTGGGTAAATATTTATACCTAAGCCGTCCCGCTTGCCAGCCACCAGCACATGCCGGAGCTGGGGTTGGTGTCCTCGGGGCTGTGGGTAGTGGGGAGCTGCACGGACCCTGCCAGCGCCGGTGTGGTCCTGCCTCACACTGTGGCTCAGGACCAGCCAGGGACCCAGCACCACACGGTGTGACCCCTCAACCAGCCGCCCTTTCCCTCCTTGGAGCTAGCATGGCAGCAGCCTGCCCAGCTGAGCTGTGCCCATCCCCGGGGCGCCTGGCTCTTCCCCTCGGTTCTGGCCGCGCTCACACCGCCCCGTGCCGCTGGGGCTGCTGCAGGAATCGGCGTTCCTGCGGGGCTGCAGGGAGCCCCAATCCTCCGCCGGGGTTTGCCAGGAGCTTCCGCAGCCGTCGCTGTGCGTGGCACCGTTGGCAGCAGCTCCATGTGGCCCCCGACACCCTTGCTGAGCCACCAGTGTGGCCACCTGTGTGCCGGCAAGTGTCAGCCCCGCTCCGTGTGCCCTGAGCCCCGGCTGCAGAGGAGTCACCCTAATTGGACCAGCCGGCTAATTAGCTGTCAGGGAATGAATTATGCAGTGATGCCTGGACCTCGGTGCGGTATTGACACCATCAGCTCCTCTCCTTTCTCCATGCTCCTGTTCGCTGAGCAGGGCTTGTGGAAGAGCTTGGAAAACTTTCAAAGTGAATTAAACATGTTAATCAGTTGTGCATGGTGGGAAGTGGCTGGGGGACCGGCAGGCACCGGCAGCTCGGCTGGCAGCCGCAGGGACAGGTGGCAGCTCCTCCTCTGCAGAGCTTGTCACCGCCGTGCTCCGGGCGGGCAGGGGATGGCCTTGGGGGGCTCCGTGTCCCTGGGCAGCTCCCTGCCCTGCTCCGAGTGCCTGCGGGCAGGAGAGAGGGGCAAGAGGAAGGAAAGCAGATGGGGGGGTTGGAGGCGGGTGGTTCCTGGGAGCCTGGCAGAGATGCCTGTGCTGGGAGAGGCTGGAGGTTCCCACTGGGAAGGGGAGGACGGGTGGTGGGGTGCAGCTCCCAGGGCCGTGTGTGGGACTGGTGCTGCAGAGGGGGGGCTACTGGCTCCTGGTGCAGAGCTGGCACTTCAGGCACCCCGTGTTCCGTGTCTGCTGCTGTCCTGGGGTGTCAGGCGGGCACTGGCATCATCAGGTGACACCGCAGCTGTACCCATCCTGGGCAGTGGTGGCAGAGCCCCGGGGTTCAGCCAACAGCATGTTTCCGTCCCTCACTGCAGCATGAAAACATAATAGGAGGAAACTCGACCTACCTGAACGTATCAGCATCCCAGCTCTTCCTGAGCATTAATCATTTCCAAGGGGTTAGAGGTTTCTGTTAATGATCGTATTAATTTGCTGCCCAGCTCCGTGTTGGGTGGCAGGAGAGGGGGTGTGAGCAATGTCTGTAGCTCGGTGCAGAGGCATGGCCATGGCGGGGGGTTGTGAGAGCCAACCCCAGTCGGGGGTCCAGCTCCCAACTGTCACGGCAGGGGGACAGGGCTGGGGGTCCCCCACCACGGGGCTGCCCCCCGCCCTGCTCCCAGGGCCTTGCTTGCATTTCCCATCCCTGCCGCTGCCAATAAACATGGAGCCAGCAGTGAAACTGAATCATATTAATTAACAAGAAGTTAATCAAATTTTCACAGTGCTCACGGCGCTGTGATCCTGCCTTGGTCTGAGAGATGAATGATGCTCCTTGCGAAAATACTCGGGCTTCATTTAATGGGCTGGTCCAGCACCACAGCTGGAGGTTGCTGGTGTGGAGCTTGGGCGGCTCATGCCTGGGGTCGGGGAAGGGAAGGAGCTAACCAAGATGCCAAGTTGAAGTTATCGTCTCTGATGGGGGTCCTGGGATGGTTCTGCTGAGGAGGGGGCATTCAGGGCCGTTTTGGGGAGGAGAAGCTGCTGCCAGGCAGGAGAGGTGCCGCGGCTCCTGGGGATGTGCCAGTGGCTCCGTGGGGCAGCGCACTTGCCAGTGATGTAAATGCACCCTGGGAAGGTTTCCCCTGACCAGCGCGTCTCAAGAGCTCCTCAGCGTGAATAGGATTAGGGACCACTTAAGTCGCATTCATTACATTTAAGTATTTATGAGCTGATAAATATTAAACAGCCACTCTCTGGGGTTCAAGCCTGAGTGGACCGATCAAAACACGGTGCACGTGGCAGCTGTGGCCGTGCCGCTGGGGCAGCCGGAGCCACAGGATGTGGGGCACGAGGGATGGCTTCGCACGGCAGCGTGCACCCTCCTGACCAGCGCTGAGGGCCTCTTGGCACCTTCTGGAGTAGCCAGCACCCTGGGCCAGTGCCACCGGCTTCACAGGTAGGACACGAGCCCCAGGGTGACCCCGACAGCCTCCATGCAGGGTGAAGGGCAGCGCTGTGTCCCTGCGCGCTCGGCTCCAGGTCTGGCATCCTGCTGCTGCAGCCTCTGCGGAGAAGCTGGTCCAGCACTTTGAACCTGGCACCCACATTAATCCAGTCAGCAAAAGGTCCCCTCGTTGGCCAGTCTGGGGACACCAGCATCGAGGCTTTGCTGTACACTCTAGCGAGGTGCTACATCCCCTTTTGCAAAGAAACAGTCGCCATAAGCCACGTACCTTCCGGCCCAGTAAAAATTATACAGCAGTCGTTACAATTTACATGCTGGCTTATAAAATTTGCGCCTAAGAAAGCGTTTTCCTCCCGACTGTTCCAGCTGTTTCACGGCGTGGGAGCTGCTCAGGGCGGCAGCTGGATAACACAGGACACGCTTTTCAGAGCCAATTCCCTGCGATCGCACCGCAGGTCTCACTCCCGCTCAGGGCCGTACCGAGCATTTTGTGAACAGACCTCAATGGTCAGGGAAGAGCCCAGCACCCACCCGCTGACGTCCCCACATCAGGGCCCTCCAGCTCCCCGCAGGTGCCGGTGGCCGGTGAGAGTCCTCTGGTTTGGCCGGTGCCAGACCCACCGTGGCTGGACCTTGAGCCAGTCCCACACCTTCACCCAGAAGCTCTCGTCCCTTCCTATCTGCCTCGGCCGGGTCTCACAGTGCTTGCAAGGCCAGAGCTCAGAGCAGATTTACCCTGGGAGGGGATTAGTCCAGCTAAGCCAGTCTGCTTGAAATCACCCTGTTGTGTCTGGCAGGACCGGCTGATGTTTTGGGGCTCTCGGGGGGAGGAGGAGGCCAGCGATGCACCATGGTGCTCACCCAGAGCCTCCGTGCTCAGGGAGGGGGTGGCTGGAGCAGGACATGTGCTCGGGCCCCCCAGGTTCCCCGGGCTGGGGACATTCACGGCAGGGAGGACCAGACTGGCTGAGCCAGGGGGGTCCCGCTGGAAGCCCCTCTGCTCGGCGTCGGTGTCACCAAACCAGCGCCGCTCCCATCCTTCCCAAACCGCCCGTCGTGCCTCTTTGGAATGCAGGTTGTCTACTCTGAGGCTCTTTAAGCTGCGTTTTAGGAGCTCCTAATGTGCTAAGCATTTTCAGTACAGCTCTTCCTGAGCCCTCATTTGCTTACCCTTTGGAAATCTAATACTTGATTTAAGCGCATTTCTGCTCCCTCCATTTGTAAGGACAAATGTAAAGTAATTGTTTGATATTGCAGCGGTTTCCTCAGGCTCCAGCTCTAATTTCCCACTAATACAGTATTGTCAGGGGGATCAATCTAACCTGGCACCTTCTGCCTCCTTGGAGTGGATTGGAAATGGCTTTTCTACTGCGAGGCTGGGATTTGTGAGTCTCACTGTGAATGTTTTTCTCCTTTAAAGGAAAAATCATACAAGAAAATATTCTATCTTCCTTTAGACGGCCGTTAATCCCCCGCTCTCCCTCCGCCTGCCCACAGCTGGCTCTGGGTACCCTCGCTGCTGGGCCCCCCCCGCAGCTCCTCTGGCTGCTGCTGGATGATGGTGGAAGAGATGCAGATAGGGCTCTATTAGATCTCTGCTAATTACCTCCAATTTGTTCCTATTAGAGCTCGCTGGATGGTAATCACTTCCAGTAAGGCCTCCAAAACGGGTCTGTGGTTGTGTTGCATCTCCACATGGCCACCACCCATTGCTCCACGGCACCCCCAGCCCCATGCCAGAGGACGGGGGGGGCCTGGGGCTGCAGCTCCCTGCCAGTCACCAGCCCTGCTCCCTCTGGCATGGGGCTCTGGACACACCGGCAGATCCCCCGGGGCTGACCCCTCCCCGGGAATCCTGCGGTGCGTGCTAGGGGAGCACAGGTTTCAGCGATACGTGTCCCTCAGCCTGACCCTTGGAGTCACCAGCTCCGGGGGTGTCCGTGTCCCCCACACCACGGGGTGACATCGTGTCCTCCTGGGTCACAGCCAGCCCGGACAGCCCAATGCCCGGCTTGGGCAGGCACCGGGGAGAGGCTGGAGGCTCGGCTGGAGATTTAGATGCTCAAGGTAAATTGCAACCTTTGACAGAAATGCCCAAGATTTACTACGAAAATCAATAGATGATTCAAACAGTCCAGCGCTCGGAAAGGCAAATAACAGCGCTCCAACAAGAGCCGTTATTGATATTCATGACCAGCCGTGCTCATTACAGGGGCTGCTGACAGGCTCCCGCGATGGATCGCTGTGGATGGGATGGGGCCGCGCCTGCGGGTGCTCCCACGGCCGGCCGGGACCCCGCGCTGCTGGGCTGCGCTCGACGGCTCGTCCCCGTGGCTGAGCCCCATGGGGGCTGGTTGGACCCCCCCCAGCTGCTCACGGTGGTGCTGACCCAGACCCACAGTGGCACTGAGCCAAGAGCACAGTGATGCTGTGCCTGCCTCCGAGCACCCGAGGGTGCAGCCCGTCCATCCCAGCTCCTGGCAGGGTGCTGAGCTGCGAGGACCCCCCTGTCCCTGAGCACGGTGACAGTCAGAGGGGAGCTGGCCCCGGGGTGGGCTCTGAGGGGTGTGGGGAGCAGGGGGGTGCTTGCAGCGGGGGCTGATCCAGCCTGAGACGGCAGCACTGTGATGTCTGGACAGCCGAGGGTGGGGACCAGGGACCCACAGGGACCAGGGCTGGGGGTCAGCGAGGGGGCACGGCCGATCACGCTGCCTGGGACATGCGTGTGCCGAGGCACGGCCCCAACACCCGTCTGTGGGCACTGCGGCTGCCGCTCGGCTTCGTGCAGCTGCAACAGGGCTGGGGGGGCACCTGCCTGTCCCTGCCTGCAGAGCCTGCCCACGGCGCAGCTCCTCCGGGAGATAAATCAAAGGACAAGGGTGGCTGATGCAAGGGGAGGTGTGCGCAGGCCGGGGGGCACCTGGCGAAGCGTGCAGCACTTGGTATTTCGGTGTAACGGCGGCTCCCGTCAAACAGCCTGTTCAGTTCGACCATAAATCCCGGCAGCGTCCGCCCCGCGCCTGGCAGGAGGCGGCTGTAACTCCCGTGCAGGGCTGTGCCGCGGGTCCTGCTGTCCTGCCCAGCCCTGTGCCCGCCACCTCGGCTGCCCCACGGCCACGGTGGGGCTCGGCACGGCCCTGGCAGTGGCGCACGGGCAGCGGTGCCACACGGGGCTGCCCAGCCTCGCCCTAAGAAAAGCCGATGCAGAGGGACCGGTGGTAGCCGCCTTTATTTACACAAAGGGATCACATGCTGAACAAGGACGCTAGTGCCACTGAAGTACCCGTAACAGCAGGATTCTGTGCTTTATTCACAGGACAAAATATTGGTACAACATTTTTCATAGACTTCTTTTTTCAAGCAGATACATCTCACTGTCCTCATGGTTACACACTGCGCGTAAGTGACAAAAGGCAAAGTGGAGCGGCCAGAGCTCTGCCTGCCCAGCACCGTGGCGGGATGTGGCCCCACGGGGACAGCCCCACGGCCAGGGGGCCCCTTCGCTTTGGGACACAGAGGAGGGACGTGCTTTGGAGCAGCCCACGCATAGGCTGCAGGACGCGGCCATCCCCGTGGCCCCGGGGACCACATGGTGGTAAAAGCAAATGGGACCCCACGGAGCAAACCACGGTGCCGTGACCTGCTGGGACGGGCTGCGCCTGGTGGGCACTCACCCTGCGAGGGCAGGACTCTGGGTCTTCCCCCATCCCGGCTTGCCCAGGAGCATCCCGGCCTCCCGAGGGCTGGGGAAGCCCCTTGCCTGCCTCTGCTCATGGATTCTGGCCGGGGTCCTAGCTCCAGCCCCCCTGGGCCCCCCTCATGGAAGCCTGCAGCCTCACATCACCGCAGCTCTGCTCCTGGATGCTTATTCCCACCTGAAGTCCTGCCCGACTGTTTCATAGAATTTGATATTATAAGGTCTATAAAAGTCCCGAAGCTGCTCGATCACCTCGGGGTCTATCTGCACATGAGTCCTGCCTTTGGACTTGCCCAGGCAGCGAGGCAAGCCGCTGCTCTCCGACTTCTTCAGGCAAGGAAAGCCTTTTGTCTTGTTGAAGTAGAAGTGCTTGTCTGTGATAACCCGTTTGATGCCCAGGAAGTCCTGGACTTTGCCCATCTCCCCGGCTGGGTCCGTGATCAGCTTCTCCCCGCTGACAAAGTGGATCTGGGAGAGGGGGAAGTACTGGAGCCAGCTCTCCAGGTGCACGGCGTACATCCCGATGCGGATGGCATTCCAGGAGGTGTCCACCAGCCCCAGGCTGCGGTTGCGGAAGGACAGCCCCTCGAAGGTGGGGATGTCTGGCTTCTTGGAGAGCGTCTGCGTGTAGTCTGAGATGGCCCGGGTGACCGGGTTCCTCACCACCACGATCAGCTTCGTGTCCCGGGACATGTTGAAGATCCGCCGTGGTGCCTCCTTGGTGACGAAGTAGCTGGGGGTCTTCTCCACTGTGATCTGGCTGTCGAGTGTTCGTGGCATCAGGCTCCTGCAAGCAAAGCAGAAGGTGATGGTGAGGAAGGAGCTGGGCTGGGCACTGGGAGGTGGTGTCTGCAGCATGGGGCTGGGGGGGTGTCCCCTCCCAGCAGGAGAAGGCAGCAGAAGCTCCTGCACAGCTCCCTCCTGCAGTGCTGCCAAAGGCCCCTGGCCATGGTTATCTCCCGGGTCCACACCAGCCCCAGGGGCCCCCCCGCGCAGAGGATGGGGGCACCGTCTGCCCCGCACACACAGCAGCAAGCAGAGACACTCCTGAGGGAGCCCAGAGCCAGGCAGAACAGAGGGCAAGGTCGCGGCCAGGCTGCTGGGGACCCCGGGGCTGCTCCGTCCCCATCAGCAGTGAATTCATTACTGATGCAAGGAAAGGGCCGGAGCTGCAGCGGGAAGGGGAGCGGGTCCTGGCACGGACGCATCACCCCGCATGCCGGGCTCAGCCTTTCCTTCCCTGTTCCTACAACCCTTGTGCGGGGCTGGGATGCAGGAGCACGGTGGCTGTGTGACACCAGCGCCACGGAAAGCTGTGGGGAGGGATGGATGAGACCCCGGGGCACTGTGTTGCTCCACTGGTGGGAGCCGGGAGCAAGGGGCTGCCCGGGGACACGGGGCTCGTGCCCATGAGTGTATCACCTGCCAGGCCAGGGCCTGCCCAAGGCTCCGAGACAGGTCCTGCGGGCACCCAGCTGTTTCTGGCACGGAGAGCCGGGCTGCCAGGCCAGGGAGGGAGCACCAGACTGGGGGAAAACGTGGCGTCCCTGCAGCCCAGCTTAGCACTAATTAAATCATTTGCTTTGACATGTGAACATCCAAATCAAATAAAAACTAATGGGATGGAAAGATTTATAAATTGGTCTTGTATTACCAGAGTCAACTATTAAATCCATTGCAGCCAGATTCATGGCGCCACAGGGTCCCCTGGCTGGAGCGGGCAGGGAGAGGGCAGGGAGCAGGCAGGGAGCAGGCAGGGAGCAGGCAGGAGCACCGGCAGCAGGACAAGGCCAGTGCCCCACTGCTGCACCTCCCGACAGTTCATGGCTCAGACACATCCGCCTCTTTTCCCACCGGGCAGCACAAGTTGGTGTCTTGCGTTCACAAAGCGGCCGGTTTGGGCTCAGCTGTGCAGATGAACAGGCTGAGAGGCGCAGGCAGGCGCTGCTGGGGGGCAGTTTTATGAGGAACGGTGAATTTTTTTTAAAACTGAGCCCGTATATTTAACGCAGGGCACACACAGGTGCCTGGCACGGAGCAGCACACTGGCTGCGGGGAGCTCACAGGCAGCCTGGCCACGGGGAACCCAGGAGCAGGAGGGGTGTCCCTGAGCCGGTCACCTCCTGCTGCACCTTTCCGGGGGCCCAGTGGTGGGTCCCCACTGGAGCTGGGACACTCCCCGTGAAGGTGACGTGGGGACAAGAGGAGACCGTGGTCCCGGGGGGACCAGACGAGCAGCTGGAAGAGACCTGCGGAGAGAGAGACTGAGACGAGCCCCGAGGCCTGCACCAGGCTGCTGCGGAGCTCCTGGGGATGAGGGCTGAGGCCACCGCGCTCCCCTGGGCGCTGGCACGGGGCCGGGGTCCCCGTGCGGCCCCAGAGCTGCCGCCCCGTTGCCCCGTGGGCGAGGGGCTGGGGGCTGCGCGTGGGGCCAGGAGCGGGGCAGCGCGGCGGCCAGCCCAGGCACCCTCATGCGCTCTCGACCGGTTTCCTCATTTGGAAGAGAACAAACTAATTAGTTAGCATAAATTAGCAGGGCTGTTTTACAGAGGTACCTGAGCACCGATGTGGCTTAATTGGCCTTTCCCACTGCGCCGCTTCAAACCCCATAAATCCAGATTACGATTCCCATTGTTTAATGACTGTCAGGAAATGCTAATTTAGTGGCAGGCACCACGGCTGTATCTCCGCATCACAAACAAGTTTCATCATAAATCAGCACGGGACAGCTTTATAAGTGATTCACTATTACAATATATTGGTGAAGAATCATAAAACTGCTGTTTCATTAATGGCTCATCTTCAGGCTTGTTAGACTTTCATTACGTGAGCTATTAGGTCCATGTATTCAAAAAACAAAATTACAGGTTCTAATCCATTATGAAAAACACAAAATCTCTGCATAGTAAATTACTGAAATGAGACAAGAGTTGGTTTTTTTTATATGGACTCCTAGTGTTTGCTGCTCCTGAACAACAGAGACTGCTGAGACAACAAAACACAACCTGAATAGATAAATAAATCACCAGTGAAACCATGCAAGGGGGAAAAATGTCATCCAGGCATTCATCTCTACGCTAACGGCGGGATCCCCAGGGCTGCAAGAGCAGGGAAATGCATTGCAAACTTAATTACAGTTGACTTTAAAATGATTTTTTTGGACTTCTGCATTCACGGAGTTATTTGCATACAAATAGCATGTCACAGAGTTTCAGGCCCAAGGCTTGCATGTTTAGGTGGGGAGGCTCTCGGTGGCCTGCTCACGGTGGCCTGTGGCCAGGGCTCAGGCAGGAGCCGCTCCCGGCACAGGGACCCATCCTGGGCGCCTGCAACCTCGGCAAAGCTCCCAGCCGGGCTCGGCCCCGGCTCCCAGCACACGCTGGGCGAGGCGCTGCCAGGCGGTGCCAGAGCTGCCGCCAGCACGGTGACAGGGACAGTGACAGTGACGGTGACGTACCAGCGATGCCAGCAGGGAGGGACGGCTGGAGTACTCACGGGGTATGGAGAGGAGACGCCAAACCTGCTGCTCAGCCCCCGGGTGCCGAGGGTCAGCAGAGCTGCCCCCTGCTCCAGGGACAGGGACACGGGGAGGGGGATGGCATGGCTGCCCCCACGACCCTGCTCGATAATGGGTCCCCCCGCGACGGCAGAGCTGGGGGGTCACCTCTGCTGCCAGAGGGGTGGGGGGTGGCTTGGGTGGCCGGGAGGGCAGCACAAGGCTGCTGCCCTTGGCCCAGCCCTCCCCTCCAACCCCTCCGGCTCCCTGACAGCATGAAGAAATACTGAGGCTCCCTCCGCCCGGCACGAGCCCCCCGCACCAAATCCTGGTGATGGGAATCTGCGATGCGGCAGAATTGGAGGTCAAAAACGCTGATGCTGAGTGAATACCAGGGCAGCTCGGCACAGAAATCATCGGGGACGTAGCGGAGCAAACTCCACCCCGGCCTCGCAGCAAGGCCACGGGCTGGAGAGCAGGAGCAGCCTGTCCCTGCCCTGCACCCACCTCCCTCACAGAGAAAAGCTCGGAGAGAGCTCCCTGACTGGGCAAGAGCTGCTGCCAGCTCCGCTGCCTGTTTCGCTGCCCACTCCACTGCCCGCTCTGCTGCCTGCTCCCATCCGCAGGCGCCGTTCAGCAGCCGCAGGCTTTTCACTTCACCCGTTCCCATTGCTCTCGCCAGGGAGGGCGACGCTCTGACCAACCAAGAGGCGTTTAATCATCAGGGGTGTCACAGGTTCCCCGGGGAGAGCCCGTCAGTCAGGGGCTGCGGGCACGCGTGCAACAATGCCCTGCAAACACCCCTCCGGGGCTGGGCCCCCACAGAGCAGGACCTACTGGGCGTACTGGGGGGAGTGAGGGGCATCCCTGGCGCCAGCCACATCCCCCGCTCGACGCATTACTCTGTCTGGAGAGACGGCACTCACTCCTCTGGAATTAGAGATTATTTTCATTACAGTTACTCAATTCTTAAAGCCCTTTTAGTGCCATTTGAATTGGGCACTAACGCTCCCGTCCAACCTGCAGAATCAGAGGTTATGTCGGCTCACGTTACTGCAGGGGGGGGCACGTCAGGTACATCCAGTGGCTGGCACGGCCCCGGGACAGCCCCCACGGCTGTGGGGCGGCAGCAGCAGCGAGCGCGGCCCCGTGCGAAGGCAGCGCCTCGCCCCAAAGGAGTCAATGTCTCACCAGCACCTTTCCTCGACCTGAATTATTAATTTTCTTATAATCTGCCTTTGGGCACCCTGCAGCCCCTACAACACTCCCACATTAAAGAAACATGTGCTCCCTTGCTGGCTGCGCTGCTTTGATGTTGAACATGCGTGAAACACTCTCCAAGGGAGGAATTTGTACAAAAATTCATCAGGCGATTGAGATATTGCAGATAAGCGTGCGTGGGGAGAGCGCCCAGCCGAGAATCCCATAATGGCACCGGCCGGTCCCTCCATCCAGCTCGCGGGGTGCGGGGGAGAGCAGGGCAGCTCCTGGGTAAATATTTGCCTGAGCAGGTCGCTGCACGCGAGGACGTGGCAGGTGCATCCCGGGCTCTCCTCGGTGGCTACAGACTGACGTGTGCGTAATCCTGGGCTCCATCCACTCATCGGCATAAAAGCAAACTGTTTAATTTGGCAAAAAACCCCGAGTGCTGGCTCTCATGACGAGGGTTGTGCGCTCTCCCTCTTCCAGCTGCTGCTGCAGGCTCAGGGCTGCATCCTGGGCACAGCCAGGGCAAGGTGAGGCACCAGGCTGGGGGTCAGAACCCCCAGCACAAGCGAGCACCCACTCCCGGCAGGGCTGGAGGGGCTGGGGCTCGCAGGGCAGCGGCGAGGGTCACCGATATCTTGGGGACGAGCACGGGAAATCTTCCAAGAGCACAGGCTGGCAGCGGGGTGGGCCCATGGGACTGTGCCACCCTGACCCGACGGCAGGTCCCCTCCCCTCGCCCCCTCGCCCGGAGCTGGGGACGGCACCGCCACAACCCCACCGGCAACGGCGGAGCGAGCCCAGCTGCTGCCCGGGAGTCGGCACTGCCCTGCTCGCTGCCGAGGGGGCTGTGTCGTGCCGTGCCATCCCATGCCGTGCCACACCGTGCCGTGCAGGCAGCTGACAGCCACCACTGGCTCTCCCCTGGGCTCAGCAGGACCGCGGCAGCATCAGTAGCTGAAAGCTCAAGCAAAGCTACACGAAGGTTTAAGCAAAACTGGGTCAAGCATGCAAGAAACCGATGTGTGAGGAAGATGAAAAGCTCTTCCCGGCTGAGTCTGGGGCACGGGGACAGCCCGGCCGAGAGCCGCATGGCAGGTGCTCTGCAGGGAAGATCCCGGCGAGGGCCGGCCCCGGGCGCAGGGTCCCCCCCACGCTGAGCCGGACGGACTCGCAGCCCCCTCCCAGCCCACGTCGATCGAGGTGCACCACGTCCATGGCGGGGAAATGCCACCCCGAGGGACCGTGGCCCAGGCAGCCCTGGCCCAGCCCCATGGCCCCGCTGCCACCGCCTCGGATTTAATGATGGAGCGACTGCTTTTAATAAATGTTTATGTTCAAAGAATTTACACCAGTGCTCACAGACAGCTAATGAGGGACATTTCAATGCATAAAAGCAGTGTGAACACAGTAATTAACTTTGTTGCTGATTCATTTTTAATCATTTAAACGCTCCAGAGATTTGCAGTGTCCTTTAAGTCAACAAAATCTTTTCCAAAGGGCACGCTGCCGCCGCCCTTCATGCCCACGCGCTGCTGTGTAACTCCCATCTTCCTAAATAACCATCCAGCCCTGACTGAGGGTCTGACAAAGCCCAAGGCCAGCGCCGAGGGGAGCGTGGCCAGGAAGCAGCGGGTGGCGAGGCCTTGCCAGCGTGGTGCCCACGGAGCCCAGGCTACTGTGGGGTTGGGACAAGCAGCCCCAGCCCAGCGTGAGCCCACGGAAGGCTGGAGCCCCCGCATCTCCCATTTCCAAGGCAACTCCTTCCACAGGTAAAACTTCAAAAATTAATATTCATTTTAAAAAATCACCTAATGTGCCCCAGCTGCTGCAGCGATTCCCTAATTAAAAGCTGGTGCCAGAGATACGTTGCCCACTTGGTGATTCTTCAGAGCTCAGGAGTGGGCAAAGGGCAACGCGGCGGCACCAAGAACAAACCACACCGACCCAGCGGCAGGTCCCACAGACGCCACGTCGCATGTGGGTGACTCCACCACGTCCAACGCACCCGCTGCCGGGGAAGCACCCGGGACACGGAGGACCCAGGGCCGCAGACACCCGTCCCCAGCCGCAGAGGCCGGGTGCCGGGGGCTGCGTGCCCGGGAGCCCCCGAGCACACAAATCCCACAGACAGCACCTCAACAGACACCGAAGGTCACCAGGGACCCATGTCCTTCACTCGAAAGCTTCGTGAAGCATCCGTGCCCAAGGCCACGCTGGGTTACAGGCTGGATTTCACACCACCGAAGGGAAGGTTAGAGCAAACTGCAGCATTTACAAACAAGGTCACGGAAGACAGAGCAGGAACACACATCATTAATATTGAAGGCTTGGCACCCTGCGTGGATTCACCTCCCAGCCCTTCTCCCACAGAAGGAAGCCCTCCAGGGCCTGAGCGAGGGTCTCTACAGCACCCGGGCCCGCCCGGAGGAGGGCAGGGCAGGACCACTGCCCACAGGCAGACGGAGGCAAGGCAGTGACCAGGGAACAGCCCCACACAAACATCTCCACTGGAGGTTTCATACCCATTCCTCAGAGCCAGGGCACTCTCTGAAGTCAAGGAAATTTCAAAGCATCCTTGAAGCTTGCTGCCTTCCTCTCTTCTTACTAATTAACTTTAGCAAAATGCACTGTCAGTCAAGCCCACAAAACAGTCCGTGTTGTTGGGCAAAGCCTAATGGGCTCCCATTTGTGTGAGAGCCAACCCGGCCATTAGCAGAGAGCAATTAGCGAGGCGGAGTGCGGGAGCAGGTTCGCAGGCTCCCTCCTCTCCCTCCCGCGGGTGGAGGGACGGGGCGACGGCGCAGCGATGCTCCCGCCCGGCGGGGTCGGCTCCCCCGGCGCTGCCCCAGCCCCAGGAGCTCCCCGAAACCAGGGGCAGCACAGGTGGCCCCAGGGACCTGTCGCACCAGCACATGGGGACACCGGGGCTCAGCCCAAGCACCGTCCCTGGGGCAGGACTCAGGCTGGTGGATCCGTGTGGGAGCCAGATGGAACTTGTTGGGCAGGAGCCGGGCCCAGCCTGCAGCCGGCCAGCGAGGAAAAGCCCCTCTCTGTGAAAATAATGCTGGAGCGTCTGACAGGGTCACTTAGGAATCCCAGGGAGGAAAACTGCACCCTGAGATGCTGTAATTAGAGTCACTGCTCCAAGTTAACTGCAAATTAAACGACACTGTCTTCCCTGTGTTCTGGAAAATATTGAAGGTTATTGGCAGACGCTACCTGCAGCAGGAAAAAGCTCTATATTGAACATTTAGTCCAGGATTGGTAATGAATCGATATTCCCCAGTAGCTGGCTGTTTGGTTTCAGTTCTCTTAAAACAGATCTTGCTAAAAATACCTTTCCTGTAGTGTATCTGTAGCTAATGAGGTGGATTAGAGAGGCTGATGGGAACTGGAGACGGCACGGGCGTTTTGGGTCTGGTGAGCAGGCAGCTCCCGGGCAGAGGTCCGATGCAGGGGACGGGCAGAGGGGCCGGGCTCTGCCCAGTGTGTCGACCCCAGAGCGGAGCCAGCCGAGGCTGCCCGGGGCCACGGCAGGAGCCGAGGCAGGAGGCACCGTCAAAGCAGCAGCTGTGAGCAAGCACGACATTTGGAGCCGGGAAGGACAGGTGGATCAGGAGATGTCCCCTCCCGCTGGTTCTGCCACTGCTGCCATCTCAGAGCAGCGCCGGGGCTGGGAGAATGTGGGAAAACAGGCTCCGATGTTTCCAGCACTGATGTTTCCGAAGCGTCGCAGGGGCTCAGCTTTGAGGCCACTCTCAGCCGCATCGAAGACTTGGTCCCTCTGCTCGGCTCCCACTGGGGCAGGAGGTGGGAAGGATGGAGCCAGGGGCTCCTGCAGGCCGAGGCTCTGATCCCGACAGGGAAAGCCTTTGCCTTTGCCTTTCCGAGGGGTCTGTGCTCCGGGCTACTCGCAGAGACCCCCCAAGCACGAGAGCATCACCTCTCCAAGGCTGGGCACAGCCGCCGACCAGGCCAGGAGCAGCCCCCCCGCCGCGGGGTCCCGGCCCGGCAGCCCCTCACAGCCCCCGGTGTGGGCTCTGCCCTTCCCCAGGACGTGGCTGTCGGCACCACCCGGCTCTCCCGCGCCCCGGCCTCTTGGCAGAGCGACAGGAGCTCATCACGCTGCGGGTTAGACCTGCTCCGCATTTAATTGCTCCACTTGCAAGGAGGAAAATCAATTCCACGTTTTATACATTAGCAGCCTCTGTGCTTAAGTTTTGGCACATTTGCGAGGTTAAAAAAAAAGAAGAAAAAAGCGATAAAACTAGGGAAGTGTCATTTAATTGTTTTAGCTGAACTAATTTGGAGGCTCCGCTGCTCCAGTGTGATCTCTCCATCGATCCCGACACAGAGCCAGGCCCGGGGCAGCACGCTGCTCGCCCGACCGTGCCCCATCGCTCCCCCACCTCGCTCGGCAGCTGCCGGTCGCCGCAGCCACTTGCTGTCATGGGCCGCGTCCCCCCTGCACGCGGGCAAGCCCCTTCCCAGGGAGGATCCAGGCTGAGCCACAACGGGAGGTCGGCCGCTTGCTGCCGCAGCCCCTCGACGCCAAGGTGTGGGCAGCCCCGGATCGCCCGCACCGACCGCGCGTGGGGATCACGAGAGCCAAGGACTGCGGGGGGGGACCCCAGCTCAGGACTAGGGGTGGGGGGGGTGGGCTTCCCAGCCAGGTGCTGAGCACGCACAGCTCCCCTCTGGGCGAGGGGCTCAGCCAGGAGCCGTGTCCCGCTCCATCACCCGTCCCGCCGCGCTGATGCCCTTCAGCGAAGCCACCGCTGCCCCTGTCCGCACGCGCCTGTATGGCTGCGCTGCTCCCGGCTCTTGGCGGTTGGGTGGTGCAGGATGGGGGACAGCGACTGAGGCCGGGGGGGGGGGAATGACACAGACCCACCAAGGAGTGAGAGCAGGCGAAGGACACAGCCGCAGCTGCTCTTGAAGGGCGGGAGGAGCGGGGCGGGAGGCAGGACAGCCTTGGGAGGGAGAAACAGCTTCGGCGAGCTCCACCCGCGCCTGCCCGGGCTCTCCCGGCACCCGCCGCCAGCACCGCTGCAAAAGGAGCCAAACGCCTCGCCAGGCCACAGCACCTGCTGCGCAGCGCAGCTCGGACCCACTCACGGTCCCAAACCGGCACGGGTGGGACTTACACCAGCCCAGCACGGTGACACACCGGGACCGGGTGTCACGGTGCCTCCGGACCCGCATGGCAGCCAGCGAGCGCTGCCTGGCTCTGAACACGGGACATCCTGCTGCCAAGGTGGAGCGAGGGAGGCGTGTGGCCCTGCGGCTGCCTCCTGCCACGCACCGCGGGGCTCCTCTCCCCTGGGCAAGCTCACAGGCAGCCGTGGCCAGGCCGAGCCCTCCTCTGCCTCCTGAGGCCGATGCCCTGCCCGGGAGCAGCCCAGCCACCCCTGCGCTGGCTCGGACACAGTGGCGAGCGGCACTGAGCGCGGGGCCACGGGCCAGAGACGAGCCCATGGATGCCGTGACCTGCTCACATGGGCACTTGCTGCCTCTCCGCGAGCCCCCCCAAGCTCCTCACAAAAGCCTTCGCTGAAATTAAAATCCCACCATCTCCTGCTGGTTCTCGGGAGGTTCCTGGAGCTCTCGGCCAGACCCAATGTGAGTTCGGAGACACGATGGTGAGGGACGGGGACTGTCCCTCTCCCAGATAAACCCGATGGCGGGGGGTGCCGCGGCGCTCGGGGCAGGGCTGCGGGGAGGGTCGCTGGCCGGTGGGCCCCTCATCCCTCGTGTTTTGGAGGCCCCTCCACGCAGGCGGGTGTTTCCTCAGGTGGGATGGGAAACCAGACCCGCTCCCGTCAGGGCTGGGCGGCTCCCGCCGTTCCGTGGCCGTTGCGGGGGAACACACGGAGCCGGGCACGGCGGGGTCACAGCTGCCCTGCCCGGGCCCCGCTCCGCACTGCGGGACGCGGAGGAAGAGGAAGAGGAGGAGGAGGAGGAGGAAGCATTCCCCGAGCGCGACTGTGCCACGGCACAAGGACTGTCCGCCGGCTCCGCGGGACGTGGCGGAACCCGCCGCGGACACGAGGGGACCCGAGACCCGCGGCCGCCCCGAAGGCGCCGGGAGGGGCGGGGGGGGGGGGGGGGCGGCCCGTGGATGTCCCGCCGTGGGGAGGCGGGGGGGGGTCCCTTACCTGTACCACTCCAGCCCGCGGTCGTAGTTCCTGTCGAAGAAGTGGGGTTCGGTGCCCAGGGCGCGCACGTCGGGGTGCACCCGGATGAACTCCAGCACGGCGCGGGTCCCCCCCTTCTTGACGCCCACCACGATGGCCTGCGGCAGGCGCTTGGCGCCCGGGCGGGCCGGCCCGGGGGGGCTGCCGGCCGGCGGCGGGGGGGGCTCCGGCTCCGGGGGGCGGCCCGGGGGCTGGGCGGGGGGCGGCCGCCCGCACGGCCGCGACTTCTGCAGAAGTTTCTTGGCGGCGGCGGCGGGGCGGGGGGGCGCGCAGCGGGCGCGGGGCGCGGGGGGGCCGCCGCCGCAGCAGCAGAGGAGGCTGTAGCAGAGGTAGGAGCAGGAGAGCGACAGCGTGAAGAGGACGAGGACGCCCCGCGCCAGCCGCCGGGACGGAGCCGGAGCCCGCCCGCTCAGCGCCCTATGCGCCATGGCTCCATGGGGCCGCGCCGCCGGGCATGGCCCGGCCCGGCCCGGCGCGGCTCGGCGGGGCGAGCCGGTGCCCCCGGGGCCGCCCCGGGGGGCTGCGCCCGCCGCCCCGGCCCCTGCGCGCCCGCCGCGCCCCCCCCGCCGCCGCCGCGGCTCCCATCCCCGGCGGGCGCGGCGCTCGGACGGCGGCGGCTCCGGCTCCCGCCTCCGCGGGAAGTGCCGGGGCAGAGGCGGCTGCGCTGCTATTTAAGGGGCCGCCTGACGTCAGCTCCTCCCGGAGCCCCCGCGATCGCTCGGCGGCCGCAGCCTCCCCCGGGCCGGGCCGGGGGCTCCCGCCGCCCAGAGCCCTCCGGACCGGGACCGGGGGGGGCCGCTCCCCCGCGGAGCCCGGCGCTGCCCGGCCCGGCCCGGCCCCGGTGCGAGCATCCCGGGCGGTCCCCCGGGCAGCCCCGCACCGGCAGCAAGCCCTCGGCGGTGCGGAGCCGGGGAAGGGGCCCCCCGCGGCTGCCCCCGCCGGGACCGGGGCCGGGCAACGAGGCACCGAGCCCGGGCAGTCCCCAGGGCTGCACCTTCCCCCGGGCCGGGGCCGCTCAGCGCCGCACCGGCATCCTGCGGGGGGGGCTTGGGGTGGGGGGGACCGCCCCGCAGGGCAGCAGCGGTTCCTCGTCCCCAGCAAGGGCAGGGACAGCGGCCAGCGGCCGTGCGGTGCCGCCGGGGAGCGCGGAGGGAGGGCTCGGAGGCGATGCGAGAATTCAGCCTCTGTGCCAGGCTGGGGACGCGCGGCCTCACCCGGGGGTTCGTGACGCCCTACAAGCAGCCTGGCCCGGGAAAACCAGAAGGAAAAGCAGGGGCTGTGGCAGGGCACGGATTGCTGCTCCGTCCCCCCGCTTCCTTCCCCGCCAGCCCCGGCTTCTGCTCAGCTGCTCACGCTGAAGCCGAAGGGCTGCCGGGCGTGCAGCACCACTCACACGTTAACAGTCGCTGTCCCCGCGTCCTCAGCTCTGAGGGCTTGTTCAGCTGCAGAAAACTACTTGTCTTGTTACTTGGGAAGGAGGATGGTGATAGAGAGAGACAGGCAGAAGCGCCAGCCCAGCGCAAGCCAGGATGCTCTGAGTTCCCTGGCAGCCACTCCCGGGGGGTGAGGTGTCCTCTCGTGCAGCACCCAGGAACGTGGGGCCGGTGTGAAGAAAGATGGAAAACCCGCTGGAAAGCAGCGCTGTCACCAGCAGCCCCTTTGCCCTGCACTGGCATGGTGGGATCGCACCTCCCTGGGAGTTTAAACACAGTTTGTTAAGGAAGAAAGAGTCTGCTGGCTGAGGAGAGCTCAAGCGGAGGACGGGAGCTGAGTCCTCGCAGAGCCCAGCTCAGCACCCTGCCCCGCCGAGGCGACCCGCGGGGGTTTCACACTTGGGACATTTGGTGCCGTGTTCGTTGCTCTGGGCGCCAGCAGCTTCTGCAGGGCCAGGCCAGGCGCAGGGGGGGTCAAGGCAGGGAGGCAGAGCCAGGCTGGGCCTTCACCCAGGCCGTGCGGTCTCCAGCCCAGCCGAGTGGCCAGTGGCCCTGACAGAGCCCACGGGGCTCCAGCCCCTCGACCAGGGACACTGCCCTGCCCGGGCAGGAGCAGGGGAGCGGGGGCAGCCGTGGGGCTGGGCCTTGGCGGGCTCCCCTGCCAGCGGCGGGAGGTGTCCATCGCTCGATTCCGCTCCGTGACAAACTGCCAAATCTGTGGAAAAGTTGGGTTTTCCATTTTTAGCCGTTTTATTGCCTCCATGTGGTGATCCAGCCTCGGCAGCAAACACATTGCTTAAGCATGAACATTAGAGGCGTCTGGATAAATAAAGCGGGTGTGGATGCCTAGACACCTCCAGGTTTCTCTGCTTGCAAGAGAGAAATGTTTTGTGAAGCTGACAATTTTCCTTTCAGTCTTTGTATCTTTGCAGGGCACGTCTTTCCCATGACATGTTTGCTGTTTACCCCCCACTCCACATAAACAACAGCTTTCAGGCGCTCTCAGCACGTTCCCAGCCCCGTCACCTGCGCTAACAGGAGCCCCAGGAGCGGGCCCCAGTGGGATCCCCCCGCGGGGGGCGGCGGGAAGCCAGGCCCCGTGCAGCTGCCAGAGCTGCCCCAGCATCGTGGGAGGAAGGAGCCCTCTGAACCGCTGCTGAGGTGCCCCTCTCGGCAGCACGGGGGCTGGAGGAATGGCTGCGAGCAATGCAGAAGGTTCTGCCCCCCCTCTGCCCCCCCTTCACCCGTTCCTGAACCGAGCTGGCACTGCTGCGTTTTGCTGCCAGCCTTACACCTTTCTCTGTCTTTTCTCCACAGCCGTTAGCCCCTTCTCGGGGTCCCACGGGTGCCCCCCTCTCCTCCTCACCTCTCCGGGGTTCCTGGCTCTCTTCCCAAGTTGATCTTTCCCATCTGTCCTCCTCCATCGCTCCCAAGGTCTCTGATCTCCCTGCTGGGGTGGGATTTATCAAAGCAGCTCAAGCCCGCACTGCCCGGCCCAGCATTATCCCTGAGGGCCCCTCACAGGCCGGTCGCAGCTCACCCCACGGTCCTGGGTGCTGGTTTGCCCCCAGACACTTTGTCTGAATGCCCCCAGGAAGCCCCTCTTGCTCCTCCCTTCCCACCCTGCCTGAGCAGCGCCCAGCTCACGGGACCACGGGGGCCGAGCCTGGACAGCACTTGTGACACAAACACTGTGGAAGGTATTTGGAGTTTGTCCTCGTCCCTCAGCCCTTTTGCTTTGCGCCCCCCCCCGCCCCCCCCCCGGCACTGATGACCCTGGGCCACAGACCGACAGCAGGTGAGCACCACTGCCGAGGGGCTCCCGGCTCAGTGGATTCACCAGGGGGGACCCAGTCCAAGGGCTCATCCCAAGCACAGGCAGGCAAAGAGAGAACGGCTGCAGAAATGTAGGGATCAGAAGATTTTTACAGAAATACACAACGAAAGTCTGTGCTAGGAGCACATGAAACCTATAGGAAAAAAGGGGAGCAATAAATGCATACTGGAAATAGCAAATAAGATTAAAGGTGGTATTCTGCCCTTGATGTCTTCAGGTTGTAGGCAGAAGAGATCAAGGTTAAAATCTATTTCCAGAGTCAGAAAAAAGCCCTCAGGGCCAAAGTGTCACTGTTAATCCAGTTTTCTGTGTCTAATATGTATGTCATTAACAACCTTTGGGTTCTGGGCTGACAAGCTGCCACCTTCCTTGGTGCTGGGAGCTGAAGGCTGAGCGGTATGTGTACCTGGCGGGGCGGGGGCGCCTCTGTGGTGCCGCAGGGCAGCTGGGCTGAGCCCCACGGCCCTGGCAGTGCCCTTGAACACTGGCGTAAAGCCTCCACCACGGGGCCTGCTGCTCAGGCATCAACCCCTTCTCCCTGTCCTGGCTGGAGACTTGGAGCTGGAAAAAGGACATTTCAGTGTTTTGTAGCCGGGAATCAGAGGAGCAAGGGGTGCAGCCGAGCCAGATCCGTGGGCAGCAACGGGGGGCTGGGAGGGTGCGAGGACGGGGGTCAGGGATGATAGTGCTTGGAGACCTGTGGCACATCCCCGGGACACTGCAGGCACCGTGGTGGGGCACACGCCAGCGGGACCTGGCCAGTCCCACACGCTGGGACTGTTCCCTCCCGCTCCAGCCAACGCCAAAGGCTCTGGCATCACCGCAGTGGCTGTCAGTCAGCACTCAGGTCGTTCTTCCTCCCCCCTCTTTGGCGCAGCCCTCGCACCATCCTGGCCCTGGCGAGAGCCCCAGGCTGGGTGGGGCAGGGGACAGAGGCAATACTGAGTCCCATCAGCTAATGGCATCTCAGCTGCCCCGACCCCAGAGCGGCTTCCCAAGGCTGATCCCAGCTCCCGCAGCCCCTCGGCTCACATCACCCCGCTCGGCGCCGGCTGGCAGGGCTCCCAGCTCTGAAGTGTGGGGGGTCTCGAGGGCAGCGGAGGCCAAAAGTGCCCATCAGACATCAGGGTGGAAGCAGAGACGTTCCGAGCTGCCTTGAATTGAGTCTGAAACTCCCATTAAGCCTCGTTAATCAGTTGGAAAAGCACTGTATTCTGAATAAGGCCAGAAACAATAAATTTAATTTTGACTCTGACTCAAGCTACTTTGGTCCTAATTCTGAGCCTCTTGCCCAGCCGGAGCAGCCAGCCCTGGCCATGCTGCACAAACTCATTTGATTCTGAAATGCATTTTTAAGCAGGATGGAGTGGTGCTTAAAAGCTAAATGGCTTCCCCCGGCTGTAATCACTGCTAGCGGAGTCCTGGAATGAAAGGGATAAAGTGTGGGGGCGGGGGGAGGTTTTAATCTCCCTGAGTAGATTACAGAGATTACTGCAATTTAATCCTTACATATCTGTCACTGACGCTGCAAAGACCGTAACTGGCGGTGGGCAGGGGTGCACCAGCACCCCCGAGCTCCTGCCCCAGCCCTGCCACCCA
This sequence comes from Strix aluco, assembly GCF_031877795.1. Taxonomy (NCBI): domain Eukaryota; kingdom Metazoa; phylum Chordata; class Aves; order Strigiformes; family Strigidae; genus Strix; species Strix aluco. The sequence continues at coordinate 21,605,628 of NC_133945.1, forward strand.
CCGCGCTGGAGGCAATGGCTGCTCCTGCCGGGATGGGGTCTGGTGCTGCAGTGGCAGAGGGGAATGCCAAGTCAGGCTGATCCTCCATCCCCAGCCACGACTGACTGGGCAGAGGCAGCAGCTGCCACAGGACCACGGGCCGAATCCTGCCCACAGGGCTGGGCACCTCCTGGCTGCGCTGGAGGTGGAGGTGCACGAAGGCCCCAAGGAGGGAAGGGGAACGACCCTGGGAGCAGGCAGAGCAAGCATGACCCCCAGGCTCTGCACGTCCTGGCCCTCGAGGGCAGCTGGATCCTCCCTCTCTCCACCCCGAGCATCCTTCCTCCCCTCGAAGGGGCCAGGGGCACCCTCCTGGTGTCGGGGGGCTCTGGGCAGCCCCCGGCAGCATCTCGTGCCGCGGAGCCGCTGTTCGAGCCGCACAGTGCAGAACGTGATGCAGCCGGCAGAGATCATCTACACGCTGCAGCAGCCGGGGACCCTGTCACCATCCTCTGCTCCTCATCATTACACCACCACGCACGAAGCTCTCCCCAGCTCTCCACAGCGTCTGCTTAGGTTAAATCTCATTATCATTCCTTGGGGATCACAGGGGCAGCAGCTAGTTCTCCAATAACTAGAAATATCTCTTTGGCTCACAGACCTTCACAATTATATTTAACTGCAAATGAGGAATCTGTACTCAAACACAAGCTGGTAATTTTTTTTTTAAAGCTTGTTTTCAGTGTCACCTCATGTTCAGCCCAGCTCTTCTGTAGCTTTATAACCCCATCCTCTCCTTATGTAAACTTTAAGGCAGAAAATAAGCAGCAAGCTGCCCCATTCACACTGAAGGGAGAGAACAGGGTAATTCACACTCACTCCCATCACTGCCATGTCCTCTGGCAGCATCGCTGGGTGCAGGAAGGCCTGTTCTCTTCTTCCTCACTGCACTGGGGAGACCCTCTCTGCGTGCCAGGAGGTGTCACTCCCCATGATAGAAGCCATGGGCTGGCTAAACACCCACAACAGACCAAAGGGGGGACTGGTGCTGGCAGAGGGCTCAGCAGCCCCCCAGCCCAGGGTGGGGGTGTCCCTGCAATCACCCCAACACCAGCACCAACCCACCTGCACCATCTCCTGGGTTCTGCTGGGCATCTGTGAGCAGCTCCCTCCTCTTCTGACCCCTCCAGGCAAGCAGTCCAGTGGCTCCGATGCTGGGGGGTGCAGGGGGGGCCCTGGGACCCCCCCCAGCACAGGGTACCCACCTGAGCCTCCCCCAAGCTCTGTGCCAGCCCATGCAGAGGGGGCCCAAACAACACCAACCCCAACCCTGCACTGCTGGAGCCTTTTAAAGCCTCACCTGCCACCAATTTAAAGGTCCTGACTAATCACCTGGATGCTCCTCATCTGGATGCTCCTCACCTGGATGCTCCTCACCTGGGATGGGGGGGCCCAGAGGAGACCTGCACCCCCAGGGTCTCTCCGTGGGGCTGCTCGGTAGGGACCTGCTGCTGGCAGCCCGGGGAGGGGAGTGCGGCTGTACCAGACACAAGAGTTTGTGCCAGGCAGGACACCAGAAGCTTCTGTGGCAGCTTTGCACTAAAATTAATTTATTTGAGAGCAGTTTCTGGTGCATTTCCACGGGAGTCCGATCTGCAAGTGAGTGAAGCTCATGGGTGGGAGCTCACAAGCGAAGTGTTCCCTGTCTTGGCGAGCTGCAGGCAGGGGCAGAGATGCAGCAGCGCAGAGCTGCAGGGCACTGCCAGCCCAGGGGAGCAGGAGGGGCTGCGGGGCTGGACCCATCCTGCCCTGTGCGATGAGCTGAGCTGGGACTGGGCTGGCGCTGCCTGTGCTCTCCTCCCTGCACAACCCCTGGCACCAACACCCCTCTCCGGCTGTTGGGAACAGCCTAAACCAGCTGCCGGTGACATTGCAGCGTCCTCTGGCTGCGCAGGAGGTGGCAGATGTGCTACAAGGAGTCAGCGTGCTGGTGGTGGCCCAGCTGCCCAGGGATGGAGCGCGGGGCCCAGCCCCGGTTCACGCCGGTGCCATGAGGCCGCCAGCCCGCGGTGCCACGGCGGGGCAGGGCTGCAGGAGCCGGGGCTCTTCCCGCTGGTGCAGCCGCTGGCTGCAGAAGACGCGTTTCCCGGTGAACACGCAACCTTCAGATCAGAAGCACTCTCCAGCACTTTGAAACACCCTGCCTTCTATTTTTAATGGGATTGAAAAGAGAACAAAACCATTTAAGAACTTGAGGAATCAAAGCAAGTGTCCCCACGTCACACCCAGCGCTCACAGCTATATCCTGATTAATGACAAGAAGGAGAGGGGAAACAATATTTAATCACACCCTGTTTATACTGGAGCCAAAAATCAAAGCGCTGCATTCCTCTTTCATGAGAAAAACGAGGTGGGCATTTCCCCTCTGGTGATTAAGTTTCCCACTACAAGCACATCCATTTCCGTGATTTGGCACGGGGTCCTCTATCACACCACAAACGAGGGCTTCCTTAGCAACAAAATATTACAAACGCCGAGCCAGATCCATACACAAGACACCGACGTACATCCATCATTTTGTCTGGATTATCTCAATGCGTGTCTCCTTGGGGAGCTGGAGAGAAAGCGCCTGCAGCCAAACCACCGGTAACGATTGGCACGGCTGCAGCAGACTCCGCCAGGGATGCCACCGTGCTCCAGCCACCGGCCCCACGGCCCCCGGGCACAGTGTGTGGCTGAGGAGCGGGCAGAGCAGAGATGAAGGTTTTGGGGGGCTGAACCCCGCAGGCCGGACCCCCATGGTGCCGGCAGCACCGCTGCGGTGCTGTCACCGGCTGGACCCGCAGCAGGAGCCAGGCCCCATGTTGCTGCAGCCACACAGACCCCTGTGCCGAGGGGGGGGGCAGAGTGAGGTTGGGGGGTGGCCCAGCCCCGGGGGCCGCGGGAGCCGGCGTGGGGACCCCAGCTCCGCTCTCAGCCCAGAAAAGTGGGTCAGGCAGCACGTCAGCCCCACGACACCTGCTTGCTCCCTCCCCTGCTTCCCTCCTGCCCGCATTGATTTGCTCTGGATTCCTTGATTAATTAATCTCACAGAAATGCAAGGTCTGTTAATTACCCCTGATTAATTAGGGTGAACTTTTAATTGTATCCCTAAGCTGGGATGTGCTGTTCAATAGGCTCCGTAATTAGTGACCCAGCAATCTCTTTTAAACCAATTAGCCCAGTGTAAGGAGCCGGGGTGCTCCCGTGGCGCTCGGGCACGGCCGCACTCGCTGGGCCACTGGCGGGGCCACGGGGACGATGGAGTGGGTGGCGGTGGCCGCTCGGCCTCACACAGGGCCGTCGGTGCCGTGCTGTCCCCACGCTGCGTGTCCCCCATCCCACGGGATGGGCCTGGCCCTGGGCGCGACGGTGCCGGGAGGCTGCGGTGAGGGGCAGCCATGCCTTCCCCTCCCTGGGGACCCCGGGAGGTTTTGTGTCCTTGGGGAGCTCCCTGGCGAGCTCTGATGTTAAAAATACAACCCCACCTCCACCCAGAGACAGGGAGAGGCAGAGACTGATCTGGTTTAAAAAGTCTTTCCAGGCCTTTGGGGGGCTGACACCCCCCGAGCCCGCAGCCGCTGCAGAGAGGCCCCCCCGGGCAGTGCTGGCCCCCATGAGTGTCCCCCGGCCGCAGCACGGCGGGGGCCAGAACGTGGGGACGTGGGGCCTGGCAGAGGGACGGCACGCGCAGCCAGCCCCGCTCGCCCTTCCCCACCACGTCCTTCCGTCCCTCTGTCCTTCTGTCCCTCTGCCCAGCACTTGCACCCTTGAGCACAAGGCTCTGGCAGGCAGAAGAAAACTTTCTTCCCATTGACATATTTTCATTATCTGCTGCAATTTAATATCCAGGTCAGGAAGCAGATGGAAACCAGCCCAGTTGTCCCGGCTAATGGGGACAGGAACCGCTGTTTACGAGTGCTTGTTTACCGAGTCAATTAACTGCGCCAGCAAACCTGGCACTCGGCCCCTCCTGCTCCCGCTCCGGCCCTGCGGCAGCTCGGCGGGTCCAGCGACGCGGGGTGTGGGGGGACACACACACAGACACCCCCGGCCACGCGCTGCCCCAGGGGCAGGATCCCGTGGGGAAACTGAGGCAGCACAGGCTGATCCCAGGGCCGGAGGAGGGTCCAGCCACAGTGACCCCCCCCGCCAGCTCCAACTCCCCCCAGACTGGGGGCCACGTCTCAGATGCGCCTGTGGAAATGCTCCAGCCTGTGCCATGGGGCCCCCCCGGCCCTGCCGGCTGCCCGTGGGGGCCAGGTTCCCCCCGGCCAGCTCCGCACCCTCGTCCTGCCCAACGGTCACTCACTGCCCGCCCGGTGCCAGGGACACCCACCGCCACTGCCAGACTCCTGTGGGAACTGCCAGCAGCCCGGGGAAGTCATTAGTAATTAATTTGGTTTCTAATCCTCTAATCCAGCTGCTCCTTGATTTGATAAGCGAAAAATCTGCTCTGGCCACATGGTCCCTGTTGTGTGTGACATCCCCCCCACCCCAGCACTGCCCAGCACGTGCCACCCCGCGTTCCCCCGGGGCAGAGAACGCCGGGTCCTGCCCAGCCATGCCGTGCCATGCCGTGCTGTGCCATACCATGCTGTCCCACGCTGTGCCATGCCACCCTGTCCCATGCTGTCCCCTGCCATGCCATACTGTGCCATGCCCAGTCACTGGTGCAGGTGCAGCAGGACCACGCTGGCCTCATCCTGCTGGGCGCAGGCAGAGGACTAAAGGGGTCAGACCCTGATCCCAGCTCAGAGTGAAGGGGCCGACGGGACCACGTGCCCCCAGCTCGATCTTTGCTGGACCTGGAGCTGAGGCAGGACAATTCCCAGCTCTGCTTCAGGGCTGAGTTCGGGAGCCACTGCACGCCTCGGGGCATGAGGAGAGGAGCCTTCCCTGTCCCAGTGTCCCACGGTCTCATGGTCCCACTTGGCGTGGGCAGAGCCACTGACTGGCCGTGCTCCAGTGGCAGCGACTATGAAACCAGCCCTGCTTTGTCCCCAGGGCTGTGCTCCCTCCTCCAGGGTACCCAGCGCCCCAGGCCATTGTTCTCCTCCAAAGCAGAGCAACAGCACAGGAGCCGCGTGCCCGCCCTGGTCCCCCCAGTCCCCCCAGTCCTCCTGGCACTGAGGACACGGGGCCACGTGCCGCCCGTGGGGCCACCAGCCGAGAGCTGCCTGATGGAGCAGTCAGCCGTGGGGCTGCGGCACACGACGGGATGAGGGAACATCACAGATGAGAGGCCAAATCCTTCATTAAATCCCACATTAATCTCTAAGAACAGCAATGTCAAAAAATCTTAGCTGCAAAATTAAATTTTGTAGCTGTATTTCAGCTGCACAAAATCAATATTAATTACAGTGAGAGAGACATTGCTGTGAAAGGGCCTGACCCAGTATTTACCCGCTGCAGTAAAACTCCAGCTTGGTAACTTGTTTATATAAAATAACTGCACATGTTTTTGTGGCAAACAGCTTCCAATCTGGCGGGATGCTGGGGCTGAATACAGAAGTAGCTGGGACAGTGAATGTCCCCTCCACAGAGGCACTGGCACCGTGTGCCCTCTGTGCTGGGCTCTGCTCCTTGGGCATTTACTTTCAGTCAGAACAAAGCTCGTGTCAGAGGGTTAAATCCAGTTTTTAACCATATTTTCCTTACAGTTACATTAAAAATGAGTCCCAGAGTGCCAAGTGGGACCTTTTGTGTTCATCAGCTCCCTGGGCAGGCTATCGCCATCCTTCTGAAATCCCGTTTTACTCATCCCGCTTTGGTCACTTATAACCAGAGACAAGCCAGAGTGTGGTCTGGAGCACGGGGGGAAAACGGCCAGGGACAGAGCGGGATGTGGCTTTTGCTGGAGCAGGGGCACATCTGGCAGGGCAGGGGCACATCTGGCCAGGGCAGGGACTCAGCTGCCCGGGGCAGGAGCAGGGGTGGGCAGGGGTGTCCCCACGCACCCCAGCCCCGCGGTGCTGGGTCCAGGCTGCCACAGCTCTGCTCACCAGCCTCAGGGCCCCAGCTGGTCCAGCACGGGCCACCCCAGGCTGCCTGTTGCAGGCATTTAGTGTCACATTAGGAGATGATCCAGAAGAGGGAGTTTGGGGGCAAAGGAATTAAAATGGGAGGGAGAGTTTTAATTACAGAAAGAAGTCAGAGCCCGTAATCAGGCGGGTGAGTGCCTGCCTGCTGCGGGGAATTCTCTGTGTGTCAAATGGCATCAATCAAAATGCCACTTCTTGTAAAACAGCCTCTGTGCGGGAGGAGAGGTGGCTCTGTCCCTTGGGCAGGGCACCCCCCCAGCTGCAGTCCCCCAGGTCCCCACGGTGCTGGGGGGGCAGGGCCAGCCTGTCCCATGTCCCTGTGGAGCTGGCACTGGCTCTGCAGCGTCAGGTTCCCGCGCTGGTGACAGTGGCTTTGTTGTGGGGGTGTCCTGCTGTGCCCTGCTCCGGCCCCCAGCCCTGAGCCGGGGGCCAGGCACTGGATGGCTTTTTCGGGGGCCATAACCGGCTCCCGTGTGGATCTGTAGGCTCATCCCGGGTAACATTAATGGCTGAAAACCTTTTTAATGGTCAGAAATGCAACAGGAGCGTGTTTCCTGGTGTGCCGGGGCAGGAGGTGGTGCCCGGTGAGCAGGAGGCTGATAAATGGGTCCCTTTGGTCCTGATCCTGCAGCAGCCGCAGAGACCCTCGGCAGCACACGCAGGCAGCCCAGCAGCCTTGGCGATGCCAGTCCTGGGCCTGCAGGAGAGGGGCTGCGTGCTGGGAGCAGCGGGTCCCGCTTGGGCCCAGTCTGGCAGTGCCAGGGCCTGGGAGCGGGGCCGTGACGCCAGCGGGGACGGGAGGCCTTGGCCACGCCAGCCCTGCCGCTTCCCGCTCGCCTGGTGCAAGCTCCGGTGAGTCGCCACCCGTCCGCGCCGGGCTGGCTCATCTGACATCTGTGGGGTTCCTCTAGAAACATATTTCATGCACCAATTGTTCAACAGCGCGGAGGTAAAACGGTTCCTGCACTGTGCTTTGCTGGGAAGGGAGCAGCCCTCCTGGAGACGGAGCAGTTGGGGCGGGAAGAGGAGCGTGGCCGCGCTGACCGGTGACGAGGGCCGGGGCTGAGCCCTGTGGGATGTGGATGCAGCGGGAGCCATGCGAGGCTGGGGCAGCCCCCGCGGGGAAGTGCCCCTCCTGTGGCACTGGATCATGGCCACGGGCCACTGTGAGCCACCGAGGTGCCGCATCTCCCAGGGCCTCCTCTGCTGCCTCCTCTGACTGGCCCAAGGACCTGGTCACAATTAGCCACGAGGGCTGCGCTGCCCGGGGCTCCCTGCCCCGTGTCCCCACGCACAGGGTGTTCTCACTGTGCCAGCAGCTGAGCTAAACACTTTTGACTCTATTTATTACTAAAAAATTATGCAACTGGGTCGTGTTCTTGCTATTTTTTATGCATGAGCCAAGCAGCAAATTCCATTATTTAAAAAAACTGTTTTAGCTAGTGATGCACTAGACCACGCAAGTAAATGCCCAAAATAATTCCAGCTGACACCTTTATGAAGGCAGAGTGAAGTTTAAAGTCTACACAAGCCTTTCATTTGTGATCTCACATCCCTCCTAACCGGCTTCGGGGAGCTGCGCTTTCATCTGGCTCTTTAATCCCCTTTTCTGGCTGTGCCCGCGCCCTGGGGGGTTCAGCCCCCGACCTCGGCACAGGACCGAGTGTCCAGGGGAACAGGGGCCGGGGGCTGCTCTGCTCATGCAGCCGGGGTGGGCTTTGGCCCAGAGACCCCGCTGTGACACGACAACGTCTGCAAACATCTGCAACCAGCACTCAGGGCGGAGGCACGAACCGGGAAGGTCTTCGAGGGCAAAAATCCTGCAAAGAAACAGGGAGAGGCAGAGCCCCAGAGGGAGCCTGGGGGAAGCTCCTGGAAGGTCCCTGCAGCCCCCGGGTGCCCTGTCACCCCCCCGGAGTGCACGGGGGGACCCTGGGAACCCTCCCCAGGCCCGCGGGGGCCAGCCTGCTGCCCCCAGCCCCCTCGGAGACAGTGCAGGGTGATCGCGGCACCCGGCGAGGGACGGGGTAGGAAGCGCAGGAGCTCTGCCTGTTCCTGCCCGTCGCCTGCTCTCTGCCCGGTTACTGGCAGTTTCTACAGACGCCTCTGCCAGCAGCCGGTGGCCGACGCTTTGTTCCTCTGGCTGCCGGCTTCACCGGTGTCTTGATCCGAGAGGTGGCGAGGCCATAGTTAATCACACCAACCTGATTATTTCCAGCTAAATTCCACCTTTCGGCCTGACCTTGCTACTTTAATGAACAGGACGCTGAGATTTTTTCTTACCATAAAAAATTTTGGTTGACCCCAAAAGTAAAAGATGACAAACAAACTGTGATATAAATAACCTGGCCTCTGGAAAAAAGCATTAAAGGTAACTTATCAATTAGCCCTTTTCTCACCCATAAGTCACCGTACTGTAGCACCTGACCCCAGCCAGGCTGACATTCTATAACCCATTTGCCACCGTTCACGTATTAAATGGCTTCCAGTCACCCTAAATTTGGAGATTTTAATCTCCTATATTAAGTCAGTGGTTCTTAGTAATTCAGTGATTTTATTTTTATTGGCTTTGTAAATCAGAGTTATCCATGTCAGTGACCGTGGTCAGGGAGAGAAGCGTTTGTCTGTGAAATTGGGTTGACACAGACCATTGACTGTGATGATAACAGGTGATTTGCAGGGCTGGCTGGACAAGCCATTTACACCCAGCAGATTATAATATAACAATAAAAAGAGTTTCATTACTGGAAAAACAGTCAAAGCTACGGCACACCTGGACAAAAGGGGCAGAGTGGGGAAGGGATGCCCTCGCTCCGCCATGCTGGTGCTGAGCCCCTGGGGTGGGGACAGGACCCCTCAGGGACACAGCCGAGGGTGCAGGAGGGGCTAAATGAGGAATAACGGCTCTGACCTCGGTCTGCGGGACGCCGGCCTGTGCCCGGTGCCCAGGGAACAGCCCTGGGTGCTGCTCCTGCTGCGGGACTGCCCTGCACCCGCGGGCTGCAGCATGCCCAGCCCCTGGGAACGTCCCCACCTGCAAGAAGAGGAACTCCCAGACAGGGAACACGTGCCATTTTTAAGAGCTATTGTGATTATTTCATTGGCTTGAGGCTAAACATCGATTCCCGCAGAGAAGTGGGCACCCCCGGGAAAACAACCTGGAATTAATACATTGGCCCACCCGTGCCAGCGCTGCCTTTGAACATGCTCCGGCGCCAACGCGGGCTGATGGCACATGTGGGCTCTGCAAGCAGGCAGGGCGTGGCGTTGGCCTCTCCCCAGCTGCCTGGGGGGGTTGTTCCAGGGTTCCTTCAAGGGTTGTGCCCTGGTCTGTGTGGAGGGGACAGGGGTGTGGGGACACGGCCTGAAGCTCAGGCACTGCGGGCGCAAGCCTGGCGTGAGGAGCGGCCACACCGCGACTGGCACCGTGGCATGGCTCGTAAATCTGAGGCTGAGCAGTGGCTGGCGAGGCGGTGGGCAGCGGGGATTAACGGAGCATGCAGAAGGCATGGCAGTTGCCTCGGCCAGCTCTGCTGGGAGCAGTCACTGAGGGCTGCCCTGAGCTGGGATTTACACACCGGGCTGGTGAGAACTCTCTGGTCTCCTCCCGCTTTTGGTGGTGCGCGGAGGGTGCTCTGTGCATCCGGAGGGATGGGGCTGGGAGCTGGGAGCAGCTCGGATCGGCTCGGGAGAAGCAGCACCGGGATGAGGGTCTGGCTGGTGCTGGAGGTCCTGAGCTGGGCTGGGCTGTGCAGGGGCTGCTGCAGCCTCAGGACGCCCTCGGGGACGGCTCTGCAGCCCACGTCCCGCACGGCCCTGGGCTCCGGGGCTGGCACGGGGCTCTGGAGGAGACATCTCAGCCACCCCTCCACCAAACCACGTGCACCCAGTGCCTGGGAGCGGAGCTGCCGAGCCCCACGGTCAGCTGCAGCGAGGGGTCAGAGAGGCACGGACCTGCCGGAATGTACCGGCCCTGTACAATGAATATAATGTATAGAACGCATATTATGTATATGATGTATATGATGTATATGATGCACCACACATCTGCCTGTGGTAGGAAGCACAGCCAGAGACAGTTTGTCATTCAACGGCCCTTCCCCAGAAGGGGATGGCAGGTGGCGAGGGTGGCTGTGCCGCCTCATTCTGCAGATCTGGATGCGAGCCTTGTCTGCAGCGTTTCTTTATCCCCGTGAGTGTGGTCGGGGTGCCCTGGCACAGCTGGCGCGATGCTCCGGGGTCTGCGCTGTGCTGAGCACCCTGTAGCTGCCGGGGAAGCACGTCTGCGGGTATTTAGGAGGAGCAGCTCCCTGGCAGAGCTGAATAATGTCATCAGCTGTTGAACACGTGTTGGATGACCTTTCCCTGCACTCTCCACAAAACCCCATTAATCAGAAGAGCAGAGCAGAGCTAAGAACTCTTTAACAAAATTATTGTAATCTCTGGGTTTCTCATTCATCACGCAGCAGCTCGGCAGCCTCCTCACTCCCCGTGGGTGTCAGAGGATCCCCTGGTCTTTGCTTTGAAACACCCTTCCCCTTCCCCTTTCTGTCCTTCAGCTCTGCAGCCTTGCGGCTCCTTTGCCCGTCGGAGCTTTGCGCATCCCCACTCCCCAGGCTCGTGGGTTCACTCCCCTTGGTGGGCACCTCCTGGCCCCTTCCCAAACGGCTGGCAGAGTGGGGGGACTGCGGGCTGGCGGGTGGGGGTGACGCTGCTGGCTGTCACCGCAGCAGAGATGCCGGGAGGGGAGCGGAGACACCACGGTGACCCCGTCATGCTGGCAGAGTGGTGAACTCCTCCTGTGGCAAGTGCCCACAGGTGGGCACACACGTGTGCAAGGGGATGCCCTCTCCGCCCTGGTGCAACCGCCCCGGCCCTTGGGGGGATTCCATGGGGGGGCCGCGGTGCTGGGGGGTGCCTGGGGCTGCGGGACCCCCAGCCTCGGGCGCTCCAGCGACTGCACATTGCAGAGTCCCCGGTGAGCCAGCGGCTCGTGGCGGGGCTCGCTGAGCTACTCCATCGTGGGTGATTCGGGCTGGCTTGGGTCTGTGATCCAGAGCCACCCCCGAATATTCTCACTTTAATGAGGCTGTGCTCTGGGGAAGGGGCTTGTCAAAGTTGGTATTTCTGCTGCAAGATGAAAGAAAAAATATGTAAACGAGAGGCAGTGAGAGAGAGAGAGAGATGGAGCAGATTTACAGCTGTGATCGTCTGCCCGGCATGGAAATTCCCAGGAAGGCTGTTGCCTGGAGCACGCTCAGACAAGTGGCTGTTAACCCCGGGGTCCATGGGACCTGGGAGCACTCCGCTCTCCTTGTGGCGGGGTGTGAGGCTGAATTAGCCCTTTTCCCCAGGAAAACAGGAGCGCTGCTGGCTGCTGCTGGCACAGGGTGTCCTGGGAATGGTGAAGCACAAGCTGCTTGTGACTCCCCAGGCACCAGGGCCGGCAGCTCCACTGTGGCCCCATGTTCCCGGTGATCCCCGGCCCCGGCTGTGCTGCCAGCGCGGGGCTGGGCTGGGGACACCGTCCCTCACTGGCAGCAGCATGAGCATCCTCGGCCGCGCTCATTTAACATGCAGGAACCTGTGACAGCGCCGAATCCCTCAGATGTGCTGCACAGATCTGGCGCCTTTGATTTGCGGAGTCTGAGCTTGTCCGGGTGTTTCTAATGAGGGTGCGCTGCAAAGCAACAGGATCTGGGTTGCTGGCTGACACTCTGCTTCCAAACTCACAAGAAAAGGAGATCAGTTGAGGTAACTGTTTGCCTTTTCAAAACTTTGCAAGCCACAAAGCGTGGGTCAAATGCAGACAGGAATAATTCTGGCCAGAGCTTGCCTATTGCTCACACGGGAAGCCCGGGGGCTTCTCTGCCCAGCGACCTGCCAGCGCCCGGCACGGGGCCGTGATGGGTGATGGGTGATGGGTGACGGGTGACAGGCAGGGTGGGAGCTCCTCCACTGTGGCAGCTCCCATCCCGCCCCTGCCACCGTCCCAAGCCACCAACCCTGCCTCCCCACTGCGGGCAGGGGACATCTCCAGCCCTGTGGCATCTCTGGCCAGAGCCCCCAGATCTTCCTTGGTTGTTGGTAATCACAACTCAGGACAAAGCCAAATTTTCTGATATCTTGTGGACAGGCCAGTTGGGGAGAAAGTGAGTTCAGAGGCTGCAGAAGGATCCCACTGGAATGTTTCATGGGGATAATGTGAATGTGATGGTGCAGAAAATACTGCAGGAAAGCTGGAGCAAAACAATGAGGGAGAGTTGTAATGAAAGATGGCATTTATACTTCAAATCATCTCCAGTTTTTCTGCTGAGAGTTTCATCAGTGCTGACACTCCCCTCACAACACCCAGGGCTGGCGTGGGAGGCGTTTGGCCAAGAGGGTCTCACCCAGTGCTGGTGGTGGCACTGCCCATGTCCTTTCCCCAAAGCAGGGGATGGCTCCTGCCCCCCTCCCAGCCAGCCCGACGAGGCAGCTCCCTGCCGTGGTTTTGGCGGGTCGGAGCCCCCCATGAGCGCTGGGGCTGGGCGGTGCCGCCGGTTTGCCCAGCTCCGGTCCCGTGCAGTCACTGATCACGGCACCACAGACGTCCCCGCTGCCTTGCTGGCCAGGGCAGAGCTGGTCTCTGCCCCAGGACTTGCTGCTCCTTTGGCTGCAACTGCAGCATCCCAGAGCTGCTAATTACCAGCTCCAGTCCTTTTAATCCACACAACATCTTGAAGAATTAATTTTCAGCTGTAGAGCAGCATTCAGAAATATCCCCCTGGCATCTCCCTTTTCAGTAAGTCCCAGCTTGCAAGGCCTGTGCTTAATTAGTGACTTAAATACCCCAGAGTTCAGGCTGGCTTGTTGTAACTCAAGTCCTCTCACGCTGCAGTGTCCCTGCAGACACCCCCAAGCACGGAGGATGTCACCGGGCTGGCGGTGGGGCTGTGCCAGGCTCAGGGGAGCCTCTTGCACATTGAACTTCGGTCAGGAGCAGGGATGAGCCTTTCTAAGGAGGATTTTTTCCTGCCTCAGAGAGCAGCAAAGATGGACCGAGTGGTCTCACATCCCCCCTCCCACCCCATCCCGGCTCTGGCCCCCAGCACAGGACAGGGTGAGCAGGGCACTGCTGGCACCGGGGTGGTCAGTGTTACCAGGGGTCGGAGCAAGAAAGCAGATGCAGTCTTAGGGGGTTTTGCTGCAGCACCAAACAGAGTCCCAGTGAGGTGCCGCCGTCCCCATGTCAGGATCAGCCCGGGGCTGGGGTCCGTGGCTGTGCTGACCCGTGCTGCAGAGCTGCAGTCACTGGGCTGCCATGGGAGGAACAGGCGGCTGAGGGGAGCCGGGGACTTTCCCAGGACACGGACCCCATTCTGGGGGCAGGGGAAGGTGCAAAGCGCGGCAGAAGAGCAGCAAGCGAAGGACGAGTAACTCGGGACTGTGGAGCCAAACACAGGCGTCTCAAATCCAGCAATTTTAAAAAGCATTTATCACAGCAGAGCAGTCTGAACTCTGGCCCCAGCACAGGCCACTTCTTCATGAGTAATCACTAGGTATAAGTAGAGCACATTAATAATGCACATATCGATCGGCTCCAATGCTGCACCACATACCTGCTTAAATCAATGATCCTGCTTAAGTACACCTACCACAAAACTTTCAAGAAATACCACCCCTACACTTGCACAACACTGGGATGTCACCTCCTAAATTTATTAATCGACAACGCTCCCATCACACCCATCTCCAGCCCTGGCCCTGCCCGCACCCGCAGTGACCCCCCCTTTGTCAGCCCCGGCCCCCGAGGGAGCGGGACGCTGCCCCTGAGCCAGCCGTGCCCCCAGCGCAGCGGAGAGGAGCCCGCTGGCCACCAGCACGGGCCCGGGGACGTGGGGACGTGCCCGCAGACGCAAGGCACGGGACATGCTTAAACACAGATGCAAACGGCCACCCGGCGGGAGCAGAGGGTGAGATTTGCTCCGTGGACCACGTCGTTCAACGGTTTACTTCAGGGCGGTTAAACACTGTTTTACATATTTATTAAATTGAAGACAGTTTCTTCCTACGGAAGCGTATCAGCAATTATTCTGCCTGACAAACAGCCGCCGACGGCTGGAAGCGGCGTCTGACTTGCAGCACTTGCATTTTCTATATCACCCTGCGATGACGCTGCTCGAGCTGCGCAGCAGCACCCAGGAGCGCACAGAAGCAACGGCTGAAGGGAAGATTTAGGAAAAAACCATCAGGATGATGCCGGCACCAGGGTGCTGTACTCTGCACGCCCGACATGGCACTTCTGATTGATGAGTCCTGCACTTCACTCCAATCTGTTCAGAGTTAGGCGATGGCAATCATTTTTTTCAAGCCTTGTCACATATAAAAGCAATTGAGTCAGCAGGCACCAGTTGTCTGGCACAAGAAGAGATTATATTTTTACAAGGTTTTGCAGAAGGTCTATAAAAGTTTGTTCTTTCTTTAAAAAATAAATACAGATATGTCAACGCCTCTCTGAAAGAAAACAGAAAAAAATTAAACTTGCAAATTGAAACATTATGTCTGCAGAAGATGTGCTTAAAGAGTCTTTCTATCACTCATATTAAATGACAAGGATTTTTGTGTATAAACTGTGTTTTGGGCCAATGCCTTTGGAAAATGGGGAATTTCCCTGCTAGTTCTGGTCCCAGATTTGGAAACGCTGCTGTTGCTGAACGCTCGCTCCCACGGAGGAGAGCAGACGGGCCCTTCCCCTGCCCTGGGTGCTCTGCTGGGGTCCCCTCACTGCCCCACGCAGCAGGACCGGCCAGGGGGGAGCTGCAAAGCTGCTGGTGCCCCCAGTTTGGTGACAATAACCAGACAGGCGGGGACAGCCAGCCAGCGGCAGAGCTGGGGGTGGCACCGTGGTGGCACTGTGGTGGCACCGCAATGCCCTGAGTCCCTAGGGAGTCCCCACAGCCCTGCACCGAGGGACTGGCTGGGGTTTCTGTTGGGGATTGGAGCAGGAGCCGAGACAGAGAGTGTTGCTGCTTGGCTTGCGCTGCACCCAGCAGCACCCAGCGGCACCCAGTGGCACCCCAAAGGAGGCCCGGGGGGCTCTGCCATGCCGGTCCCGCCGGGGCCTGCGGCTGCCGGCGTCAGTTCATTAGTGCCAGTGGCTCAGCAGTTGTTGGAGCTGTAGGAAACACCGACATGAATCTGCAGCTATGGATTTTTTTTTGACAGAAGCTGACCCCTCGGGATTGCTGTTCATTATGTGTTCGAGAAGGAGCTACTGTAGTTATAGCAAATCTCTTTATAATGATCTTTCATTGTAGATGTAGAGTATTAATTATCAGAGGGTATTAAAAAAAGCATTAGCCCTCTGACCCCGGGAGATGCACACGGGCTTTTCAAGTGTCTCCCGCAGATCTATGGGGGCCGTGGGCCGTTCCTCAGGACAGGGACAGGTGAGCAGCTGATGGGAGCTCAGCCTCCATGCCAGGGGCCACCCTGCTGGCAGCCCCTTGCCCTGCAGAGGGTCACTGGCCACAGTTTAGGAGCCCGTCCCAGGCGAGAACACCTCAGGTGTTGCACGGCCCTGGAGCTGGGCAGTGGAGAGACAATGCCCCCCTGCTCCTGGCCGCCCCTCGGGACCCTTTGGATCGCCCGACTGCCCTGCCCCACCACAGCCAGAATCTCCCTGGGGCAGCGACTGCCGAGGCCAGGGCCCCCCCTGCCCATCCGCCCTGGGCGGGAGGTGATGGGCACGGTGGAGGATCAGCCCCGCACACCCCACGGCACACGGCTCCGGTGGTGCCGGAGCAGCGCTGGCAGCCCTGCGCACCTCCCACCTGGACACACTCATTCTGAGCTTGAAATGCGTGTTAAAAGTTTGTTTTCACCTTCATTAATGCCAGAATTTATTGCAGAAGAGAGAGTTTCTTTATTTTAAAAAACCTATAGGTGGAACACAAGCAAATTGCTAGCTTTTACTAGCATATAAACTGGGAGAAACCTTTGAGATACATCTACATTACACTAAACTGCATCCATAATTCATACCTAAAGGAGAAATTTTTAGCTCCTTCGGAGGTTTGCTGGTATCTATTATTGATGGGACCATGTTAGGCAACAATAGACTCCCTCTTATTCACACGCCATTTACTGGTTGAGTCAGGCTGCAGCACCTCCGCTCAGCAGCAGGAGCTCTCAATTAGATTTTTGCAAGGATTTGGAAGGGATTTAGTTAAGCAGCTGGAGTGATGTAGACTGAGTGAGTTGGGAGAGTATTTCTAGAGGGATTCCCACTCTCGGTGGTTAATCAATAGATCAGGAACGTGAAAGACACTCGGAACAATTAGTTTCTATTCAGATCTCCAAAAGCAGCGTTTGCTCAGCAAAACTCTGCGGATACGAGCGTCTTCTGACCTGGGAATGCAGTAATCCATTAATCGCGGTGAGTGGCAGGCGGCCCGCAGGGGAGCAGAGGCTCAGGGCGGAATCGCCAGCGTTCAGCTGTGCACGATGCGGGCGGCCTCAGCTCCCGCCTGCCGGTCGTTACGGCCGCGATCGCGCCTTTGCAGACCTGTCAGAGCCGGCCGGATGCCGCCAGCGCTGCAGGGAGCCACTGTCCCTGTGTCCCCAGGTTTGGGGCTGATGGGGGAGGCTGGATGCTGGCATCTCCCTCCCGGGAGGTCCCGCGTTGGCATGCGGAGCTACCGAGAGCCCCAGAGCCCACAGCTGGGTGCTGCGGGGCCACAGGCATCCCCAGCCCCCCCTCACTCACAGCCCCCCGGGGTGAAGAGGTACCAGCCCTGAACCCCTCGGGGGGGTCTGAAAAGACTACGGAGGGATTGCACGGACTCCAAGCTGGGACCATTGGCACTACCAATCCCAACCCCTCTCTTCCTCCTTTCCCAAATGTGAAATTTAGCCAAAACATTCCTGAAGCAGCTCCGTGACCAGCAAAGAGCAAGAGGAATGGTTTGTGAAAAGGCCTGCAAAATTTGTTTTTCTTTTGAAAATATTTGAGGGTTTTTTTTTAGTTCAGTCAAAAATAAAAATCAAACAGATACTGAAATGTGCCCTACCATTACGGGGCACCTCATCTCCACCGACAGAAACAGGGCAGCTCCGGCCCCTGCGGGCCAAGGCAGGGCCAGGGCAGGGGAACAGTGTCCGGGTGGTCCCACAGCCGGGGCCGAGCCGTGCTCCAGGACACCCAAATCCCACCTCCAGGGCTTGGGTGAAAGGGACCATTTGGAGGGAGAAGAGGAACCAACAGCAGTTCTCCTCATGATTATGAATTAAGGAAACGTGTCTAGCACATGCACGTATTTACAGAGCATGTTAGCTTAAATCTAAGACAAAGGTTGCTGTTAACATAAAAATCCCATCCTTCCCAACCCATCAATTCTGAATTGAATTGGATCCAGGAACCACAATGCAAATCTCAGGGCTACAAATCTCGCTGACAATATGTTTTGTTCCACAAACAGATGCAAAGCCAAGTATAAAACCACACAACAATCCTTATCTGACAGATTTCCCTTTGATTAGCTTTTAATTGCTCATTAAGATTTGGGTGGTTTATGTCTTTTCGGCATGGCAGAGGAGCAGCGTCCCCACAGGGCTGTGGTGATGGGCAGCCAGCAAACCCGGGCCCGCTCAGCCCGCCTCGGGTGCCGCTCTCTGTTTGGGTCCTGGTCTCCGTATCCCCCCTCCCTGCTGTATTTCAGTGTTGGGTAGCAGTGAGGATGGAAACAAATGATTGCTGAAAGAGCTGCAAACAAAATCTTTCTGGAACAAAACACATCAGTTGTTGTGGCTCAGAGCCAAGGCAGTTATTGCAGAATTTCCCCGGCATTACCCAGATCTGAGAGATTATGATTTTCCTCCGTTTGCCAGCTCAGCTGGAGGAGGGTGCCCGGTGCTGGGGCAGAGCTAGCACCGTCCCTGCCCTGGGGGTGCCACGCCGTGGGCGCAGGCACAGAGCTCCGGCCACTGCTGGGGGCAGGTGGGATGCAGACACGGACCCCCCCGTGCCACTGCTGCCGGCTGCGCCCACCCTCGCAAGCTGCAGGGGGGTGGATGCTCGTTTCAGGTGCGAGTGCCAGGATTAGCAGAGGCTGAGCACGTCAGGGGTCTCATGTTATTGTTTATGAGAAGTTTGCATGAAATTTTAGGATTTACAAAGTAGTCATATCATTTAATCCCCTTTAATGAGGTTTGGGGATTTATGGGCCAGACATATTCATTTGCAGCTCGCACAATTAACCTTGGTTAACCTATAAAGAAAACTTCAGGATAAGTTTGAATTCTTCAATCATTAAAGCCAGGTTGGAAGAGCGACAGCAGCCCTGGCTCCTGACGCTATTGACTGTCGTGTCCAGAGGAGCCGGCAGCATCCCTTGCGTTGGGGCGGTCCTGCCTCCCCACTGTGTCCATGCTCGTGCACACCCGTTCCCCAACAGTTTATCCAGGGATTAAGCGTCTGTGCTGAGCTGTGGCAGAGCTCGGCAGCGCCGCTGGGCCCGGAGCAGTGGCCGCTTGCCCAGGGTGCCCTCCCGACGGGGCCCTGTGGCAGCTCCGCAGGCAGATGCTCCTCTCCTGCTGGGCAGGGAGCCGACAGGAGCGAACCCCGACCCGGAGCCCCAGCGGACACCGCTGCTGCGGCTGGAAGCGCTTCACAGAGACATCAGCGACGGCACAGGGCACTCGGCTGCCAGCAGCGTGGGCAGGCAGCAAGTCCTGCGCTCCTGGGGAACACCAGCAACGCAGGCACGGATGGCTGAGGAGCAGCAGGGACACGGGGCATGGATGACTGAGGAACATCAGGGACACGGGGCACGGATGTGCAGGCACCTATGGCAGCAGGAGAAGCACCTCGCCCTGGACCCCGGCTTTGCTGCGGCGCTGATGGCCCTGAGGCCACCTGGAGCTCCCAAGCACAAGGGGATCCCTGTGCCCCGGCCGCGGAGTCCCGGGCTCCTCCGCCCGCAGCCCCCAGCAGAGCCCGTGCTGGCGGCCGCGGTTCGGGCAGCACCCACCGCGTTTGGAGGACAAAGCAAACCCACGGCAGACGGCGGCACAGCAAAGCCTGCGGCCTGCGGGAGGGGAGAGCCCTCGGCGTGAGAGGGAACACCTGGGCAGCGTCTCCAGCCAGTGCTGACACCTGGGCAGTGCCGCCAGCCTTTTAAAGTTCTTGTAATTCCACAATAAATCAGTATGGTAATTTCTCTCTGCAATAAAGCCGCTATTCCCGTCGCAAGTTCTCATAACCGGCACCTCGATCTTTCTGTGCTCTTTGCTCTTTATTACCTTTCAATGACTTAAGCCCCTGAACTGAATAACTTCATCAAGGTGTCAACCTAAACAGATTTTTCCCTATAATGGCCCAACTCTCACAGGTTCTTAATGAAAAATATTGATTCCGAAGGATTAGTTGCAGATTTATGTGGTGGATGCTGATCCCTCTGTCACCTGATACCTTATCAGTGGATGAAGGAACTGATCCTCCCCGCATGGTTTTAAAAAAGCAATCACAGACTGTGTCAAGCAGGAGCTTATTCCCAGAGAAATGCATATAATGCTGCATCGGGATCAGATACGATGCTTAACAGATAGCTAATAGCGGGGCTGCGGAACGCTGGCGTGGCTGGGCCGGTTTGCATCTCCCCCCCGCTGTCCCTCCGCTGCGGTTCCTCACGGGCTGGCACTGCATGTCTGCTCTCGGGGGGAACAGACCTGAGCCGGCCCGGCGGGCTGGGAAAGCAGCACCCGGGCAGCCCCCGTGGCGTGAGTTCATGGGGGTTCAGCTCACCCCACACACCCACACCGCCCTGTCCCTCTGCACCACAAACAGCCCTGTGTTCCTCAGCCCCCCCTTCTCCTCTGGGAAGAGCGGGGGACTGGTGCTCAGCATCCCAGCCAACCCCTCTGCTCCCTGCAGAACCCCGTCATGGCTGCACGAGTGTGTGGGAGGGAGGGCTGCTGGGGCCAGGTGATGGAAAAGCCATCTCTGTGAGGGCAGGAGCTCCGTGACGTTGTGGAGGGGTCACCTCGCCAGCCATGAGCACCCCACACTGGCTCTGGGGCCGCGGGGGCAGAGCCCTCTCCTGCCTCCTGCTCTGGACTGGGGGGGGGCATTTGACACAGGGAGAAGCTCCCGAGCTGGAGCAAGTTCCTGCGGGCGGCTGGGGGCTGGCGGGCAGTGTGGCATGCGCAGGGCAGTGCTGGCAAGCCACCGGCATGGCCCCAAACCGTCCCGTGTTACATTGCCCACCAGCAGCTCCGTGTCAGTCACCTGCTCTAAAGACCCTCATGAGCTTCAACCTCCGAGCCGGCGGATGATGCGGCACATCAGGGGGGTGCTGAGGGGACCCTGCAGCGCATCCCCCTGCCCAGGTCGGCAGGAACCCCCCAGCACCCATGGGGACGTGCTGTGGCCACCCCGCCAGTGGGTCCCCAGGCAGGGACTGGCCCCCCCGGTCCCCTGGGAGCAGGTAACCAGGTCTGAGGGGCTTCTGTGTGCGTGCAGTGGGGGAGACACCCGCAGCAATGGCGTTTAGTGGCAGCCACACACCCGATTATTAATCTTTTTTTTTCCCCCTCCCTTCAGAAACTTGCAGCTGAAATTAATACATAAATTACAGCCCGGAGTGAGGCGTTATAAATAATAGCAGAAGGGCTTTGATTATTTACATTTTTATGGAATCTGAACTGATCAAATACACAGAAGTCACCAGGCACATGGGAGAATTATGTCATGTTCAGACATGATTTAAAGGCCGCGCAAGAGAGACCCTTCCAGGAGGAGCGATCAGGCAGGGCTGGTCACTCTGGACCAGATGAGCGATGTACAAACACCACAAAATAAACCTCAGCCTTCCGAAACTCCAGAAAGAGAAGAGGAAGCCATGACTGCCCATGACATCAGCCCCTCAAACACCCCTTTGTCTCCCCGCTGCTTGCTGGGTGCGGTAATGAATGTTTTGGCAACAGCCTTGCTCAAAATCTAATAAAATTATTCAGGATTCTGTGAGGAGCCTTGGAAATAGAGGCTGTCCTACAGCAGCCGCACGCAACTATGGCAGCAGAGCTCTGCGTTTTGGGTTGATTTAAAACCTCATTCGTTTTTCATTAGCTCAGAATTGCTGCAGACGAAGGTTCATTTTTACTACGTGCATGGAAGGCGAACGAAAATCGGGATTTTGTTTCTCCCATTTGCTGAGCGTATGAAGTCACCCGATTTGAGGATGAAAGGAGTTATTTACTCCCAATCACCTACACATGACTGAGGGCAGGTCTACCCCTTCCTTGCTATCAAGTGACTTCCATTCTGCTCACCCCAAAGCAGCTCAGCCCCCGCCTGCAGCCGGTCCGTGGTCCGTTCGCGTCCCGCCAGCCCTCCCGGGGTGGCAGCAGGCAGGAGCTGCCCGTGCCAGGAGGCAGAGCTGGCGGAACCCCCCAACGGGATGCGGAGGCCCCATGCCCACCCGCAGCCCCGGCACACGGCCAGCACCAGAACACAGTCCCCATCGCACCGACCCCTGTGCCAGCCGCCTCCCCGCGCCCGCCGACACGCTCCTTCCTCCCCAGAGCAAGGGCCCCGCTTCGGGCTGGGCTGCTCTTCCTGATATTGTAATTTACACAATAATCACACTCCATTCACATTTCCAATTACTTCACCATTCAGGGTAGAAAAAACTATTCCACTGATTAAAACCGCAATAATTAAAATTGAGGCTTTGTGCTGCTTCTGCCTTTTAAACATTTTACAAACTCTCCCCCACATTCCTAATTTCAAAGCTCCCGTCAGGTCCCAATTTCATGGCTAATTTGTAGAGCCATCGCCTGTGTAATCGTTAGTGCGGCCGGCGGGGGCTGGGCAGCGGGCAGGCTGGGGCGTTCGCGTGGCTCCTCTCCTGCAGTTATATATTTATTTCTTCACTTTTGCGTTACTGTTCTGCAGGCACTGGGGGTTTGCCAGCATGCCGGGCAGGGGGGGCTGAAGGGCCCGGTCACCCCCACTTCATCCGTTCTCAGGAGGCCAAGCCATTGCCCCCATTCCCCTCCAGGGGTTCCCAGCCCTGCCTGTCCCCTGCCTGTCCCTGCCTGTCCAGCACCCGGAGCCGCTGCTTATCCCTGAACTGGGGGAAATCGGTTGAGCTGTAACCACAGAAAGCTCTTTTCCAGCTGCCTACCTAAGCAGTGAGGCCGTAACGCAGCTTGATTCTGATTTTTCCTCCCAGTCTCAGTTTGCCCGCCAATTTCTTCCCCAAAAGTCGGGTGCACCCTGGGTCCTGACATGCCCTTTGTTTCTGATGGAAAAAGAAGAGTGGAAAAGCAGCACATATTTTGTATGCAAGAATAAATAAGTATGGATTTTAATTACTTCTAATTGAGTCTCCAGAATTCAGACAACTTCCAAATTAACACCAATTAACATAGTATACTTGATATCCCATAACATTTAATTAAACCTCTTAAAATAAGATCTGTAAAGCTCCTTTCCAAGCTTCACAGAGACAATCCCATCAGCTGCTGCACCTTGAAGGTGTTTGAACAGAATCCCCGTACAAGCAGCAGTTTCAGAGCCTGCTGCGGGTCAGTGCACGGCCGCGGCAGAGGTGATCTTCGGGTACCGCTGTTAATGCCCTGGGCCAGTGAATGTGGCACGGAGCGGGGCTGACAGGGCAACCAGAGCACTGGCTGGGCACTGAGGAGGTCCCGCATGGCCACTGGCTGCTGCTGGTGCCCCCTCACCCTCGCCGGGAGCCCGCGAGCACTGGGGCAGTGGCGCTGCTGTCGCGGTGGGGCTCGGCGGAGGCTGCCAGGGGGACATGGTGGGGCGAGGAGCTGTAGGGTGGGAGAACCCGCCTTCGCTCCCCCCGGGCCCCTGGGGCTCAGGCACCGCAGCACAGGGTGCCGTGGGGACGCCCCGGGGGCTGGCAGGTGATGGACGGGCCCGGTTTAGCCTGGGCCCAGTTTGGGTCGAGCCCAGGGTGCCCGTGCACGGGTCTGGCAGCCACTCGCACAGGGCCAGGGGCTGTGGGCCCCATCCTGGCCATGAGGTGAGCTCACTGGGAGTGGGCACCCGGCGCATTGCCCAGGCACAGATATACGGCCCCTCCAGTCCTCGTTTATTGTACAACATCCCTTGAACACTCTCCTTCCTCGTCACAGCCAATTATGCAAGACCAACAAACAAGATGTGGCTTTGGAAGTAAACCTCTGGTTGGGAGCCAGCTGAATAGCTGCTAAAAATTGGTATTTTTCTGCTTGTCACCATCACAGATCACAACCCTTATAATTTGCTACCTACAGCTCTCTGCTGGATGCACATTTCTTGTCCCTAACCTGCATCTAAGACAGAATCCAGCTGTGCAAAATCATATTTCACTTTATTTAGTGTCATGGAAACCTTTGCCTAGACAACAGAGGCACAATGCCAGCCCAGCGCAAGGCGCTCTGCTCCGGTGCAGACTCGAGCGGCGGGGAGAGCGCGGTGAGTCACCGCCCGCGGCCCCCGCTCAGCCCCCGCCCGTGGCACGAGCCCCACCAGCGAGCTGGCCAGGCGGCTGCGCTTTGGGGCCACCAGCCAAAACGGGAGCACCTCCGGCTGTGGGCATCTGTCCCCCTGGGCCCCGAGCTGTCACCTGGGGCTCGTTCCTCCCGTGCTCGCGGGTCTCCCCCAGGAGGTTTGTGGGGTCCCAGCCCCCTGGGGCGGGCTCCATCAGTGAGGCTGCCAGAGCCCTGGAAATAGAAGCCTATAAATAACAGGTAAGGGAGGCAGCCAAGGGTTCTGGGAAAGGCCTGGTGTAGCATCCATAACAAATAAATTATAAAAACCTGATGAACTAATACACAGCTCCCCCTCCACTCCGGCAGGCTGCTGACCTCCAGCTCTCAACCGCGGCAAAGCGCCAGGAGACAAAAATAGCAAAAAACACCAATTAAATATTAAAACTCACAAATGTAATGCAGAACAGGAGAGGGGAAGGGGCCACGTGTCAGCTCCAAAGGCAGGGCTGAGCGCTCGACCCAGCGTGAACAGCTTTTCACCATCTGCAAGTAATAAGGACGATTTGTATTGGATATTAAAGACAAACTTCCAAACTCACTGATAATGAAAACATTGGATGCTAATGAGAGCACTAAGGGTGCAATGGAAATCCACTGACCCTTGGGGTTTCTTGCACACCTCCTCCTGACACTCTGCCTGCTTTGCAATTCCTTGGCACCTGGATTTGTTCTGCAGCTGCTGGAGGCAGCAGACAAGGAACTGGGAGAGACACAGCACACCTCCTGACCCCCAGGACCTCCTGCCCCCAGGACCTCCTGCCCGCTCCCCCACCTCCTGCCCCCCGGCAGCCTCGCTCGAGGAGCCATGTGTGAAGGCAGCGTTGCCCACGCGGGTGGGACAGGGACGCACCGGCCGGCACAGCGCCGGTAGAGAATCCAGCTAACCCAAGGGCTCCTCGTGGAAATGAGGCTTTAATTAGGCGAGAGTGAATCATCTTCCTCAAAGACAGAAAAGAAATCAGGGCCTTTAAAAAGGGGATTTAGCCAGGACATGTGCTTATTGAACGTGGAGATCAGATCTGCTTTGAAGAAGGAGCAGAGGAGGAAGTTTGACTCCCCAAGACACGTGGAGCTGCGCCACCACCTCCACCTCCCCCGTGGCCTCCAGCGGCACCGCTCACACGTGGCACCTGGAATGCGGCTCTGCCCAGCCGCGCCGGAGCCCGCAGCCCTGCCAGGGTGTGCGGAGCGTGGGGTGACCCCACTCCGGCCACCAGCACCCGCTCCGCAGAGCACCCGCAGCCTCGGGGCCCAGGGACACACCAGCCCCCTGGATCCAGCCCCGGGGAGCAGCCAGGGCACCCACGGGTGCGTCCAGCTGGAGGGACCGTGGGGCCCAGCACCACTCCGGGGATGTCCATCTCCCACGGGGGCTCTGTGCACCACTCACTGCCCCTGACACCACCCGCTTGACATTTAAATGAGAGGAAGAGACTGGGAAATGCTGCCCAGGAGTGAACGTCGTGGGGCGCCGCAAGACACTCGCCCACGTTTAATGCACAGACAAAGTGCTGGAACACGATAAATCCAAGGTTTGTGCTGCTCTGTTTGCAGCTTCTGCAGCACCGCGCATGGTTCTGCTGCCCAAAGCTGCTGCTTGACCAGGCTTCAATGGATGCTTTTCAAAGTGATTTAAAAGGTGATTTTTAAACATCACATGGCGACAAGAGAAGTACTTGTGGAAAGGGGCCGCAGCGGGTTGTGACGGAGTGCAATGAGAGAGCTTCCCTCCAGCCCCTCTCCACCGGGAAGTCTGCGGGGACACTCACAAACTTCACTGTAAATAACCCAGAGGTAGCACTGACGGGAGCTGCGTGGCGCTGCCATCAGACCAGCCTGGGAGCAGGGGGATGCCCCTGGCCGCACACCCCGGGGGGACGCTGGGATGGACCCCCTGGTGCTGGGGCTGGGGCTGGGGGCTGCACGCCCCCTCCTCTGCAGCCCGGAGGCGTCAGGAAGGACAGACCGGGGTGGGAGGGAGGTTCTCCCTGTTAAAAGGTGGGGAAGAGCAGTGCAAACAACAGGCAGATCAGTTTTTCGCAGCCTTTAAAGTGTTATCGCATCTCAGGAATAAGCATAAAGGTCAAAATCATTAGTGTTTGAGTTCTGAATTAAATCCATTGCAATTAGCAATGAAAAAGATAACTGGAGATGCTGTTGAGATAACAGAGCAGGTATCTTCTGTAATTGATAATTACTAGGTGTAAAGACATGTGCACTTGCCTTGAAAAGCATAATTGTTTCTCATCTGAAGAGATTGCTTTATTTTAATGGTCTGCAATTATTTTTATTTTAGACCAACTGGTGCCAACATCTGTAGCCTCACACCAGCCCGTTTCTACAGGCAATTGCTGCAATTTGCCACTTTGCCCCCCCTTACCTACGAGAGGATCTGCCTGTTGTTGTTGGAAGGGACAGAACTGGGGCTGTTCTCTAAACCTTACAAGGAAATCATGTGCCAAAAGCACATTTGTGGGCATTTTTCCTGGTCCGGTTCTGCGTAAGCTCCAGGTACGCCTGGGATCTTTGTACACGAGGCTGTCTGCGGCTCCCCTCGCGTGCTGAATGCCAGCTGAGAGCCAGGAGCAGGCACCCGAGGAAGAGGAGAAATGGAGGCAGCACGGCCAGAGCCTGGTCCTGCCCGAACGCGTCCCTGGGCTCTGCCTTAAACCTCACCCACCTCTCCAAGCTGAGGGCGAGAGGCAAACGCTGCCGAGTCCCTCCCATCAGAAGGAGACTGCAGAGCACCCTGTGTCCTGGTGGAGAATCCCCGTATGCTTCGAGGCATAAAAGTTTCCTTTCAGTGACCTCCTGAATGCCTCCTGCTGCTTCTGCACACCAGCAGCTGGCCCTGGGACGCCGATGAAGCAGGAACCGCTTGTCCCTTCGCTTCGCCTGGACCCCAGCCCGGGAGGAGCGCAGCACCGCTCACCGGCACGTTCGCCTGCGCGGCACAGACCGGGCAATTATTTCATCAGTGCCGAACGGGCCAACTCCTGTTATCTCTGCTTTGCACTGCGACTGCCAGAGACACCAGGTCTCTGTGCAATTGCCACTTGGGCTGATAGCATCCTGATATTATGGCCTTGAACAATCAATGAGCATCGATCGTGTCATTAGTGCGCAGCCTGATCAGGGAGCAGGCAGGACCTGCGAAGTCTCTGCCTTTCCTACAGCAGAGAGCTTATCTCCTCCACGAGGACAGATGCAGGTGGTGGCTCTGGGGATGAACCGTTGTCCCCACTGTCAGGTCTGCAGAGCTGTGTTACGAGCAGCAGCAGCAGGAGCGGGAGCAGGAGGGTTTAGATCAGCCTCCAACTGCCGGCTCCTCTGCCAGCGCCCCGGCTCCTCTGGCTTGTGCCCTTTGCCCCCAGCCCCACGGGGCCGGCAGCTCCAGCCGGCAGCAGGGGGGGCCACAGCCCCCCACCAGCCCTCGGGCAGGTCCCTGGAGAGCGGCTGTGTCACCATTAACCGGGAAAACAGCAATTTGCCTGAAGTGGACACGCTTCGTCAATGCCAAGAGGAGCCAGTTATCATTTCATAACCTTGCGTGCTGTCTGATGACAGCACATACCTCTGATCATTACTGCAGGTCCGTCAGGTGCCGTGTGCCCAGTGTGCCGCCCTCGGAGAGGGGGTGAGAATGGGGCAAAATGGGCAAGAACACAGGCAATTACTGCCACTGGGAGCTGCCGGACCACGCTGCCGTGTGCCAGCCCCCGCGGGGGAGGTCGGGGCTGCCCCGTGCCCCAGTCCGGGACAAGGCCAGGCAGAGGTTCCCCTTTGCCCGGGAGCGGCCTGCATGGCTGGCACAATCCTTTGGGAATCGGGGGAGCGGGAGGCACCCATGGGTGCAGGCCCTTGTGCCGCACACGCCACAGCAGCCAGCTGGGCTTTGCCAGCGCTGCCATCACGCGCAGAACTGCCCCGTCTGTTTGCAATGCACAGCAGTCAGGTTTGATTTAAATATTTGCTCTGCTTATGCCAAATAGTTGTTCAAAATCTTTGGGGACATTAATATTTATGCATGAGTTTTGAATAAATCTGTTCTGATCGAAAGGTCTCGCATAATTGTGGTTCATTGCTGCTGTCCAGGACCCTTCAGAGCCCACACAAAGTGGCAGGATGGAGCAGGGCCACGGCCGGCCCGCGCCCTGACCTTTGCGAGAGCGTGTGCAGGGCAGTCCTCCTGTCCTTCTGTCCTGCTGTCCTCCTGCTTTCCTCCTGTCCTTCTGTCCTGCTGTCCTGCTGTCCTTCTCCTGTCCTCCTGTCCTGCTGTCCTTCTGTCCTCCTCTCCTTCTGTCCTCCTGTCCTGCTGTCCTGCTCCTGTCCTGCTGCCTTGCTGTCTTCCTGTCCTCCTGTCCTGCTATCCTCCTGCTGTCCTTCTGTCCTGCTGTCCTCCTCCTGCACCCGAGGAAGCAGCCAGCCACTCTGTCACTGCACCAGGGCTCTGGGCTCTCCACACCAGTGCCCTGCCTGTAGCGCTGCCTGTCCCTGTCCCTGTCCCTGTCCCTGTCCCTGTCTCTGTCCCTGTCCCTGTCCTTGTCTCTGTCCCTGTCCCTTCCCCGGGGGGTGCCACACCACCCGCCAACGGCCGCAGAAGCCCTCGGGCTGGCCAGGCCCAGAGTTTCACGGTTTCTGCTCCCCGCTTCACGGGCAGCAGCTGAGACCCGTCCCCCAGCCCCTCCACAGGCCGTTGGTACCATGTGCCAGGCACCGACAGAGCCAACCTGTGCTCCCGGCTCCCTGTCCCACCGCCCGCCCCCCCCCCGGAACCCAGCGGCTCTGGCCACCCCCAGCCAGCGCGACGTGACGGGGCAGTGGGATGCAGGGGGATCCTCCAACCCATCGCGGCGGTACCCAGATCCTGCAGGCTGGGCTGAGCCCCCCTCTCCCGCCAGTACCTTGGAGCCGTGCTCTTTCGCCCAGGGTAGGCTGTGATTAAAGAATGATTCATGTTCCGCACGGAGGGTCCTTCCAGCAATCCGTCTCCTGAATTAGTTTCTCCTGCGCAGAGGTAAGTAAATCAGGGCGGCTGGCGGCGGGCCCGGCCGGACAGTGTCACCCCGGGGCCCCCCCGCGGGTGATGAAAGGCTGTAATCACCGCTGCGGGGGGGCTGCTGGCAGGGATTTATCACCCCCGTGCTGCTGACACAAACACAGTTCGGGGAAGCAGTGGCAGTGTAATTATTCTGCAAATATAATTAGGTACAGATGTAGTGAATAAGTAATACTAAAATATATTTATTTCCCACTATTCTCCCGACTCCTGCAGCCCATTAAAATGCGTTATTATGATAATTTGTCAGGAAAATGACAACATTTATTAATGCATTAAAGTTAATTCCTAGTAAATTAGTAATTGGCTAAACAATGCCACTCAGATTACTGCACTGGGGCTTTTAGCAAAAGAGAGAAATGCAAGAGGAAAACAATTTGTTTTCCGTGGTCTCTCCCTCTCTCCCCCGCGGCGGCTGCAGGCCGGGGTGGCGGGGTGGGAGCGCGCGGCCGGCGAGGATCCCCACACACCGGGGCTGCCTGCATCGGGCAGGGACCCCGGCGGAGCCTGGGTGGGACGGGAGCCCGGGCACCGGGGTGGGGACACGGTGGAGATGCTGCTTCTGAGCCTTCGGGATGTGTTTGAAGCTTTCTCCGAGCACAGGAAGCTCTGGGGAAGCTGAAGCCGGAGCTGGCCGCAGGCAGCCCGCGCTCCTGGGGACCAGCTGTCGATGGGGACGTGTCCAACCTTCCCATCTCCCCATTAGACACCCGGGATGAGCCTGTTGCTTTTCCCCCTCTTTACACAGTTGCACAGGGAGAAGGAGAACAGCCGGCAGCGCGTGGGGTGGGCGAGGGCACGGCCGGGCAGGGCCCAGGTCCCCTCCGCCTGCCGAAGCTGCGGCTGCAAAGTGCTGCCGATTCCCGAGCCCGTTATGGACAGGTCCAAACATCGCAGACCGCTGATGTACATGCTGAAAGACCCAAAATGTTGAAATCCAGGAAATTATATAATTTTTCATGTACACAACTGGAAATACTTATTGCAAAAGATAAATGCAAACATGCATTTGCACCGTTGCTCCTGGCTGTCTGGGCCCTTTACACTGACTGCAAATGTAATCTTAGCAGGGCTGTTTGGGATTTAAATGTTGATGTCATTTCTGTTTGAATGCAAAGAGCTTCAGCTATTTGTTAAGTCCAGCTCCTCCAACCCCAGCTTTCCATCTTGTTTATTATACAGAAAATAACAGAGTGATGTATGAGTCATCTTCCCTGGCACTGGGAAGAGAATTTCAATTACACTCTTTCTTAAAACATTCACACAAAGTAAACTCACATTCTTAGAAACATTTGTGAAACGCGGCCAGGAGAAGACCCGGAGAGGAGCTTGAGAGGATCCTCTCAGCAGCACCTCGGCTTGCAGCTGCAGCTAATGAGCCTTTGAAAACAAAATGCTTTGTCTACATTTTGCTTTTCATGCAACTGAAACAGCTGTTTGCAGCACCAAAGTGAACATTAAAGCCCGGTGTTGAGCACGGTTACCCTGTCCCCCCACAGCCATCCCGGAGCAGGACATCGCATGAACACTGCTGAGCCCTTCTGCCGCTTCCTCGTGCTCCCCTTCCCGCCCTCCCGGCTGGTGCAGGCAGGGAAAGGTGGGCAGGCAGGCAGGAGGGCAGTAGGAGGGCAGGCAGCAGGGCAGGAGGGCAGGCAGGCAGGTGGGCAGTGGCCAGCCTCGCCACAGCCCCCACCGGGCACCACCCTCCTGCTCCCTGGCTGGGGCAGGGCACTCGCAGGAGTTTTTCCTGATTTTGCCTCTTTTGCATCGTCTTCCATGTAACGCTTTTATGGTCAGAATGTCTCCAGGTGCCCACGTTTTTCAGGGGTGCGGTCACACAGCTCCCTTGGCAGGCTGCTCCCTGATGTACGGCATGTTGTCACTGAGCCCCTCGCTGGTCCCTTCACACCCCCCGAAGGCACCCTCACCCAGCAGGGTCCCGCGGGGGCACGCTGCACCTCATCCCCATCTCACTTTATCTGGGACTGAGATTTCAGCCACTTCACATTGTCTAAAAATAATACAAAATAATAATAATAGACAACCCCCAAAGGCCCCATTTGGCTCATTTTAAGATGAGATCTGCCAGAGCTGCCCCTATTTTCCTGGCTAATTTTGCCCACTCTGGGTTTTGTCCCTCTCAGCTATGCTGCAGCTGTTTTGGGGGACACCCTGCAGCCGTGAGCACCTGTGGGGGGACAGCCCGGTCGCTGGGGGGGGCTCCCCACCCCGCTGGCTGCAGTGGGTGGCTGGGGGAGCAGGCCTGCCTGTGCGGGCAGGCTGGTGCAGGCAGGAGAGCGCACGCCCAGCAGCCTCTGCCCTTGCTCCGGGGAGGACGTGGCGGCAGGCAGCCATGCACCACAGGCCCAGGTGTCTACTAACTGATTAGAAATGACATTTGACTTTACCACATAATAAAAGTTTCCACTTATGACCTTTTCTACATTTATTCCACACGCTCCAAGATTTCATTCAGAAAGGTCATCAACAATCTTTTATCCCCAGCAGCAGCATGCAGATGCTATATTTATCATACCAAACTGGCACTCCGGGTTCAGCCGGTGCCAAACTTTGGAGATGCTCAACAACTAAATTTCAGAGGTGGCTGCGAAGGCAAGAGCCCTCTCTTCACAAATTGCTTTTCCTGGCTGCTAATGCCGCCTGCTTCCCGACAGACCCGTGACTCGCTGGAGCGTGGTGGGGACGCTGGCTGTGATGGGGGGCAAAGCAGTGGGGTCAGCGGCTGTGGGTGTCCCGTGGAGAGGCGAGCACAGCGGCATGCCGGGGCTCCGGCTGCTGCTGACACCTGAGCCATGTACCCCGTTGGGCCTTCCGGAGGGGAAGGGGACAGCGCTGCGGGGCCGCGGGGTCCCGGGGAGGCGGGGGTGGGGGCCGAAGCCAATTCCACAGCCCACACCAGTCGCCAGGCAGGATCGCTGCTGGGGGACCACCCTCACCCCAGCTGCTCCCCACACACTACGTAACGAAGTACCTGAACTGAACTCATGGCCTTGGTTACTGCTGTCTGCACCCAGTGAAGTTGTGAGGACACACTGGTCCTGTTCCTTCTAATTATGAGTTTTACACCACATTAAGTTTCTAAGAGCAGATGCTTTTGCCGTGTACCCTGTGAAATGAAGATTACTGGACTTGAACAAAGCTGCCAACTTCATTTCATTAAAGCTCCTCTTGCTTTGGTGCCCAAGGAGTGGTCCTTCCCCCCAGCCAGGCACGGCTCTCGCCTCCGTACCCCTCGCACCACCCTCGCACTCGGCAGCGGTTCCTGCTTTGTTTGGAGCTGCCCGTTGTTTTCTCCCCGGGGCCCGGTGTCTTGCGGACACGTCGGTGAGCAGCCGGCGAGCGAGAGCGGTGAGCCAGGCCCTGCAGCCCCGCACCTCCGTGCAGCACAGCCGCGGCAGCGCCTGGGCCCGGCAGCGGCTGGGGAGAGCAACCAGCACAATCGGCACCAGTTAATCGATTTCCCTTAATGAAAGTGCCAGTCACAGCCTTCAGGTTTGGGATAAATAATGATTTCCTCCCTCTCCTCTTCTGTTCCTATGTGGGGGCTCATCAAGCACCCCCCACGTCAGGGCAAGAGGGTGAGAGACAGGTATGAGAGAGGTTTTCACGTTTGACGTGCCAAAAAGTTAGTGAAAAATCAGAGGTGACAAGGGGCCGGGCTGCACCTCTGAAATTGCACGAGCTTGTAATTTGGTTAAAGCCAGAGCATGTCTGTGCTGTTACGCCCTCGTTATCAAGTGTCTCTATTACTGAATGCACAGCCAGGACGGCGTTGCCCCGACTGCCAAAGGTTACTGTTCTCATTAAATACCAATCCAGAGTAACTCAAGTGAGCTTAGAAAGCTCATTTTTCAGTCGTTGACTTATCTAGGAAAATAAACACACAGCCCTTGGTGGGTGTTGGATGAGCAGCTCAGTGTGAAGCATCTCCCTTGTTTAAAGAAATCTGCTCCTCTGGGCAGGGAAAGCCGAGGGTCAGGCAGGAAGGCCACGGAGGCCGTGGAACACCGAGCCTCGCCATGCTACGTTTGCCCTGGTTTTGTTTGTGGGCGCCCCAGGCCCTGGCTGCGAGGGGGGACACCCCGTCCTCCGCCTCAGGAGACGTCTCTGCAAAACCGGGCAGGGGGAGCAGGGAGCCAAGAAGGGGTCGGTGCCTGGCGTGCCTGTGGGTGGGATCTCCTGCGGGACCCTGGCTTAACGCTTAAGGGTTTAAGGCCGGTTTCCCAGAGATGCGGGGATGCGGAAGCGCAGAGCCTGGGCAGGGCAGGCAGCAGTGTCCCCGCAAAAGCCCACTGCTCTCTAGTGTTCAGAGCACAGCACTTTGCTGGCAATAACCCATTCCAGGAGTGGTGACATGCGCTGCTGCAGGGACCCGGAGATTTACTCCCCTCGCTGCTACTACAGCCCCCGGGTCTCGGCTGCGCCCACCCCAATGCAGGGCTGCAGCCGCTGAAGGATCCATGTGAAGCGTTAAGAGCAGGACTCCAGCCTCCCGTGGCCATCAGCATCACATTGTGTGCTGTGCTCACTTCTATCGCACCTCTTATCCCCAGAGCCGCAGCCGGGTGCCCATGAGCACCCACAGCCCAGCCCAGCAGAGACAGCCGATGGCCCCATTGCGGTGCTCAGCGAGTCACCCACCGTGGCCGTGCCCGCTCGGGCAGCAGTGCCGGGTGCCAAGGAGCTCTCCAGCCAAAACCACAACAGAGAGACTCTGTTCAGGACGCAACCCTGTCAGGCCAGAGGCACTGAGCGCGCTGGGGTTTGGAGAGCTTGTTTCTGGGACTGGTGAATAAGGTGTCACCTCGTGTGGGCAGCGGGACAGGCTGGCTGTGCATGCTTGAGGGAACAGCGTTAAGTCAGTGGGAAGCCCAGGCGGTTTGTTAGGCACCGGTGGCTTTGGAAGTAACAAGGAAGAATAAAGGGGATTGACTGATGGATATAGAAATCAATAGCCCTGAAATATTTCATCCAAAGCCTCCTCCAGGTGACTGCAGAAAATGTTACATCTAAATCAGGTTCCCAGATGGCCCAGGAACCAATATAAGTTGTGTTGTTTGCTAGTCCCTCACACTTTCAGACAAGGTGTGATTTAAAGGGTTTATGCTGAGAACGAAGGTGCCGAAATGTGTGAGCCTGCGGGGCGGGCAGCCAGGGAGGCACGGCGGTGAGCTCTCCCCCAGAGCAGCAGGTATTTATAGGGCTGGGAAGGCGCTGCAGGCAGGAGGGGGGCTGAAAGCAAGGACAGGAAGGGAAAAGCAAAACTCCCTCTTGTAGGTACAGACACAGAGGGGAACGCCGAGACCTTTACACCGAAAATCACGATGGACTGCAGGACGATTCAGAGCTGGGCATCTGCCTTCCCGAGGCACTAGGCACTGCGGCTGGCACCTGGCAGGAGCAGGAGGAGGGGAAGGGACGTACCACAGAGGAAGAGCATCCCCTATCCAGTGACCACATGGCACAAGCACCGCTGTGGTAACCTCGTGTGTGTTTCTGTGTGTGCAGGACATGGCCCTGACAGCCTGAGCCCTGCCCCCGAGCACGTCCTACACGTGCCACTGGGGCAGCAAGGAGGGGCTCAGGGGGACGAGCTGAAAATACCATCAGTCTCCTTCGGTCACCTGAAGAGCCCAGCAAGAGCCCAACTGGCAGGGACAGGCCCGATGCCCCGGTCCAGCATTGTGTGGAAACGGTGTTTCATGGATAACACAGAGCCCTCGGCATCCACCCTGCAACACACACAGCAGCAGTTGGGTTGTAAAGCCCGAAGAAGGGTTTAAGGGCAGCTGGAAGGGGTAAATCGTTGTGGGTGAGGAAGGTACTCAAGAGGAGGTCAGCAAAAGGACTTCATAGAGCATGAAGGCTGCAGGGCCACGAATTCAGCTCAGCCGCT
Source organism: Strix aluco (assembly GCF_031877795.1). NCBI lineage: Eukaryota > Metazoa > Chordata > Aves > Strigiformes > Strigidae > Strix > Strix aluco. Next base: position 21,640,216 of record NC_133945.1, read on the forward strand.
CAAGAAGGCAGCCTGGCCCAGCGGGTTTGGCCGAGCTCTGAGCGGCTGCAGAACGCTCCGGCTCTTCTCAGGGACAGGGACACAGCAGCAAACTGGTGCAAAAATCTCCGTGCTACAGCCTTCTCCCACTGATTTTATTTTTCAGTGTATTCAGTGCTGCAGTTTTGTTTCCACTGCTGAGGTTTCTGGGCACAGATCCAAACTGAACGAGGAGAACAGCGCTGCCTGCTGTCACCCCTGCCAGTCCCTGCCTGCCGCCGCAGCAGCCGCTCTCCCAGGCCCTGGCGGGGGACAGAGGTCACAGCAGATCTTGTGTCCTGCAGGGCTCCAGCCAGCTAAAGCATTTTTAAAGCCTCTGTCAGATCCTAAGTAATGTGGGAAGGTTTTTCTTTTAAAAAATGTTTTTTTCAACTCATTCAGCTGTAACGTTGCAAATGCTGCAGTCACACTGTGACGTATGGTGGTGGGAAGCTGTGCCCCCTGGCAGTGCTCCCCAGGACCCCAGAGCTCCTGGCACTGGTGCATTCTCCTTGGAGGCAGAAAGCAGCTCCTGAGCTTTGGGCTTGTGTGTGGTTTGTGGTTCACATCCGTTTTCTGTGCCAGCTTTTTGCAATGTGTGAACTGGGCCAAACGTTCCCAGACAAAGGCTACAGGATTTCCAGCCTTTCGCACGCGTGGCCCCAGGGATGCAGCTTTCTGCAGCGGAGCTGCCACGTCCTTTTCTGATCGTGCACTGGGACACTGCCGCAGTAACAGCCTGCCAGAACCCAAACACACCGTGTTTACCACCGTGGTGGGGCCAAACATGTTGGAGGGTGTCTGAGGGGACGGGAACCTGCTGGTGGGTGCCCCAGGGCTCACAGCAGCCTTGGGAACTCGCTCCCTCGGCTGCGGGTGCTGCAGTAGGGTGGGAGCCAAGGTTCTGCTGGGGGCAGTGGGCCGGGGGTGCCGGCACCTCTCCCCTGCTCTGGCCGCAGAGGCTGCAGGCAGTGTTTTAGCAGTTTGACCAACGAACACCGTAACCTGCTGACGGATGGACCACGCGTTTTAGCATGAATCACGGGCCTAACATGGTGCTAACAGTTATCGATTATCAAATAAGTCTTTGTCACCGAGGCCTTCAGAACTCTTTGCGGGAAGAATGAAAGCTATTTTTTAAATATTAAGCGATCGATCTATTGAGTAAGTGGCAAGGGATAACTTTCTGCCTGTGTGATGCTGTGTGACGAGCGGTGGTGGCGGAGGCCGGGCCCCGGGGCTGAGCCGGGCTCTGCCGGGGCACCACATGCCGCTGCCCGTCCCTGGCCGAGGCGAGGGACACACGGACACAACCGGGCGGCAGCAGCGGGGCCAGGCCCGGGAGCAGCTACACGCGCCAGGGAGAAGCGCAGCCGCGGCTCTGTGCTCCCGCCCAAGCCAGGTACCGACTCCTAAGCGGGTTTTGCCCCGGGAAGTCATCGCGCTCCCAGCGCCGGCCCCGCGGGCGGTTCCGTTCCCGATCTGCCGGAGATGACCCCGATTTCCCCGGGCGCGCACCCGGCCCCGCGGCCCCGGGCCCGGCAGCCCCTCGGCAACCCCCGCGGGGCCAGCAGGAGCCCCCTGGGCCCGCGGGCAGGGGGGCCCGGGCTGTCACACCGGTGAGACCCGGGACCCTGCCCGGGACCGGCCGCTCCCCGCCTGGGCCGGGCGGGGCTGACCGAGGCCTCGCGGAGCGCTCTGCGGGCCGACAGCGCTCCCTGGCGGCAGCGGGGGCGCACGGCCGGTGGGAACCGGGAACGGGAACGGGGATCAGGGACCGGGGACAGGGGATGGGGACCAGGGACCGGCAACAGGACCGGGTACAGGAGTGGGGACTGGGGACGAGAACAGGGACCAGGGACTGGGACCAGGGACAGGGTACAGGGTCTGGGGACAGCACGGCGTGGGGGACACCATGCCCGGGGCCCTGGGCTGGGCCGGGGGCAGAGACCCCGCGGGGGCGGCCGTGCCCGTAGCACCGGGCTGTGCTGTGGGACCCCCGGCCGTGCGGGACCCCCGGCTGTGGGACCCCGCGTGCTGCAGCCCCCAGTCACAGTCGCGCGGGCCCCCACAACAGGCCCGGCACAGGGCCAGGGAGCCCCTCGAGCTGTCCCGCGGGCCCCGGCACTGCCACCGAGCGGGACAGAGCCGAGGGGGATGTTGGAGGAGCCCCATGGAGCGCCTGTGTCCCCACCGCCGGGGGACGGGCCGGGATCAGGTGCCCCCACTGCCCGAGGACCAGTGGGGCTCTCCGAGGGGTCCCCGTGGGCCCGGCGGCTCGGCCCACTTCGACACGGGGCCAGGGCAGCCTCTGCCTGCCTGCGGCTTCAGGAGACTCAGCCCTGGGCCAGCACACACTGCCCTGCCTGCACAGCCTGCCTGCACCACCCTGCTTGTACCGCCCTGCCTGCACCACCCTGCCTGCACTGCCCTGCCTGTGCTGCCCTGCCTGCACCGCCTGCCTGCAGTGTTCTGCCTGCACTGCCTGCTCCTGGAGCGGGGCCTCTCCCAGCTCCCACCCTGCGGAGGACGGGGTGACATGGGCAAGGCCCGACACTGCAGCATCGGCCCTCGCTTCTGCTGCAGCAGCCAGAGCCCCCGGGGCCAGTGAGCCCACCCGCGCCGGGTCCGCAGGGCCAGCCTGGGGCCTGTCCTGAGTCCGTGCTGCCAGAGCCTTGTCTCTTGGGCAGGACAGGCTGCAGGACCTGGGCCCAGCTGAGCCCCCCTGGCCGCTCCCCAGGCCCGGCTGCGGCTCGGCGGCGGCTCGGCAGAGTGTGCTCTCGGCTCGCAAACGCGGGCTGGCGGTGCGGCTGCTGCAGGCCCAGCACGCCTCGGTGGGGAAAGCCTGCGTGTCCTTTTCCTGCAGCGCTTTGAGTCGAAGCTCTGCTGCTCTGGAGAACGCCTGGCTAAGAGAAGACGGAGCCCCGTCCCTCTCCATCACCGGCCCTTTCTGTCAAGGCGGGAGGCCGCAGTCTGGCTCTCCATAGCCCGGCCCCGCGGGCGGCTCGCTGGGGGAGCTGGGGCTGGTTTCGCTCATCAGACCCTCCCTCCTGGCAGCACCAGGCACCTCCTGCTCATCAGCCCCCCAAGGAGCCTCTGAAGAGGCTTCAAAGCAGCAAACCCTTCCCTCACCTTCTGCAGTAATGAGTGAAGCAGGATTAGGCTGGGCTTTAGCTGCACTGTGCTGGCGCTGGCTGAGGAGCTTGTTGGGGAAAAGGAAAAGAAACACGGTAGTGAAACGCCTCCTGTTAACCCTGGGACAAGGCCGGGCTATGCCGCGGGGGCGAGCTCACCACTCCTGCTGGATTTCTCTTTTACCTAGAAAACAGGCGGCTGCGCTGTACTAGTCAGGCTCAGACGGCTGGAGGGGCACAGGCCGTCAGGCCGCGGGTTGCCCAGCTGCCATGGCGGGAGCAGCTGAGGTAGAGCGCGACAGGCGCTGCCCAGACCCCAGCGCCGCAGCTGCCGCCCGGAGAAGGGCCGCGGCTCGCACCGCCCGCGTCCGCCCTGGCTCTGCAGAAACCCCTGGGCCACCCTGGCCTTTGGAGAGGCCCGAGTGGCCCCAGCGGTGCTGCCTGTCGGAGCGGCTCCGTACCCGGCCGGTCCTTGGCGGGATGGGGAGCCAGGGGCAGCGGCACGGCCTCTCCCCCGCCACTGCGGGCTGCCTGGCCCCGAGGAAGGCAGCGTGCTGCGTAGTGCCCTACGAGCAGGATCTCCCTCGGCACACTTGCCAAGCTGGGGCTGGAGCCGTTCGCTCCGCGGGCTGGGTGCTGCTGCCATGACCGAGCGTGGCAGAGTCTGCGCGCCTGCCACGCTGCCTGGGCGTATGGGCGCCATACACTGGTGCGGAGCAAAGCTGGTTAGCGACGACATGGCCTTTTATCTCCTCTGCCTGAAGAAACAGAAAGAAAAGCAACTTTCTGTTCCAGGCTCTTTAATTTTGTGCAGCACTTTACTGCCACAGTGAAGGAGCTCTGGAAACCCCGGAGAGGGAAAGAGGCTCTCGAAGCCCCACGCCGGGGACTCCCCTGCAGCAGCAGTGAGCGGTGGGAGGCAGCTGTGGTCGTTGGTTCCCACCGTTGCTGTTCCCGGGCAGCAGCAGGAGCGCTGCAGCTGGATCTGCTCGCTCAGGAAGGGCTTTGCCTTGACCGTGGGCAGGAGCTTTGCATCTGCCCAAGAGCCCGGCTGCCTTCAGGGCTGGCTGAGCTTTCTGCTGGGGCTGCGGGAGGCTCCTGCCCTGTTTGGTGGAGAAACAAAGGCAGGTCCTTGGCCAGAGGCAGCTCCACCTCTCCTGGATGCCCCAGTTGGCTGCTGGGGAGCCGCTGCCTGTATTTAAGATCAGCCACTTGCCTGCTTGCCTGTTTGATTCCTGAGCAGCAGGCAACAATGCGCCTGCTGTGATAGTTCAAGTTGTGTTTGTTTCTGCCTTTCTTCCAGCTGAGAAATTCACTCCATGAACTTTTCATCCTCTTGTCCTGGGGCAGGAGAGGCCACGGCTGGCGAGGCGGGCAGTGGTGAGCAGGTATGTTTGCTGCTGGCTCGTAAAGGCTCTTTCCCAGCTGAATTAACCTGGCCAACTCAGGCAGCGTGCAGGCAGCTGGCATCCCTGTCATGCACGGGCCCACAGAGCGGCGATTTCAGGGATCCCCTCTGCTCCCTGTGGTGCTGGCAGCTCCTCAGCCTTGTCCCAGGCTGCACAGTGACCCCGGGAATGGTGACGGGGGATTTGGGGGATTGGAGAAGAGGAGGATTTGCTGCATTTCCTGCAGGGCTAGCTGGGGCAGCCTGTGTGGAAGCTCCTCGTGTGGGCAGGAACGAGCCCAGACCAGGCTTGGGAGGAGGAGGTGTGTCCACCAGCCTTCTCCATTGCTGGGCTCTGTCCAGGCGGCTGAAGAAGGCGAGGAGGGAGGAGAGCGGGTGCCGTGGGGCTTCCTTGGCGGGTCTGAGCGTGTGCCCCGAGCCCATGGGGCACGGGGCCGGGTGTGCTGCCCCCGAGAGCCCCGTCTTGGTGGGAGCCAGGCCTGCTACGGGGGCGGCCGCAGCTCACGGCTGGGCTGGGGAGTGGGGCTGGAGGATTAGCATTCCCGTTCCCTTCCGCTAATAGATGGGACTCCGGGAAGCGCAGCGCCTGCACCTGCCGTTTCATTACACTTTGTTAAGCACCCTGTAACTATGACCGATGGCGCTTCCCCGGCGGCTGCTGCTATGAGCGTTTCAGTCGTATTTTTGCTGTGCTGGCAGCACAGAGCCGAGCAAAGGACAAGTGTAGCTGTGTCGAGACATTCACTTGGGCTCCTGAAGTGATGCTGAGGGAACTGCAGCAAGAAAAGCAACAGCTTTGTAGGGAAATCCGTAGGCGGGGGAAACGGCTGCTGACAGAGCCGCTGTGGCATGGCTTACCGAGCGCCTAATGAAGGCTGGTGCCGTGCTGGGGCACCCTGCCCCACTGCTGTGTGCCTGCCAAGGAGACCTCCTGTCCCGTCCCTTTCCGGACCCCCGTCACCATGAGGTGACCTGGTCCCTCCATGCACCTCCAGGGCTCCTCCCCATAACAGCCAGGACCAGGGCATGCTGTGGAGGAGCGCCTTGTGCCACGGGGCACCCATGCTGTCCTCTGCGTGGGGGACAAGGTGGAAGCGTTCCCATCCATCCCCGAAGAGCCAGAGCAAGTCCCAGTGCCGCCAGCTGAAATGGCGCTGGATCCTGCGGGCGCTGGGCGGCACGTGTGCGTTTAAACACGCTGAATGTGGGTCAACTCTGCCAATGACGCTTCATTAACCGGGGGATGGATGTCTGGTGTCCCGTGGACAGTCACTTAATGGACATACTGTAAAGGATGTGCTGCCCTGATTAAGTGTCTCGGGGACTTTTCTGTCTCAGAGTGAAGACAGACAGCGAAGCACCTGGTAACTCTTTGCATGCCAAGACTTGTGGTACAAGAGGAAACAGATGGTGCTTTGCATTCACACACGACGAGAGCAGAGAAGTCTCTTCTGGCGCTTAAAGTGTGAGCTAGGCAAGGAGCAGAATTTGTATCTTCAGATAAAATCTTCCCCCAAATATGCTCATGTTCTGGCAATAAATTTAAAAAAATCAAATCTTGGCTGTCCTTATCGGTGCATCAGCATTTGCCCTCATGGAACTGAGCTGCAACTGGCAAGAAAGAGCAGTCAGTGTTGTGGGGTAAAGCTTTCTGCCCCCTCTGAGCACCCCCATGGCCTTCCCAAGGGCGTCACAGCCCCAGCAGAGCTCCCAGACCTGACAGCAGGGTGTCATAGCATGCAAACACTCACACAACCCACCCGTTACCCCTGGCAGTGGGCAGGTGCTCTGTGGAGATCCCCAGAGTTCAGTTTTCCAGCAGCGCTGGGCGTGGAGGTCTCCAGGCCGGTGCCTGTGCAGCTCTGGCAGAGGTGCCTCCCTGCCCGTACCAGGCTCTGTGGCTTCTGCAATGTCAAAGAAAACTTGGGAGCACATTGCTGGTTTATTTGCTCAGCAGCAACCTGCAGCTCTAAGGATGAGATCATGAACCTGTGAGAATTGTCAAGTCCTCTCTTTGCGATAAATCAGCATCTCATTGCATTTGTAACGTATCAGCTTAATACAATCCTTATTCAAAAAGCACTAATCCTATTCCTCCAGAGAGATGTGTCTGATTAGATTAATTAATCAGTTTGCACTGGAGGTTTTCCTAACACTTGAACTTCTCTGGGGCAAATCCTCTCTGAACCCTAAGCTCTCTGTCTGAGCTGGGGAGGAAAGGGGAGCAGGGCAAAGGCATGGCCGAGCTGGAGGAAAGGCCTCGCTGCTGCAGCTGCTCCGGTCAGGCAGGAGGGGAGCGGCTTTGGGAAGCGGGGTGCTGCCCAGCGATGCTTCGAGCCGCGCAGCTGGTGCAGAGCCCTGCTTCTGGCCACAGCTCGCCTGCCCGCCGGGCACAGCCGCCCCGTGCCTGGAGAGCCACTGCCGGGCACCAGCCCCGTGCCCCACATCACTGAACCCCCCACTGCGATACCGGCAGTGCCTGCCGCCCACCGGTGCAGCACATCTGACCGGGGAGCTCTGCAGGGGTCTGCTTGCTGGTGCTTTTCCGAGTTGCCCCACTTTTTATACATGTTTTGATGAGTAAATTTGCCACATCAAGCTGATCTAACTCCCAGCAGGGCCCCCTGTGCACTGGAACATGATGGAATCAAAATGATGATGTTTTAATTGCCAGTCAGGATGGGCACACCTATTTTTAGCCATTATCTTCATAGCTGCCAAAATAAAAGCTTTGGAAAATTGTTAGTTATTGCTCAGATATATTGCTTAGTTACGCTGTAGTAGATTATTGTGTTGGTCAATGGTGTGTAGGTGAGGAGCTGAGTGGAGACCATCCCTGTGGGCAATGGGCACAGTGTGAGCCCAGAGACCGTCCCCGTGTGCGATGGGCACGGTGTGAGCCCAGAGACCATCCCCGTGGGCGATGGGCACAGTGTGAGCCCAGAGACCGTCCCCGTGTGCGATGGGCATGGCGTGGGCCTGGCCACCCTCTCTGTGCGGAGCCGGTGCAGGCGACTGTGCTCAGGTGCAAGCCCAGGAGACGGGGCGGACGCTGTGGCAGGCGGATCTCAGAGACGGGGACACATCGCTGAACACTGTCCCCAGGGCTGTTCCCACTCACTGGCAAGGACTAAAAAATATCATTAACGTTTGTATTGCTTTACGCTCTCCCTGCCCCTTCTCACATACAGCAAAAAAGGTGATTTAAAATTTATCAGCAAGTGTCAAGATAACCTATGCAATTCAGAATCAAAGTGCAAAGACCAGCACGAAATGACAGCTGCAGCATCCATGGAGTCACATGTTTTATCCCAGTAAGTACATGAAAATTGCAATGTGCTTTTCTGCTATTCAGGCTGAAGGGCTCCTTTAACACAGACCATCTCCTGATATCAAAGTGAATGATTTCTTTCATTATTCCTGGTTATGAAGCCTATTTTCATGTTATTTGTCATTTGTGAAGCAATTTGGTTTAAAGACAGCTCGAAGCTTTTGTACTGAGCAATCAGGGAGAAAGTAGGGAAGGAATAACTAAGGGGAAGATTGGGATTCTTCACCTGCTCTTGCATAACCAAACGCAGAAGCTGCCCTGTGCAGGGCAGGGATCTGTTCCCCGGCAATTGGATTACGTGAGCACTCCGGGGCTCAGATGATCTCCAGGCAGGTGGGTGTGCAGGAGAGGGGCTGGGCTCTGCGGTTTCAGCTTCCCGAGAACTAACAGCACCTCTGGGACACATAGGGAATTTAAGTGACTTTGGAGCCAGCGACTTTCTGCAACTCACAAATTTGGACTTAAGAGCCAATCAATTGTGCAGTTGTTTTCACACCACCAGAAATGGAGTATGGATCTGCCAGAGGAATTTTAGAGGGACTTTTTATCCTCCCATCTGCAGCCGGGCTGCTATTCCTCATGCTGAAAAGCCAGCCGTAAGAGCATCCTGAAACCCAGACCCTGCGCTGCTGCAGGGCTGATGTATCGCTCACCAAGGAGTAATACGGTGGCACCAGCAAGGAGGGAAACAAGGGGCAGAATCAATTCTCCAGCAAGTGTTGTTTGATTTTGTCATAAGCCCCCAATATTCTACATTTTAAAATGTAGCTGCTCAGCCTTGAGATGAAAAGTGGTGGCATTAAAATGCCACGGAAGGCAGCTGCAGCCAGCGAGCACCAGGCGATTCGCACCCCGGGTGCCGGGCACGTCGCCCTCCCGTGCTGCTGGGCCCAGCCAGCCCCAGGCCCCGCTCACACCCTGACCCACACCCTGACCCACACCCTGACCCTTGTCCCCGCCCCGTGCTCCCGCAGCGGAGCTGGGCAGGACTGGCTAGGACAGAGCTGCCCCCACACCACACACCCCTGCCCACCCGCGAGAGCTCTGGGGACACCTCGCCTCTCACCCGCGTAGTGTGCAGGGCCGAAGGCAAGGCGGCATCTTGCCCGCACCGGGTGCCGAGGGGTGTCCCCGTGGGGGCCTGGGGCTGGGGGGACCGTGGCCAGAGATGCATCGGGGAGCAGGGACCGAGGCTGTGCAGCCTTTGCGGAGGTGCCTCAGCCATCCCCAGTGTCAGCTGTGGAGGATGCTGCTCACCCTGGGAGCTGAAGGCGCTTTGCACTCAAGACAAGCAGCTTTGCTCGAAGTACAGAGGTAAGAATCCCATCACTTCCAGCAGGATATTTTTATTGGCCGCTCGCAGAGAAGTGGCATTGCAAGTCTAAAATAGCTACTGATGTAAAAGCAAATATGGGGAATGTGCCTGCAGAGGCCCCTCCCGACAGAAACAGATCCCATCTGCTCCACACCAAGCACATTTCAAAAGGGTTTTAGTCCAGTTTCAGGGATTTTGTTCTCTCTCTTTGTACTCTGTATTTTAAGACTGAAGTGAGACAGGGTGATGTGAGCAGGGGTTATCGTGCACACAGCAGCCCAAGGTACAGCTTAAGGGGTCCCTTTCCTCCCCGTCCCACGTCATCCTGCATTGCCATCGCACCTCCTTGTCCCTTGGTGTCCGCCGGTCCCCGCAGGAAACGTTTGCTGAGAGCAACATAAATACAACAGTCCCCCTAGAGACGTGCTTTATCAAACACACCTTTCTCCCAGCAAATCTGCAATTAATTCTGTGCTGATTAGAAGTCACGGCTAATGAAGGAAGCTGGTGGAGGTGGGCTGGGGCGCAGCAGGTAATAACGGCACTGGAGCACTTGAGAATTAATTGTAAAGGCAGCAGAGGGGTGAAAAAGCTGCTGTAAGCATAAGGAGTCAGTGAGCAAAGTGCCAGCTCCCCGGAGCTGCCCTGTGGCCCTGCTGCTGCACCCCAGCCCTCCCAGCTCGCTGCACTCCCCGGAGGCACTGAGGACCCCGGACAAGGCAGGGGATATGTTACACCCAGCCCAGCAAAGGGCTCTGCTTGCCCGGCCACCCCGGGCATGGCACCTGCCTTCGGCGTTGGGGCATTACTCCCTGTTGCCAAATCCCCAGTGTTGGCCCCCAGAAGGGGTGACCCCGCAGAGCGGGCAGGGCTGTGGTCGGCACGGCTGGGGGGCCCTGGGAGCCTCCTCCTGTCTGGGGCTGTGAGGGGACACCCAGACCTCACAGCTTCTCCTGCCAGACACACGCGTGTAGTGACTGTGCAAGATCGCATCCTTAAAACTACAACCGTCTGGAGACGAAAAGAAAGTTGCTTCCATGACTGAAAATTAAAGATACTGCTTCCTGATCATTGTAAAATTGACTTCTAAAATAAGATACTTAATTAAATGTATCCATTCTTCTGATACCACTCAAAAGAGTTAAGTCCAGAAATGATGCAGAGATACCGTGGGATAATGTATTCATGCGGATGGTTATCTTCCTCATAAAGGCATTATGAAAGTAGCAAAAGTAATTGCATTATATTTATGTCAATTCTCTTATTTAACTTGGCTGCAAATGAAGTATTCTGTATTGAACTGCAACCCATTTTAATTTACAAAACCAGCTCTGCTTTGCTCAGTAGTATTGCAACTAATGAAAAATGACTCAAAGGAACAGAACTTTTCCATATGAATGCTCATATAGACCCCCAACAGACAGGCTCAGTAGATGGAGCAGCTACCGGGGCCAAGGCAAACCATGGACCGAGGGAAAAAATAAACTGAGTTTTAGCTTGCTCTGAAACTTGGAGGAGCGGAGGGCTCATCTCCCTGCCAGGCCCCTCTCCTGGGGGATGCAGCACCAGCAGCCCCCTCACCTCTCCTCTGACCTTGTCCCACTGGGCATGGGGCTCGGCTGCAGCTGTCTCTGCTCCTCGGGGCCAGACTCTGCTCTCCCGGGCCTTGGGAAGCCCTGTGGCCAGTGCGGGTGGCTCACTGGCCGGCTGGCCCGCAGCGCTGGCTGGGACAAGGCAGCCCCCACAGGCCTTGATCTGCGCCTTAGGCGTGTTCGGGAGGAGCGGGTCTGCCCTGCACTGCCCATCGCGTGACAGTGACATCCCCGCCACGGTGGAGCTGCCACAGCAGCAGGACGTGCCCTTGGCCGCAGGCAGGGAGGGTGGCAGCACCCCTCCCGTCCCCGTGTCAGCGCCGGGCACTAATCCAGCCCGATGTTTCTGCACGCAGAGGCATTCCCGAGTGTGCTCAAACATGGTAATTTATTATTATTTATTTACAAGCGACAGAATGTCTTCTGACCTTTCGGTCCTGCCGGGCCAGCTCCAGAGCGGCGGCTCTAATAGCGTCTCGCACATCCAGAGAATGCCAAAGTGACGCTGGCCTGGGCTGCCTCGCGCCGGCAAGAGGGGCTGGCGTGACCGCAGCGGCTGTGCTTGCTCCCGCCGAGCGGAGCTCAGAGCTGGCAGTGCCGGGCGGTGGGGCAGAGGCTCTCTGCTCTCGCCAGTATCTCAGGAAAGGTTTTATTTGTGTAGCTCCGGGGATGGCAGCTCACCCTGCGAGTCCTGCGAGTGCTGGGCGAGCAGTGCCGGGTGCGCGTTCTAAAACCCGCGTAGCCCCAAGGCCAGGGCCTCGTGCCCCGCGCGCTCCCCAGCCCCAGCTGCCTGGCAAAAGGCAGCTCCATGTCCCCTCACCCACCCTGCGCTGCGGGCGCAGGAGCTCGGGTGCTTATTAAGCACATCTGAAGGCCACCACTCACAGGCAGATGCGGAGATACAGAGATTTTCATTGTCAGTGACAACATTAATGTTGCATGATTTACAATCTCCTGCGCGCCTGCTCTTCTGGCAGCAAAGCATCTGCTTCAGGCCCGTTTGGGTGGTTTAGATCTGTCCTTGAGGATGTAATAGAGTTATTGAGAGGGCGCAAACATTGATTGATTCGTATTGACTTGCTTGGCAGGCGGCCTCGCATGGCTGTATGGGAGGGAAGGTTTGGGGCAGGGGACAGGGGACAGGGGACAGGGACCCACGGGCGCTCAGCATTCACCCCCCAGCCAGCCCCGCTGTCCCCTCCTGGAAATGCCACTGCAATGTGCTGAGCCACATCCCTGCCACCGGAGTTTGGCTCCTGGCCCCGAGCAGCAGCAGAGCCCAGCCTGGTGCTGCCCCTGGGATGCCCTGGCCCCCCACCTGGGGGGAAGGGCTGGAGCTTGTGCCGCTGGACCCCCAACCCAGGACCGGCCTCCCTGGCTTCTCCCCACAGGCAGCTGGTTCTGTCCTGGCAGCACCAACAGCCACTTGTTGCTGGGTCCCCTCGTGGGACCTGCCTGGTGCCGTTGGTGCTCACTGACCCAGAGTCATGCCCTGGGCGACTGCAGGGACGATGGCCCTGAGCCGCTCCCAACGAGGTGACAAAACCTATCGGCACAGTTCCGGAGCAAAGCGCTCCCCATGGAGGGGCTGCCGGGACAAGGGCTCTGGAAACGGCACGCTAGTGCTCTTAGCCCCGACAGAGACAGGCAACTCCCTTCTTCCCTCGGGCCAGCACCGGTTTGATGGCCGCTGGTTTTGTGCTCCTCCAGCATGTGTGCTCCAGAGACACTTGGATGAATAGAGATGAGGAAAGAAATGTCCATAAAAATTCACCCTGTTCAATAAGCTGAAGCAGAAAGGCACTGAAATCCATCATCCTGCAAAGCCACCGCTATTCGAAACCTTGCAGTGCTTTCAAGTAGCCAGAGCCCGCTGGATCCGGCCAAGCTGGGAAGCGGGGGTGATGGTTTTCAGGATGGAAAATCCACTCAGATGCGACCAGCTGGGGGGCAGCGGGTGGCCCTGGCAGCCCAGGCCTGGCCCTGGGTTGGCTCTGTACCGTTTGGGCAGGGCAGGCAGGGACGGCAGCACATGATGCCTGTGGCCATGGGGACTTGGGCCCTGCAGCCCTGGGATGGAGCCCAGAGCATGCCGGGACAGGCTGACCCCCCCAGCACCCCACAGCATGACCAGCGAGGGCCTTGGCCACCTGCCGAAGCGCCACGGGAGCACAGTCGGGTTTTGCCCGTTCCTGAGCACACAGACTGCACGGCCGCGAAGGACCCTCGTGGGTTTTGGAGGGGACCCCCCCAGGCCGGCAGCAGGAGCCGGTGGGGGGTGTGCAGAGGGGGGGGACCTTTTCCAGAGTGCCAAAAAGGATCGGCAGGTCTTGCTGCTGCAGGTGACAACCTCAGGGCTCGCTGTGACCACAACTCTGCAGCCCCCCAGGAACCAGCCTGCTCGGGTGGGGGGCAGCCCCCCAGGACAGCAGGAAACCTCCCGGGCTGGTGGGTCAGCTGCCCCCGTGCCGTCGGCGCTCTGGGCACGTGCTGCGGCAGCTCCCGCCGAGCGGCACCCCAAGACGTAATTGAATTCACGCTCTTGGATTTAACTCATTATCCTGTCAAGGTTTTGGCATTTCAAATGATTCACAATTGCTTCAATTATAAGAATGGGGGTGTTTAGACAGTTCTACCCACCCTGCCTTCCAGCCTTCCCATGTCTGGCGTTCCAGGCTGCAGGCACATAACCCATCCGTGCTTCAGACCCCCCTGTCAGGGCAGAGTCTGCCCCAGGGGCTCCCAATCCTCCTCTCCCTCCCAGACACACTTTGTGGGGCCCCTCACGCAGTCCCTTGTGGTGGGTGGTGCTGGGGACTCAGCCCGGTGCAGTGCATCTCCCCTTCCCTCCTGAAACGGGTAACATTTACTTAAGGCAGCATCTGTCCTGGCAGTGCCCTGCAGACTCACAAGGAAATTAATAGCTCTGTTTCCTGCTTTTGTGGTGCAGAATTGTAATTCTTCACGGCGCTGTAAAGAGCTGCGCACAGCGGTGCAGGGAGGGACGACCAGGAGCAAGCTCTGCAAAAGGACGTTTAGACCTGACCTCCGGAAAACATTTGTTTATCGTGGTGGGACCAGCTGGAATAAGGAGTAGCTGCCTGAAGGCAGCACAGGCAGGGGACAGGCAGGAGATGAAACTGCATGGCCAGTCCTGTGCGGTGCTGGGAGGTGCTGCCTGAGCCCACAGGCAGCTCCCGTGGCCCCCCCGGGGACAGGGGGGCAGCACCAGGGTGCGGGAGGGAGGGAGGGAGGGAGGGAGGTTGTCACCGTGCCCATCTCATAGCCCTGCATGAGTTCACCCCATTCTGCTTCAGCCACCACCCCCCAGCACCCCTCAAACCTTCCTCCACCTTCAAGGCAAAGCCTTCCTCCACAGACCCCGGGGCCCCCTCGAGAGCAGAAGCCTCCCACTTCCACTTTGCTCCATGGTTATTTTATTCAAATCACCAGGTCGATACCTGATTAATTTATAGTACCCAGGACCAGCTTTGGAGTCTTTAAATAAAGAAATATAAAGAATAACAATTAAAGAAGCAGTTACAGCATTTGCTACTTCTTTGGGACAAAGATACTCCAATGCAATTCCTTGAGAAGAGCTCTAACATTTCACACCTGAACATCCCAGCTTGGGGCCTGGGCACTTGCTGCTCCCTATCACCAGCTCCACAGCCTTTCCCTTCTGCAGGAGCCCACCGCTGGATCTGGGTGGCTCCAAGCCAGGAATCTCCCTCGAGTCTCCCTAAAATCACTGCAGCGGGGTCCTGCCAGCCCTGGCTGCTCCCCGCACCACTGCCCCTGAGCTGCTGACCTGGGAGTTGTGCCCCGAACGGACATCAGACACGAACACTGAAGCAGTTTTAATGCCAGGGTCAGTTGTTTGGTGCCAAGGTCATTTGTTTGGTTTTGTTCCTTCTTTTCCACGTTGCCCCTCCCTTTTTGTGCTCTGAAAATATAAAATAGCAGTGTAAAACTCAAACTGTACTATGAAAGTAATCAAAGGCATGTAAAATATGTATTTGTAACAGGAACACCAAATTCATCACCTCACGCACATTAAATATTGCCTATTTGGAGTCTGATGACAAAGCGTGTATCAAGACATATTATGTAAAATGGACAAGTTAAATCCAATTGGGCCTGAGTTAACATCAGTATTAGAAACCTAACTTCTGCATTTCCTAGCTTTCTGAAATTTCCAGTCCATAATTTTGCTGCTGAGGTAAGGTTGAAGAGATTGCTTTTGATACCTGGGGTCCCCATGCTTCGCTCAGGTAATTTTAATATATTTTCTAAATCGCCTGGCACACCAATGCCCAGCGCTCCCAAAGAGCTGTTTAATGGCACTCACCGGTGTTTGGCACAGAATATATTCATTAGATACCCACAGAAGTTAACTGCAGATTCAGAAAGCCCAAGCTCTTTATAGGAAATGCAAAACAATTAATATAAACGCTGCTATTTACTTACAGCAGCAATCCGATGGCAGCAGGGGCTGCTCTCGGGGCTGTGCAGCAGCCGGCGTGCTGCTGGGCTCCCTGCGCTGCCCGCGCAGATGGAGGGGAGCGACCTGCCCGGGGGGCCCCAGCCCTGCCCAAAGCCTTTCGGCAGAGGCATCGCTCTGTACTTCCCGATAACCTCATTCTTCCACCACACCAGCTCCCCTTTCGCCAGGTGAGCTGCTCAAGGAGGCATCGGGCACCTTCTCTCCGTGGGCTTTGGGTGCTGGGGGGCATGGGGGGCCAGGATCCAGCTGCCACCCCAGCAGTGGATCTGCCCTCTGGCGTGCCGGCTAGCCCACGGCTGCACCAGGCACGGGGCTGGGAGCTCTCACATCCTTATAGATATTTCACTTTCTCCCTCATCCTCATCCCCATTCCCAAAGCAGACCAGCACTAACTCTGCCGGCTACCTCGCCAGCTCCGGCCCGGGGGCTCAGACCTGGACACGGGTGGGTGCCCGGCTCAGGAAGCCTGGATGGGCGCTGGGGCACGAAGCAGCTCACCCTGGGCATGCAGCCCCTCACCCCCAGCCCCCCCCAGCCTCGGGGGCTCTGCCCCGTGCTGCATGTGGAGGAGCCTGGGCTGCAGACCCTGCCACTCCGCTCACCCCAGCACCCGCCAGCCTCCTCCTGGGCACCCGTGGGGCAGCCCCAGCCCGCTGGTACCAGCACGGGAACCCCTTCCTGGTGCCCAGTGGGTGCGGGGTTGTGGTGAGGCCGAGGCAGCAGCACGGTGTGGCAGAACGCAGGCGGGAGCAGCAGGAAGGTTGTCCGTGTTCCTTATGGTCAGGATAGGGGCCTGACGCCCTGCTCGGGCACTACCTCTCCTCCTCTAATGGAGACTATGGAGAAGGGGGCTGAGCCCACGCTGGCCCTGATGGGTGCTGGTGCAAGCCCTGCTCACCGTCCTGGGCGTGCGCGGGGGCTTGTGTGTGCCGTGTCCCCCAGACCCTCCCTGTGCTCCCGCGGGAGGTACCTGCTTTGAAACGCAGCTCAGATGAGGCAGAGTGGTCTGAAAACACACCCAACCCTTGTGCTTTCTTTGGGTGCCACTGGGTGCTGGCAGGAAGATGATGAGACCCTCCTCTAGCACTGACCAGGTTACTACATTACACCCGGCTAATTTGCTCCTGGGTGCCCACAGCTATCCCGTGCTGAAACCCTTGTTCCTACCCAGCAGAAATACATTTACACGCCCCTCTGTCCCTCTCTGGTCTGGTGGCCAGGCTGCTGTTATCCCGGAGGCTTTCCAGATGCCAGTCTGCTGAGGACAACACTTGCCCACGCCTGCTGAACTGATCGTTAATACCCTGCAGATTTTTTCAGACTGTATCTGTTCTTTTCCCCCAGCCCCATTTGGGAGCGCAGTGCCCGCAATGCGCCCGAGGCGGAAGCCCTGGATCGGTGGTGTCTGGAGAGGGGCTGCTCCGCACTCCCAGCCCCAGGCAGGGCCCGGGCAGTGAGAGGGCAACGCTGAAACAGCATCGTGCCGAGCTGAGCCACAGCAGCTGGGATTCGTCACACGTGAAGCGTTTTGCCTGCGGCTTTGGACTTTGCTCTGTGTCTGTATTTCTCCATTAACCCCACATACTGGATGCACTCAGAATACAGTCTCTGGGATTTCTATGTGGTGGTTGCTGCACTAGTTAGAAATCCTGCTAGAACCTCTCCCACATGGGGCCACCCGGGGCGGGCCGGGTCTCGCCAGGAGCTTGACCTGGGTGCTCACATGGTGCCCTGTCCCGGCGAGGCCCTGGGGACCAGCAGCACCGGGCTGGCTCTGGGGGAAGCTCTGCCCTCAGTGGCAAGGGGTGAGCACAGGGACTGGAGCGCTTTGGGGGAGCAGTGGTGCAGACCATCCCCTGGCCCCCCCCGGGTATTTCAGTGGTCAGCACAAGCACCCAAACATGGCACCACAGCTCGTTACGCTGGAGGACGGAAAAGGCGGGTGGCAGCGGTTTGCAGCTCCTGCTCGGAGAGCAGCACCCGGCTGCCCTGACCACAGGCCACCCCTGCAGCCCCGGCGCGGCCCGGGAAGGCACTGACCTCCTGCCCTCGCGCAGCAGGAGCTGCGGGCTGCACCCCAAAACCCACTGCACGAACTTCCAGTGCAAGCCTGCAATGCCCGCACGGCTCTGCCGCGGCCCACGCTGCCCGGCAAGGGCTGATTTCTGGTCATTTAATGTGGATGTTTGAAAATAAGAGACCTGCTTTGGGGGTGTCTTGTAGGGCACCCACCTCACCAGTTCTGACAGTCCTACTGCAGAGCTGCAACCTTTACCCTCTCCCACCAACTGCTCCCAGACTTGTTTTCTTTGGGCTCTTTCCGACACCCCCTGAGTGCTCCCCTGCCCCAAGGCATCTTCTCCCCCACCCATGACGCCCAGCACCCACCTGGACCAGCCCGCTGAGGGCTTTGCCTCCTCAGAGGGAATAAAGGCCCTTTGTGGCTGCGGCCTTTATTCTGCCACAGCGGCTGCCAGGGGTGACAGGTGACAGTGCTGCTGCCTGGCCCCGGGGGCCGCTACACTGGGCTGGTCACCGCGGGGGCTGAAGCACCCCCAGACCCCCGCAGTGCAGTTGAGGCACCAGCGTTGCTGTTGAAGTGGGGATCCCCCCGCGGCCTCATTCCCTGCCTCTCCAGGGGAATTCCTCCAATCTCAGCCACTTTGGCCGCTCATTTCCACGGCAGGAGGCATGCCTTGAGATGCGTGGGGGTGGGGAAACGTCCCCGCTTGCTGTCTGGCAGCAGCAGGCACTTCTCCGCAGTCTATTATCCAGAAGCTTATTCAGTCCAGTTTATTCCTCCTGCTAACGAGCCCAGAAATGCATTCACCGGCAAAGAGCTTTCTCCACACAGCCAGGAAGGGTCCCAAGGTCAGAGGATGCTTTTCTCCAAGGCTGTGTATTGCTGCAGCCAGGAGCTCTCACTCCACGGGCGCAGGGTCCCTGTGGGGGGACGGTGGCACCCGGAGCCCGTGCTCCCCCGCCGAGCTGCGATGCAAAGGCTGGTCACCGGGCTGGGGGCCAGCGCAGCCCCTGCCCCAGGGAAGGGGCTCAAAGGAACAATTTCCCTGGAAACACCAAGGAAAGGCAAACCCCAGCGAGAAAGGGAGGTGGCCAAGCAAGAGCCCCGGGGCAGGGGGCTGGGCTGGGTACTCCCCTGCCCCCAGAGCCCCTCAGAGGGGCAACAGCCTCGGGCTGGCCCCATCCCCAAGCGGGGTGAGCCAGGGACCCCCAGCTCCGCTCTCCCCGGGGGTGACGTTTGGCCCCTCCTGGAGTCAGGAGCAGGGGGCTCGGGCTCCGTCATTCCTCCCGTGGCTGTTTCAGAGCCTCTTTGTGCTGGCGAGAGCCCGTGGGGGGGATGCCCTCTCACCCCACGCTAATAGCAGAGTAGAGGTTGGTGCAGTATGTCCTGCTTGGCGAGGGAATAACAGCACTTCAGAGACCGCTTCCTCCAATCACAAAGTAGAGCCTCCACCTAGAGAACATTAGCTCAGACCCCCTGATGTAAGTGTGGTCGTTGAAATCCATCTCAACTCTTTAATAGAAAAGGTAGAAATTCCTCTGCTATTCATCTCTGATATTTATATAACTAACCACCAAGCTAAGGCGCACTCTGAGCACTGATCTCAAACAAATACTTATTCAAGACTAGAGATTTAATCATTACTTCTGAAAACATAGTTGTTATTTTTCTTATTATATTTTAGAGAGACAGAGAGAGGCAGAGTGGCTTTTTCAGACCAGCCCAGCTTTGCTGCGGGTACGCTCCGGCGCTGCTGGTCCTGGGCCTGGCTGGGGCGCGGGGGCTGCGCTGACATCCCCCTCCCCGGTCGGTGCAGCACCGGGTCAGCCCCCACGTGCCAAGTCACTGCAGGCTGGTCCCTGCCCGAGCCTGGGGAGGCTTCAAGGGAGCCTTCCCCCGATGGGAAGTTTTGCTCCCACTGCTGATTTCGGAGCGGAGGTAGGGATGATGCGCGGGCTGGGACATACTCTGAAGTGGAGAGGCTTTGGTGTGAAGGATGCTCGAACTCCTGATGGGGATTTTGGAAGCGGCGGCGGGTCTCAGACCTGCGGGCTGGCAGATGCGGTGAGGGTGCTCCTGCTGACGTCCGGGGTGTGCAAATTGGCTCCCAAGTGATCTCCAGAACAAACTCGCAAGGATGCACTGTCGGAGGTTGGCGTGGCTCCCTGGGAGCGCTCGCAGCCCTGCGATGCTGGTGGTGGGGCAACGGTCAGTTCCCTGCGAGTGGCCCCGCAGGGCCTGCAGCGCTGTCCCCGCCGCACAGCCAGGCCAGCGGGCTCCACGGCAGCCAGCCACAGGGCCCGGGGCCACCGCTGACACCAGCGCACTCCCTCCACGCACCCCTCAAAGCAACGGGGCAGCATAGCAGCTTATATTAATTAGGCCTTAAATTGTACCACAGCACAGACAGGAGTGCAGTTTGTTTGTTTTTAAACAGGGCACATGTCACAGTAAATGCCAGCAGTCCCAGTGCTTGGAATAATAAATGTGCAAATAGCAATTAACAGTTGCGTCTTCTGCTCACATGCAAAGGACATAATTAGCTAGTTCCATCTGTTAATTATACCTGCCATGGTTCAGATATTCATATCCCAGCCAGAACGCAGAGGGGGAAGGTGAGCTTGTGCAAGCAAAGCTCTTGTCATCCAAACATTAGACCCAGCAAACTTCTATCTCCCCTCCCTGGCTGCTGCCCAAAGGCGCCACGTGCTTGCGGGGTGCAGGAGCGCAGCCGCTCCTCTCCCCTCTGCTGCTCCGGCCCCCGCGGAGTCTCTCCCCAGCACTGTCCTGCTGCCATTTCACTGGTTTGGGAAGCCCCAGGATCTCTGCTCACTGGAAACCCCCGCAGCTGCTGGACCCTCAGTGAGTGGTTTCCAGAGACGACTTCCCCCGGAGCCCTTCCAGGCCAGGCTTGGACAGAGCTTTGCCAGGGCAGGACTCGGAGCACGAGCCCAGCATGGTGGGGGGTTCAGGGCAGATCTCAGGCTGGGACTTGGTGAGGCTGAACCAACACAGACTGAGCGAGACTTTAACCAGCACTCCGCTTGGGGCTCACACCTCCTCACACTGGAATTTTTACCTCCAAGGATCTGAAGGATGAACATGCCTGTCCCACTGCCGGTCCCGCTGCCTGTCCCACTGCTTGTCCCACTGCCAGTCCCACTGCCAGTCCCGCTGCCTGTCCCACTGCTTGTCCTGCTGCCGGTCCTGCTGCCGGTCCCGCTGCCGGTCCTGCTGCCGTCCCTTCCACTCACCCTTTGCAAACGAGGGCTCATTCTGTCCCACCCGCCACTGCCTGGGCCTGATAACAGCCCCTGAGAGAGCCCCAGCCAGGGCCCGAGAGGAGAAGGGCGGCACATCGCGTTGGAGCCGTGAGCGACTGCTTTGCCATCAAGAAGTAACTCGAAATTCAAGTGCGGAGGGTGAGGACCGAGTCCTGGCTCGCCAGATGCATTCCTGTATGCTAATTTCAAACAGACTTTCAGGATGTGCTCTTGTGGATCTAAGCAAGCAACAGAATCTTAACTATCAAGAGCTCCTCGCTGGCTGATAAAATATGGATAAAGGAGCCATCACTTTAGAACAGCAGGAAGAAAAATAATTGCCAAGGTTGGCTCTCATTTGAATATTGTTTAAAACCCTTGTAGCATGGAAATGGCTGTTGCAGTTTCATTCTGCTTGTGTGAATAATTTTGCTAGACAAGATTTCCACTTGGCAGAGCCGGAGCAGAGGTAATGAGGGGTGCCTGCTAATCACCCCATCAGACCCAAGAGATTCGCCTGCTCCAGCTGGGTCCCCCAAACTCCGACATGGGGGGGACCCTGAGTGCCAGGCTCAGGCACCAGCGGGGTGCAGCCCCTGTGCAGGGTCCGGGGAGAAGCAGCGGCCGTAAATAGTGTGAGCCACAGAGGAATGAGCCACGGAGAGAGGAACCGAGTCTTGGCAGGATTTGGTTTGGTTTTAACAGTTTGGTTTTTTTTTTTTACCCGAGCTGGTGCAGAGGCTGACAAGGACAGTAAAGTGACACTGACTAATTGAATTCTGAACTAGCAGGAGCAATGCAAATATCTGACAAATTGATTTAATTGCATTCACGTACAATAAAGCTGAGATCTAAAAGGTCAGCTAGAAAATGGAAAGGGTCCCTGGAGTGCTAACAGGAGGAAGCTGACTTTAATACACATTCATCACATTTTATCATCTAATTAGTTCACACAATGCCAGACTGATAGACAGAGGCCTAAACAAAAGTATCGATTGATTATTAGCCACATATCTATCATATTGCCTCCAGCCGGCTGTCAGAGCGTGCTGGCAACTCCTGTCCAGTGTATCAGCAGAGGGGGGGCACTTGATAAATAGTTTTTCTATAGCAGAATTTAGACTCTGGAAAGTGTTTTACACAGACACTGAATGATAAAGATCCTTGCAAAAGCTCTCTAGCAAAACCACGATCAAAACCCAGCCAGTCTTGCCTGCATCGAGAATATTTATGAACGTGTGGGCAGCCAGCTCTGCCCCGGTAATGAGCCCCCCAGCCCTGGCACTGCCTGGCACCCGCGCTCACCGGACCCCGGGGGGGCTGCACGGGCAGGGCATCCCACTCCACTCCTTGGTACATAAACCCTCTCTCCTGAGACTCTCATCAGGCCATTTCCCTTCTTGACTTTTCCAAAGCAAGGTGATTTTAGGCGGGTAAAAGGAAGCCTCCTCGCCAATCCACAGCACGTCCCGTTCACGCAGCACGGGGGGGCCGACACCAGGGCGTCCGCAGCTGAGCCAGGGCTCCTTGGCGGAGCGCGGCTGGGGCCATCCTGCCCCCGCACAACCCCAGCACCCGCGTGGAGCCTGGCAGAAGCCTCCTCCTGCGCCTGGCCCTACCCCGGGGGATTTACCCCTGGTTGCAGCTCCCCCCGAGCTTGGAAGGCCGTCGGGCTGCGGGGCTGGCACGGGCATCCAGGAGCTGCGAGATGCACAGTGACACAGAGCGGGGAGCATCTGCCCTTGGCAAAGAGCAAACCCCAGCCCGTGAGAGATGACTGTGAGGCCAGTGCAGTCCGCATGTCCCCTTGCTGGCTGGGATGTCCGGCCTCTCCTGGGCCACCCGGAGCAGCCACACACACCTAAACTCTTCTGCACACACAGACACAGCAGCGCACGGGGCCTGGGACGCAGCCGGCGTGCTGGGCTGGCAGCTCCAAGTTGCTCCTGCCCGCCTCTCATTCCCCATGGTGCCAATAAACTCCTGAGAGACCCAAGCTCCTCACCTAGGCTGGTTCAGAGCAAGTATTTCACCTTTCCTGGGCTGGGAGCCTCCCTGAAGAGCCCCACGGGCAGCTCTGTGTCCCCAGGTGCTGCCAGGCTGAGCCCAGATCTCCTCAGCTGTGCTCGTGGCAGAGTCCGCTCCGCTCTGCTCGGCACCCCCAGCCCCGGCAAGCACATTAGCCACGCTCCTCGGGAAGGCTCAGCCTGTGTTTACTATTGATTTGTAAGGCAGCAAATTTTATGAACTGTAATTTCATTGAGCAGTAGGCGGTCACGGCTCCCCACGACCCAGCTGCAGGGTGCAGGGGGGCAGGATCGATCCCCACAGCACCAGTCATGGTAATAACCTGCAGTGGGGGCTCCTAGCAGAGGTGAGGGAGTCATTAGTGATCTCCATTAGCCATCTCATGATTAGCCATCTCCACGCAGTTTCACTCAATTTGCCACTTTGCAGCTTGTGCTGGAATCAGCCCGGAGCAGGCGGCGCCCAAAGGGATCCCCGCGGAGGGGGTGAGGGGAGCGCTCCAGAGAGGCAAACCCCCAACTTGAACCGAGTGCCGTAAGGTTACACCCTGGTCTTCTGCCACACGTCCACATCTGCATTTATTTGCATTTTTTTTGTCAGAACATATGGGATGGGACATCACTAAAGTGGCTTGGTTTTCCTTTTCCTCAGGCTTTATTCATTTGTATTCTGGATTATCTAATCATTCGGGCTTTAAATATCTAGAGTTAGAAAACAGAGATTTGACTATGGCCTAATTCAGAAGAATTAGCTTCTGCTAAGACTGACATGTTCAACCGCTGCCAAAATAACATCAGCCTTAAAAAGAAAACGTCTTCACTTTTTGTATTGTTAAAAAGTGAGTAGAGTTAATGACTGGAATGGAAGCTTTTAATTGGTGCACAGAGTGTGCTGAATCTAGCGTTAACTGGACTGCAGCTCGGGCCCTGGGAGCAACGCGGCTCTCAGCTGGAGCTGAGGTGCCGCTCAGAGACCTGCAGGGAGCCCGGGCCAGAGCCGCTCGCCTGCAGCCACGGCATCGCTGCCCTCCCGGACAGTCCTCGTGCAGGGAACATCCTCCCGCAGAGACCTCCTCTGCCTCCTTAAGCGCCCGGTGACGGGGGGCTGGCAGGGAGCACCCTGCCACGGCTTCGGCTCTGCGCAGCCCCTGCAGCTGCGGGCAAGGGCTCCCCTTCTCTGGGTGCCGGTGCTGTGCTTGGCGAAACGAGACCTTGCCTGGCAGCCCTGCCACGGAACCGAGGCAGCACACACCGGCCTGCGGCAGCTTCATCTCCCACCGGCACGTCTTCATCATCCTCAGACACTTTCCGCAGGAGCGGAGGAGAAGAGAAGGTCCTGAACGCGGTGGGAGGTGCAGGCTTAGACACAGGGCTTGATCTTCAGCCTGGCTTGGCCTCAGTTAAGTCTCTGACCTAGAGTAGGTTTCTTGCATTCTGGTGTTTAGGCTGACTCTAATTATCTCTCTGAACAGACTACCACAGCTAATTTATTTTGAACAAAGCTAGAAATAAAAGGATAATCAGGTTATCCCAAATGACAGCTGCAACATCTGTATTTTCTGGTACACTGGGCACATTTGATGTACAGAATATTGTAATGAGGCTGAAAAACTTGTCAATGATATTTCTTTTGTCCCTTTCTCAAAGGAGCAATGGTTAGCTCTCCAAAAGAATATTAATTGCTGCAAAATGTGGGAAACAGCATTTTTCTGCAACGATATTTGTTGTTTGCTCCTGACTTTCTGCAGAGACACCTCTCCCTGCAGCAGCCAGCACACACGTCCCCATCCCGTCCCCAGCCAGCGGGGAGCAGCTGGAGCTGTCTTTGGGAACCTCCGACAAGTCCAGTTTCCAGCCAAAGACCGTCCTCTCTGAGCTGCCCCCAGGACACCCCCTCAGCACCCCCACCTGCCCCTCGGGTCTCTTGAGTCCAGGCCCAGGTGAAGCCACTGGTGCCGCCGGCTCTGGGTTCAGGCTGAAGACCGGGCAGGGTAGTCCCCCCCTGGGCAGCGGAGGGTGCTGGGTGCCCCTCACACCAGGAGGGGCTGCCTTTGCTGACCGGGGCTGTGGAGACTCCATCACACCCTGGTAAAGCCCGGGGCAGCGCTTCCCAGCAAGTGCCCCTCTTACAGCTTTGCTCTTTCCCAAAATTGTTGCTGCTCACACCAAAATTTTTCATGCAGGCTCAACCAGGCCTACTGTTAAGGCTGAAACCACCACAAGAGCAAATCTACACATGGAGCTTGTTAGAACCACAAAAAGCAGAAGCTGCTGTCTCAATAGACACCCCCCAAATCCAGAACACCCCCATATGCTCTAAACAGCTGGAGCACAGGGCAGCAAACCCTAAGTCAAACAACACAAGCTAGTCTGCAGAAGATCCTGGCCTAGCACAGATCTCCCCTCTCCCATCCCAAACTCAAGAACAGTCAGCAACAGGCTGCCACGGCGCTCCCCTTCTTTATCCTAATTAACAGTTATTGCTCTCCCCTGTGTGCCCAGCTGCAGCTCCTTGCTGTTAGCATAAATTAAATGCTGTGGAGGGGCAGGATCTCCACCCCTGCACAGCACACCCTGACCTGGGGACAGCTCTGCCCTGGGAGGGAAAGCAGCTGCTGCACAGTTTAATGTTTTACAGCTTTTAAAACCACTTGGGGGGGGACACGTCACAGGCTCATCTTCTGCAGCCGGAGGAATTGCACTGGGCTGCCAGTTACAACTCACCTCCTGCTCTCTTTTACGTGTGTTCCTGACAGCGCCTGGAGCCACCCCAGGGCAGTGCCACCAGCACGGAGCCCCTAGGGATGCTGCCAGCTCAGCGGGACTGAACGGGGTGCTGGCTCGGGTGACAATCCATAATTTGCTAATTTTCATTTAAATTGAGCTTTGTGCTGCTTTGATGAGGGAACGTACTAAAGCCAGCGTGGCTGACATTTTTTAAATAAATTCCAAGATGAATTCTGTACATATCCTGCATTAATGTGGAAGGTGGAGATAGAGGCTGGGGTGAGCCGAAGCAGAAAGTATACTGTAAATTGAAGCTTGGCACCGAATATAAATGGCAAAGGTTGCTGACTGCCAATAACAGTAAATCAGGGCCAAGCAGCACGTGGCGATAAGGCTGCGAGATGGATTGCCTTCGGCCAGAGCTCGCCCGGGCGGGAGGAGGGCTTGGGGCCGGCTGGCGAAAGGGACGGTCGCCCACCGCACCCAGCAGCCCGCGGCGGCAGCACAGTGGGCACGTGGTCTCTGCCAGCCCAGGGCAGGGGGCACGGCAGCGTGTGGGCAGGGGCTGGAGGGTCGGGCAGGGAGCGGCTCCTCCTGCCCCCCAGCCCTGCTCACAGCTCGACACCCCGCCTGGAGCTGGGGGGCTCAAGGCTGCGTATGTTACACACTGGCTGATTTGCTTGGGTGATAATGGCGATAATTAATATTTCCTTGATGCCTGAGCTGTAACTGTGCTGTCACAGGGATTCCTGCAGAACTGCAGGGGAAATTCCAGGGAATTTTCTCCGTGGGGCAGCAGAAACTTGGCTTTACTGAAGGCAACTCCCAGCCCCCCTGGACAGAGGAGACGGTACCAGAGTCACAAACTGCACCATCCATCCCACCAGCACAGTATGCAGACCGGGGCAGCAGCTGGAAAGTGCTGCACCCCGTCTGTCCCGTGTCCCCAGCTCCCTTCCCCTGTCCCTCCTGGGGTGGCACGGCTGTGACCAGGAGGCCGGGAGCCAGCACAGTGATGAGGATTGGCCCGGCTGCGTGGGGGACCGGGGGGCAGCAGCGCCGGGCGCAGGGAGGGCATTGCAGCCATGGGCAGGGGTTTGAGTGCCTGGGTGTGGAGAAAAGCTCGTCTGCTGCAGGTGGAAGGAAATCGCTTGGGTGAGCTGGTTCTGCCTCCCTGCACTCGGCAGAGGGCTGGGAATCGCTTGGTGACAAAAGCTGATCGCAGCGTGTGTCGCGCAGCCCCGGCGGTACCGGCGCTGGAAACCCTTGGGCTGCAGCTTCGTCAGCCCAGCTTGTGCCGCAGCCTCCCTGGGACCAGCAACAGGGTTTGGTAGCGGGAAGATCCTGCAGCTTGGGGTTCTGGATGGGAATCGGTGAGTGAGGGACCCCCGGGCTGGCCAGAGTGTCGAGGTGGGGCTGCATGGATGCTCTCCTTCCCCTGACCACGTCAAACGCACCGGGAGACTTCAGAGCTCTGCAGCTGGGCTTTCTGAGGACAAAACCCCAGCAGTGAGTGTTGTGAGAAAGAGAAAGCTCGGAGCCTGCTGGGTACAGGAGAGCAGAAACAAAAGGGTCTGCAGGCACCTCGCCTGCCCAGATGTTGGGCCCAGCCCAGGGCTGTCACAGCTGCTGGCCACTGTGGCCGCACGGCGGGTGCTCATGGTGTGCAGGGGAGATGCTGCTTTGCAGCAAAGGTGGCCTCGTACCATGGCAGGAATTTTAAGTGTCTCTCCTGCAGACACGCCATGTGCACAGGGAGGAGCTCCTTTCCTCGCCCATGGGAGGATGCAGGAGTTAAAGAGTTCTGAGGCTTTTGCTCTCCCAGCCAGCCCGTGCAGGGAAGGGTAATTTGTACCGGCAGCATGAGGGGAGAGGGGAGAGAAGGGAGATGACCACAAAGAGACAGTTTGAGAAATTGGAAGACAGACCAGAGTGTTTTTATAATGAAGAAGGAACCTGTGCAAAATTGTTTTCGATTAATCTGCAGCTAACTGAGCTCATTAAATTGAAATTATTTCATACAGGGCCACGAGAGAGCACCTGCAAAAAGCTGTGTTAGAGAACAGGGAGGTACAAACCTACGCTGCCGGGGAAGTTTGGCCTCAAGGCCGCCCAAGCGGGAAGCACGGGCGGGAGGTCGCCTGCCCGGCCCTGAGCGGGGCTGCTGGTGGGAGGATCAGCAGTGTTGGAGCGCTCGGGGGAGCCCTGCAGTGAATAACGGGGGGGCACCTCCTGCCCGCCCCTCTCAGAGTCAGCGCCGTGCTGCCGGACCCTGTGCTGCCCGGCTCAGCCCGCTGCTGGGCTCCCGGCGCTTCGGCAGCTGAGCAAAGCCGAGCTCTGCCACCCGCAGCAGCGCAGCTTCCAGCCTCCCAGTGTCCATAAAGCGTTCAGCTTGCTGGGCTGACTGGTACGTGTGGGAGGGAGGGCGGGCGACCTTCTGGTGGCAGCCAGATGTAACAGGATGACTCAAAAATGTAGAGGACAGATTGAGAGTATGTGGGCCTTAATTTAGTCCCTTTTTTCACGTCTTGTTTCAACCCCAACCTCAGCTGGATTTATCCATTTCTGTAGTTTTTTTCCTGAGGCAGCTGAAGAAAAGGAGCAGGAGGAATATAGTTCTCTAGGCAACACATTTCAGAGCTGGAGCTCCCCACACCTGCAGGAGAGCGGGCGGGAGGACTGCAGGGCTCGGCGTCCCCGCTCCGTCCCCTGACACCGTGCTGCGGGGCCTGCCGGCCGCTGCTCAGCCCAGTCCCAGTCCTGGCTCAGTGCCACAGCCCGGGGTGCCCCTGACCCCGCGGAACGGGGTGGGGCGGTGGGTGTCTGGGCCAAGGAGCAGAAGCAGCTGCAGATAATGGTCTGCTCAGGAATTGCCTGGAGCGGTTCTGCAGCCCCAGGGAAGGATGGAGATGGATGGCAGCCGAGGCAGGACGACAGCTCTCGCCAGCCAGACCTGAGGATCTGAACTGGCTCCAAGTTCCTCCTGGAAAACCAGCCAGACCGGGGTGATGCGTGCGACGTCTGGCTGCAGCGCTCTCTCCTCAAAGGCAAAGCAGCTTCAAGGTTACACATGCAGAAAATCTGTGTGGTTTAGCGTCAGCACTAATCCCACGGCTGTTGCTCAGGAACAAGTCCTGGTTTTGTAAATGTATCCCCCAAAATCATCACTGTCTGCACTCTCTTCCCAGACCGGGTTTTGCCTTGACAGCAGCCTGAGTCCTCTGACCTGGAGGATTATTCCAGATTTATGCTGGGATGTGAGAAAAACCAGGATTGCTCAGGCCTGGTGGGAACAACAGAAGGCAAATCCCAGCTGTCTTCCTAACGTGTCCCCAATAATTAAAACCTTTTAACATGATAATTTTGAAAACGGATTTATCTCAAATGGGTCTGACAACCAGTCTGCTTGTGGAAATTAATCCCCCCAACCCCAGCCTGGAGGAATCCTCAATATGGGGGTTTTCTGGCCGGTGAGTCCTGCCCCCCTGGTTTTCTGGGGCCTCTCCCACACGGTCTCAGGCACTTCGGATCCGTGGGGCGGGAATGGCCCCAGCCGCTCCCAGGTTTGGGGTGGGCGACTCTCAGCCTGAGGAAGGTGTTTTTCTCTTCCAGGAAACGATGAGCATTCACTGCAACTCCGTGGAAGTGCCATTGCCTCTACTCCTCGAGGATCAATTTCCACTCTTATCACCGCAGTAATGCTCTCTGCAAGGCAATATGATTTTCTTCTATGTAAACAGCAATAACTTCAGAATTACTCAGGAAAGACAGAGACCTCAAGAGATGTTTAAATTACTGGCTATCTCATTAATCAAACACAAATGCAAGACTAGCAAAGGCTCTAGTTGCTGAGCTGGAAAATGCTTAAATTCATTTACTGAGGCAGCAGGGAAAAGCCGATCCCTGCCAAGGCCTGGGAGGTCCGAGAGCCGGGAGGTGACCGTGCTGATGCGCAGCTCTTGCTGCGGTTGTTTTCGGAGGCTCGGCAGGCTCTGCTGGCCCAGGCACCCCTCCCCTGTGCCACGGTTTGCCCCTGCCTGGCCCTGAGCTGAGCACAGCCCTTCAGCCAGACAGAATCCGAGCCCGGGTGCTGCGCAGCCGTCCCAGGAGCTGGGCCCAGCCTTGCCCACGGAGCTGCCCTGCCTGGGGCTCCGGCACCGTCTGCCTGGATCTGCGGGATCTCCGCACCAAGGAGCTGGGATGCGTCTCCAGCCATGAGAGCTGTAGCAAGGCTGTGCCATCTATCCTCCCGGGTTGCCATGCCAACCAAGAGGAGACAAGAACCGATTTAATTTGCAGAATCACCTCTTGACACAAAATCCAAGCAGCTTGTGAGGAGCAGGGTGAAAGATGTCAAGGGAGCAGGGAGAGATTCTCTGTGCCTCTCTGCATCCAGTGTGTGGCTGTGTTTCATTTCCCAGAAAGGCCTCCGACACCTCTGCTGCAGAGCTGGAGATACAAGAGCCAGGTACGAGCCCACGAGCCCACAGGAAGGTCACCTGGTGTTCAGGAAGCGACTTTTAACCCACTGGCTGTCTCGGCTTTGGTACGGCGTGGCTGGAGCACAAGGAGGAAACACCTTCACCTCAACGCTCCTTCCCCGTTGTAATGAGAAAGAGGAGAGAAATGGTGGAAACTGCAAAGCCATTTCTGCTCTTCGCCCTCTTATTTTCATGCTTGAAACCAGCTGGGACTGTGGATGATGAAGACTCAGTGTCATTCCTTTCTGACCAGCTGCTGTTTGGACTTGCAACCCAGGGAGGGTCTCTCTCTGGAGACGTGTCCAAAGATAAGGGCCAGAAGCGATGGTCCCTGCTGCGTGTCTCGCTCAGAAGCTGAGAGCGTGCATGTAGCACGATATATCACGCCTGGCCATCCCTGGAGCCCTCCAGGTCTGCCTTTTTCTGACTGCGTATTGCTTCTGTACCACACAAACTGGCACTGGAGACACCCAGAGCTCCGTGCTGTGCTGCCGGGAGCCAGGCACGCCCCGGTGTTCCGCGGTCGGGACGACCCATGCAGTGGGGAGCTGGGCACGGGGCTTCCTGCGCCGAGTTTCCTTGTGCCCAGCTGCGGGTGTCCACACACAGTGAAGTCATAGATGTAAAAAAGAAAAATTATTATTTCCTCAGACATCCTGGGGTGATGCTCCGTCTTCCCCTGCAGCAGCCTCCGCTCCACCCTTCCTCTCCATCCCTGTGCGTTTGCCATCCTGTGCACCCTGCTCTAACCCAGGTTAAAAACTCATTAAAGAGACCCTGGCCCCAGGCGTGTTTTTGCTGTGCCCGGCAAGGGGCCGAGCTCCCGCCTGTGGTTCTCCTGTGCTGGGGTGATGGATGTGATAAACAAGAGTAACGCTGGACACAGTGTCCTTAACAACAGCACAGCATTTAATTCTGTGTTCCTGCTTCAGCCTCTGATGTGAAAGCTGAAGAAATATAAATTGCTCCTGGAAGGGGTTCTGGAGTTTTCACGGCTGTCTGAAGCACCCAGGATCACAGGATCTGGCCAGATTATCTCAGCATTGGGCTGCCATCATCACCAATCAATATCCCAAATTACCTCTTCATACCGAAGGTGCTTTGCTAATTTTCATGGATCCCCTGTGTTTCATGCCCTTGGTGTCCTGTCATGCACTGATAGTTTTAGTCCACAAGCTAGAGTGCAATATGCTTATGAGTAATAGCATCTTATTGGAGTGTAAAGATCTTCCTATTTCACTGATTTATCCTGCACTTAAACTAATTCAAAATTCACTTACTTCAAAAGTACTGGAAGCAAAATGCTCTCTGTAAATAGCCTGGCTTTTTTCTAAACTGATATCACTAAAAGGGAAGATGGAATAACTTGCACTATCTATTTTCTCTTGGAGGTAACATCACTGTATTATTTTGACTGTTTTCCATAACAAGGGCCATAGTTGATGCTTCTCTGTATAAGAAGCTCATGGGCTGGCAAGGACTATTTGACCTTTATATCCGAGTCTTTAGAAACTCTGCTCAGATGAATCTGAAGTTTGTTTAAGCAGTTAGTTAGGCAGCCACTTTTGTTTTCAGTTCACTGCACGGTGGATTTCTGAATCACAAAATGTCAGATATCCAAACCCAGTTGCCTTGCATTGGCATCGGGGGGTTTCTCTGCTTTTCCTTTCCTCAGACATTTCAGATACTCTTTCAAGTTTGTGAGCTGTCACTTCTCACATCATGGAAGAAAAACTGAGCCGGGCCCGGAGCGGTCGCATTGCTGGGCTGCAGCAGAAATCTGCGCAGCCAAACATGGGGAGCAGGGGGCGAGGCGGGGGGTGCGGAGGCAAGCACCGGTCATCGGCTCAGCTCCTGCTGTCCACGGGACAGGGACGAGGAGAGCAGGGTGGGAAATCCTCGCAGCAAAAGGGTCCGACAATCCCTGCGCAGGCATTTCCAGCTCCATCCCCCACCCTTTCCCGGTCATGTCCTGAGACCCTGGCAGGAGGCAGCCGCCCTTCCTTCTCGGTCACTGCCTCCAGTCTGGAGCCAGCCCAGAAGCGCCCCAAGACCCACCCTGCAGATTTGAGAGGTCCTGGGAACTGAGCTAGTGCGGCAGCACGGACAGCGCGGGACCACGGTGGCCACAGGGCGCGGAGGGAAAGGCCGGAGGCGCGGGTGGGTGATGGGGGCTGCCGGGGCGGGCAGTGCATGCTGTGGGACGGCTCCTGCCGCTGCCGGCCCAGGGGTACCCGGGGATACCCGGGGGGTGCCTGGGGGCCGCTGGCTCCCTGCGAGGCCAAGCCCTGCTCTGCCAAGCCGGTGGGTACCAAGGGAGAAGAAGGTACAGAGAAGAGCGTGGTCGACGTGCTGCAGCCCTGCGTGGTTCCTGGCAGCCCCGAGAGGAGGCGGTTTGGGGGCACACGGGCTATTTCCCCACGGACTGTGTGCGCTTCAGCTGCAGGTAATGCCCTGTCCTGACACACTGACACAAGCTCACAGAAGTCAGTCAGTTGGCACACTGCGGGGGTTCTCTGCTCCCAGATGAAGCCAAATGTTTCCATGAGTCAGTTCTAGCTAGAAATTGCACCCACAGCTGGACTAAATTACAGGCTGAATGCATCTGCTGTATTCTGGCACAGCAGAGGACAAGATCAGGTTGCAAAATTGATCAGAGAGGGTAGCGTGCAATGGATGGGTGGCAAACACCTGTTTTGTTTCCTGTTCCTTTTCTTAATCCCTTGATGTCTGTGCTCCAGAGCGGGCCTGCTCCATCACTTGCAGCTACAGGATGTGAATTGTCATCGCCAGAGAATGCTTTCAGGGGCAGGAGTCCTGAGTACTCGGGAGCGATAAGGGTTTCTTCCATTTGAACTAAACTATCCTAAAAGCTCTGGCTCCCCTCCTGCTTCCTCTCTTTGTTGCCTCTAGCAAAGGCTCAGATGCTCCGAGACACCCCGGGGAGATACGGCGAGTGCCTCTCCCTTCCACCTCTGGGGATGTTCTAGTGGTGGTGGCGAGGATTGCATCCCACCACCAACTGTGGCAAGCGCTGGCAATGTCATCTCGCTCTTCTGTGGCAAGCGGTGGCCTTCCTGGGCTTGCAGCAGTGAAGGAGGGCTAACAGGCACAGGCTCTGTGTCACAGGGATCTCCCAGGAGGTCTGGGCCATGTCTGCGGTGCTGCTGGCCAGACGAGGATCTGATCCCACGCCGACAGCTGGCTGGCAGCCAGATGATGATGAAACAACAGACAGGTTTGTAAAATTTAATATCGCAACAATATTTCTAACATGAGAGAACAAGAACTTCTCATTTTTGATAGAGAAGAAATGACTTCAGACTTCGCTAAATGCCATCCCAGGCTACATTAACTGCTGTCTTGCTCAGACCTCGCTGTCTAGTTGGTCGTGTAAGGCATGGAGCATAATTCATTTCCCCACTTGAAATTCAGGTATTATTTGCTCACAGCGGTTGGGGATACATCAGCAGAGGTTTCTTTTTCTAGACTATAGAAGATACCAGAACCAAGGAAGGCAGATGTGATATCAAAATCTAGTAAATGAATAGTCATGATCACTTATTAATCCTATTTCAGTCCCAAGTAAAATCATTCAAAATCCTAAAAGAAAGAGTCCCTAAGCAGTCAAGAGAGCAGAGCCCTGCAGAGTAGGTGGCATGGGTGTTTCTAAAGAATAAATCTTAGCGGGAACATGCTGGGTACCTTGTTACCAGGCAGAGAGTGATAAATTAGGCAGCTCACAGAAGAGCTACAGAAATGATGAGGGAGGTGGAGGATCCACCTAATGAGCAGAGATTAAATTACTGAATTGGCAGGGCTTGGCTGAGTGGCAAGTGAGGAGGGGAGGGGGAACTGCACAGGGAAGGGAAGGGGTGAGTGAGAACAGAGAGGATTTACAGGCTCACACTGGGCGTTGCTCCTGCCAGCGAAGGGCCGGAGACCGCGGGCAGGGCCTGGGAAGCCTCATCGCCGGGTCCCTGTAAAACCTGGTGCTGATTTAGGAGGGGACAACTCTGCATCATGGCAGGGGAGTGAAAGCCCTCCCAGCTGAGCAGCCACTACTGCCAGGGCTGAGGCATGCAGCGGGGAGCAGCAGATGCCCTGAGGTCTCTGTGGCTGTCCTGCACCCCCAGATCAGGTTCTGTGTCGGGGGCAATGCTGGGGAACCGCAGGTGGTGGCGCAGAGTCAGGTTCTGGTGCGGGCAGAGGTTTGTCAGCTCTAACCTAACAGTTTAACCTGGCAGCACTGCTGGCTGCCAGAAGGGCTTCTGCAGAGGAGGAATGAAGTGAGGGAGGTGCTGGTGTCTTTGCTCCATGGCCCAAGCACCAGCGTGCGATGGAGAGGGAGAGGGAGAGGGAGAGGGAGAGGGAGAGGGAGAGGGAGAGCATCTCTGCTGTGGGGCTCTGGGCTGGGCTGGGGGAGCAGCACCCCTCGGACCCAGGCGGCAGAGGCTGGGCTGGCCGCTCCCTCTCAAGCAGCCTCGCCAATTGCTATGGTAACACGAGGAGCACCTCAGTGCCAGCGACCCGAGGTGGAGCCGGGAGGCTGCCAAGGCTGTGCGGATTCAGTGGCACCTTGGCACAGACAGTCACGCCCAGCCCCTGAGCAGGCGCAGGAGATGTCCGGCATCGGAGCGGGTGACGCTGCGCGAGGCTGCAGCACGGTGCCCAGCACATGCCTCGGGCAACCCAGCCGCCGAGCCAGTGCATTCTCCTGGAGTGGCCCACGCCACTGGGCAAGGGCGTTTTGGGCAGCACGGTGCATGTTGGCCAAACACTTCCAATCGGCCGCGCTGATGCAGAGCTGGCAGCTGGCTGTGCCACGGGTGAGCCGTATCCAAGGCCCTGGCTCTGCGCTGTTTGGTAGCTACGTCCCACTCCTTCCCTGTTCAGGATTTGCCCCAGTGCTGTAGAGACTCTTCCAGCCCCAGGCGAACAGGGCACCAGCAGCATCCGTCGAGGGGCTCAGCTGGTGAGGTGGAGAGGCCAGGAGGTCTCCTGGCTGCCCCGCTAACCCCCCAGTCTTGGCTGGCTGCAGGATGTCCTGACAGCTCGGAAGTTGCTCACTGCAGCCGGCGGCAGTGCAGTCCACGGCAGCGGCAGGACGTGTCCACGCTCTGGTCGCCGCTGCCCCGCAGGCAGCCCTGTCCACAGAGCTGCTGCGTCGGCCACAGGCGCCAGGTCCCTGCGGGATGTGCTGCCGGCCTCTGCCAGCCTCCAGCCTGGAGTGCTGGGACACAGCAGGGCCACGCTGCACCCACACCAGCTCTAGGACACGACAGCGGGCCTCCCGAGATTGGGATCAAAGGGTGGATCTCCTCCTCCCTCCCTGCCTCGGTTTCCCCTTCTGTAGCCACCCTGCAAATCTGAGGCGGCTTCTCCGTGACCGCTGCCTTCCCCTTTCCTACCACCATCGCTGCTTCAGCACAGGATGGAGCCAGCCAGCTAACACTGTGTTCAGCGTGGCTTTGCCATGTCATCCTGTCGTGTGATCAGTGAAGGGCTTCCTCTGCAAGCCCTGGTCCTCGTTCTGCAAGAGCCAAGATTAGAACAGGAGATTATCTCCTGATAATGTGCAGATAGAGCCACTCACCCCCTGACACTGAGCAAGTGCAGGACAGATGGGGGAGGTCCTGCAGTGCCCTTCCCCCAGGGAGAGCAGCCAGCTCCCCAGCTTATCAGTGCGGCCGGGGGCAGCTGTGAGGGGAACTGGAGACTTCAGTCCTGAGCAATAACTGGGGCTTGCAGAGTGGGAGCAGGTTGCTCAGGGGCAGCAGGAGGCCTGAGCATGGCCCTGACGGGCAGCCCCCCCCTTAGCAGGATACTCGTCAGGCTGAGCCCCACGCAGCCTCGCTGCTTGGGGCTGTGTCTCTGGGGGTACCAGCAGCCCCAGGCTGGGCTTGCTGTGAGCGTGGTGGCCGCAGCCTTCGTGTCTCTCCACCCACTCCTCCCGCGGACGGGCTCCTCCCCGAGGAGAAGCGGTGGGTCCAGGGCGGCAGCGGGATGCTTGTAGGAAAAGGGAGAGGGAGGAGGGAGAGCCCCAGCACGCCCAGCACAGGGAGGATTACGGGGAGCAGATACGTCATTCAGGTGCTCAGCAATGGCAGGACAATCCCTGTTCACAGCTTTCCTAAGGGCTGGCTTATCAAAAGAGTGACAGCAGAACCAGCAGAGCCCAGGGCCCCGCTTCCCCCGGCATTCACCACAATCTCTCCCGCTGCCCACACGACTGGGGCCAGGGGCCTTTACGGTCTTTAGCCATGCAGAGTGTACAGGAACAGGCTTTCAGGGCTGCTGGGATCTTGAAGCACCGTCTAGTTGGTTCCGATGCCTGTGGCACCTCTGACTGCCCCTTGTCTAACCTCCTCTCTTGTCTGGGCCAGCGTGCACCTCTCAGACTGAATGGCTTTCCCTCTGGCTACGTTTTCGGGACTATTCACTGTATAAATCACGTACAACAACATATTTGTGCCACATACATTTTTCCAAGTCTAAGAGCTGTTCCCTTTTTTATAGCAACTGTGAACAATGCATCAGTGAAACAGGGGGGTTGGTTTCTGAGCAGTTTGCCCAGAGATGCTCCTCTTCTACCTTTTGTTAATTTTAGGCGAGGAAGGTGGACATAGGTTCCAAGGCTGCATAGTTTAGATCACAGGAGCCACTGCTAAAAACCACTAGAACAGACACTTATTCTAAACCTGAACCTGCTTCCATGAATGGGAAAATGCTTTGAGAGTGTGGAATGCCACTGCAAAACATCTTGAGTGCCGTCTTGGACTAGAGTTCAAATGTCATTGCATTTTTACTGTTTATTTTCTATTCAGTGTATATGTACAATCTTCATTCATTCCCTGAAGGACGTAGAACACCATGTGAATTAATCTACCTCTTTTCAAGGTGTTTCACTGCTTCTGATGACAAAGAAATAATGAGAAGGAATTATGGGAGGTTAACTTCTGTAGTTTTCTGAAAAATATAGTTCTAGTGTTTGTAAAAGTCAGGAAATAAAGGTGTTCATGTCTGGAAGTTTACTTCTTAGCAGAAGCAATAATGGAGATAGCAGCACATAGGGATTCACAGGCCAGAGCCTCTCTGCAGGGACCACATCCCCGGCTCACAGCTTGGCCCAGTAGGACCATTTCTTTCAAAAGACTTCCAGTGACAGCGAAAAGCCTTCCAAGAGAGGTAACCTGCCATATTCCTTCACAAAGTATTACAAAAGGCAATTACTGTCCCTGTTAAAATACACACTTTTCATTTCACTCAAATGTGTCTAATTCCAGCTTCCCATCACTGGGCCTTGTTAAGCCTCTGATAGATTAAAGAGCCCTTTCCTGTCAGGGGTTTCTCAGGCTGGTGCTCCTGAGTCACAACGGGAGTGCAGAGCTGACAGGGAGAGCTCGGGCCATCCAGTCCCATTTCCCTGCAATCGCTGGCAACCATGTCATAAAGTCCATTTCAAACTCAATCTTCAAACTAATTGCATGCCTTGCCCCCAGTACTCCTCTCAGGAATCTGTTCCAGAACAACATTTCTCCCGCAGTTAGAAACCATCTGATTTCCAGCCAAAACGTATTTGTGCCAATTCATACCTCTTTGGTTTTGTGCCAGCACTGCCTGTTATCTGAGGCCATTTCCCTCCTTCCTTGGTGCTCATCTGCCCCTGTGCTTAGAGAGCAGGGACACGCTCCAGCCCTCCTCTCACGTGGCTAAATATGCCCAGGTCCCCTCAGACGGCCTCTTCAGTCTGGAGCTGTCCTTGAGTCTGGCTCTGCCCCCGTTCCTCTCCCAGTCGATGTTCCTGGAGCAGAGGTGATGGGAATGGTGGATGTTCCCATGTCTAAAGAGCGAACGGGCCAGTCCTGACCTGTCCCTGTGTCGGAGCGGAGTTCTGCTTCCCCTTGACGAGCCAGGCCACCCGCCTTTGCGCGGGACCAACCGGCGGTGAGAGGTGCGGCAAGATCTCGGAAAGGGCTTCCCAGTCCGTTATGTAGGGAAAGCAGCCCGAGTTAGAGCCTTGCCTTTAGCGCGTGCGGAGTCAGGCCCTCCCAGCTCCCAGCCGCCTGCCATGACTCATCGTCACACGTCCCCATAACCAAGGTTTTGGCACGAACCTGAGTATCGCAGGCACGGCCCCCAGGCTGGGACAGCCGCAGGTCACACTAAATGCTGCCGACTTAGAAGAAACTACGTCAGCTCGTGGCTGCCCACTACAGAGTTCCTCCACCTTTCTCCAAAGCAGCTGGTCTTGGTCCCTGCCAAAATCTGGGGCATGAACTAGACGATCCACCAGCCTGACCTATCCTGGCAATTCCCTCACAGGCCTAACAGCTTCAGCTGGCCTTGCTGGACTGGACACTTCGGGAATGCTGGGGAAGCACTCTTCTTGCTAATTAATGTGAACAGAAGTGTGCAGGTATGCAGTGTAAATACATAAGCCGTTAAAAGCAGAACTGTCAAATAAAGTGTTACACTCCATCAGCTCCTATTGCATCCACTGGCTGAACACCACCAGACGCTCGGATAACACTCAGATCTGCTCATGGATGCGTTTGACATCCATGCAGGAGAAATACACAGTCTATGATGAATAAAAAGAGTCAGAGCCCAGGCAGTAGGCATTTAAGGCTAAACCATTTGTTTTAGAGGGCTTTACATTCTGGCTATAAAATTTCCTCTGGGCTGGAAGCTGGTGCCCAAGAAGAAATAGTCTTTCCGTTATGTATGATTTGCCTGCAAATCCTATTAGTCTTCTGTGCAGCACATCACAGTGGAAGAGACACAAGGATGTCAGAGCAGGGCATTCTGCTAAGCACTGCGGTTTAGATGTGTGCTCAGTGTAAGAAAGACCAAAGCACTGCGACTCCTCATTAAATGGCGTCTATTTTGATGTTCATCTTATATTTTTGGAACTGAAAACAATTTTTTCTTTTTTTTTTTTTTTTGGTGTGATATCAGGAAACTCAAGAGCGGGCTTGCTGATGCCAGCAGACTCTCTGTGGGTTCTCTAATTTGGAATAAATGTATCTCCATG